>NC_092860.1:131285099-131360457 GCF_032062135.1 Pyxicephalus adspersus | reverse complement strand
TCTGTCATTTGCAATCCCTATTTAATGTACAGCGCTGCGTAATATGTTGGCGCTATATAAATCCTGTTTATTAATAATAATAATAATAATGTACAAATAGCAACCAAGTAAACTTAGCTTAGAAAAAAGGACCAGAGGCAGAAGGCGAATCATAATTATAAATAATAAATCTATTATTACATTTTGGTACTAGGATATGGTGTTTTGTGCTTACCCCGGCACAGGAAAAATGATCATTTCTGCTTAGACTCTCAGCAAGTCCCAACATAATTGTATCATCACCTACCCAAATGAAGCAGAGAGGGAAAGACGCATTGCAACCTTCTGCCCACCTGCAACTCAATAATATTTTTTTACCACCATAAGACACTAATTACAAACATACTATTTACAAAATGATATCCCTGGAAGGGTAATACAGGACTTGAGAGATTGTATTTTGAAAATGTATGGATATGTCTAATTATCTGTATAATTGCATTTCCTAAAATACAATTGCACAGATAATCAGGCTATGTTACTCAAACAATGCATTTGTCTTAGATCTGTTTTCAGTCCTTTCTGTAATTGTGTTTCCACTGCCTATTGCAAAGGAGAAACTGAAATTGGAATGGACCCTGCAGTTTGCATATGTTTCTCCTTGACAAAAAACAACTGGGACAAAGCTGCATTGTGTCCCGTTCTGAAAAAAGAAACAAGCTGGAACTTGCAAAACTGCAAATGGTTTATTTATTTTATTATAGAAAATATAATATAACATAGGAATATATAGGAAAGGATAGGAAAGAAAAATGGTAATTTTCATGCCCCTGGGCCAACATCCGAGACTGCTGGCTACAGCACAGATGCAGCCTAATATTATAAAGCCATTAATTTCAAAGTGCATACAGCTGATGCCAACGAGCCTCAAACAGCTGTATGCAGTTTGTAATGATATACTATATAATATTAGCCTGTATCTGTGCTATAAACCAATGGTTCTGTATGCGCAGTTGGCCATGAGGGATAATTTGAATGGCTCTGCCCACTATCCTTAGTTTAGGAATAAACTCCTTCTTTTTAGTTTTGTGATGAAAGTGAGACATCTAGGTGCCTTCTGTTATAGGAATGTTCTACTGTGCTGTACCCTAGATTAGTCTTTCTCAACTCTTAACATGGAGGGAACCATTAAAAGAATGTCCAGGTCTTCAAGGAACCCCTTCTATGATTACTATATCCACAACTGAAAGAAATTTTGCATTGCTGGCCATTGGGAAGAATGCTACCCTTACATATAGCCAAAAAGGTTATTTGTGCCTTTTAAACTGACCAGAGGCACAAATTGCTTATTGTTCAAGAAACCCTTGGTCTGGAGGTTGAGAAACACTGGGCTAAATTAATAAAGGGCTTTTAGTTACTTGAAGTCCACCGCACCATAATCTCTCTACTCATATTTTCTCATGACACAAAAAATTAAATACAGTTTAATATAAAATAATTTAGAAAGAGAGAAAAAAGGTAAAACATAAATTTGCACATACCGTACATTTAGCTTTGTTGTCATAAATCACTGGTGGAATATATTATAGGGCTTGTGAAAGCAAATTATAAAATTTGACTTCTATCATCAAGAGACAATACAACTAAACAAAGACTGCAATATTTATGATGACAGTTATGTACAGTACAGTAATTTACAGTACTTCAAAAATGTAGATTATATACAGTATCGATTTTGCATAATTCTCGCTTTTGTATTTGCTTAGTACAACACTTTGGACTCTTGGTTAAAATTTGTACTATTTTATAGCGGTATTACACTCTGTAATTCAATCTCATGTGATGTTATATGAGGACCACCACAGTGGTCGGGTAACTATCTAGCATGATTCTTGGCCATGCACCACCACCCACAGAACCAAGAGCTAATTATCTGCCAATACGTTTCTTGTACAGTCTGGGTGAGGTCCCCTGTTTTGATCTGTGTTATACTGTATTGTGGTCTTCACTCCTTAAAATGCCATACTATATGGCGTGACCAATACCATAAGGCATACCCTAAGGGCCCCCTTATATTAATCATCATTCTAAACCCAAACTTAAACCCAACCTTTTATTAGGAAGGCCAGGAGATGATGAGGAAGGAGATAATAAGAGGGCCAGCATGACCAGGGACTAGGAGATCAGGCTGAGAAAGAGTTAGGATGGAAGGGGGGTTGAGTTGTGGGTTTCAGGATTGTGGATGGGTAGTTATTAAGGATTGGAGGTTAGGAAGGTTTAAAAGCTGGGAGGAAAAAGGAAGTGGGCAGCAGTTAGTTAGGCAAGAAGGAGTGTGAGCTTCTCACCCTCTTGCCCTGAATTTTGGTTGGGGGGAATGGGTGAGAAAAAGAAAGTGTTTTGGCGGTTGAGGTCCTCGGAGGGCAACTTGGGAGTTGTGTTTGCCAAGTGGGGAGAGCCATCTCAGGTGTGGTTTCTCCTACTAAACAGTAATGGGCCCACCTCTCCTTTAGGTGGAAGGGAGAGGAGGAGGCTGCGAGTGAAATGGCGTATTCCAGGCAATAGGTGAAGTTGTGGCTGGGAACAAACAAATGGAGGCGCGGACCTCCCAGGTATGTGAATTGGGCAGTGCCTTTGATGACCTGCAACCTGAGGAGATAAGGAGGGTATTTTTATAGGTAGATGTTATGTTAATGTTATGTCATTGCTATATTATGTTATTGTCTGAGCAATTCCCAGGTACCTGTGCCATAAGCATTCAGCACCTAAAACTGGTTTTACAGTTTTTATTGGAAGTGTACATTTGTTTTATCAATATCTTTCCTACACATCACAACCAATATAAACATCTTCTAGTGCATCAAAGAAGTTGAGAGAAGTCATTAGGAAGGTACCTGAATTTAATAATATTATTGATAAACAGGATTTAAATAGCGCCAACATATCACGCAGCGCTGTACATAAGAATGGGACTTTAAAGGTTTGCCAACATATTTTTTCATATACATTCTTATAAAAACATTGTACAGTAAGTGGCAGATCGTGTACATCAAAACCTTTTTCCCACCCACTTTGCTTTCTGGTTAAATTGGCTCATTCCCTCTCATCTCGCCTCTTCTCTCCAACTACAGGTTTATAATTAACTTGGCCTTAGAATCCAATATTTATTAACTTTTACAGTTTGTTTCTCAGGACGTTCAACCAACTTGTCCAGTATTCTGATTGCCCCAAATCTGAACAATATTATAGTCAATAGGAAAAAATACTACTGGTTTCTTTTGGTTCCTATAGAGGAACCACTGTGGTCAAATGTCTAACAAATAGCATGGAAAGACCACCAAAAGTTTAAGAAACAATTTGCTAATTTAGGAAAAGCAAGAAAATGTGTGGAGCAGTGTGGAGAAGCCATTTTCTGTGGTTTGGAGGGTAACATGGGAAAGATTCAAATCCTTTAATTTGCAAGAGTCCTTTTTTCACAATAGTTGTACATAGCAGCAGCGATAACAGCTTCTTTTAGAACTTTACACGTCGTATAACTTTTATCACAACAGTAACAAATGGTTGTGACATGTAACACATGTAATAAGAAATAGCATCTCAACTGTCATCAGAAGTATTGTGCAAATCACATGCAGCATTGCTGCTCAATTCACTTGCAAATAATCTAGTACATAGTTCCAGTGATAGAAGAAAGCAATGGTGATGATGATGACTACCATACAACACAGCTTTACACACTGGTTCAGATTTGTGTGGGGATCGAGCCTGATTTAATAAAGCTCTCCAAGGCTGGAGAGGATACACTTTCGTCGATGAAGCTGGGTGATCCAGCAAACCTGGAATTCAAAATTTTTGCTAGCAAATAGCAAATTACTTTGAATAAATAAATTAGAGGTTTGCTGTATCACCCAGCTTCACTGATGAAACTGTATCTTCCTCAGCCTTGGAGAACTTTCATAAATCAGGGCCAATATCTCCAGCATCTTCCCTAAGGCAGCGGTTCACTAGCATGAGGAACTGGTAACTGCACTGCAGTCTCCTGGTGTCACGTATAACAGGGAGGGGAGGGAAACAGAAAGGTGTATATACTACTAGGCCTCGAATGACTAAGGAAAAAGGGAATGGTCACCCCTTGCAGACACCCTGACCTCACCCTAACTCCTAACCGTATGAGCATCCCCTGATGGTAGGAAAGCTCAGACTCAGGAACCTAGGCCCTGCTAGCCCTGAATAGCCCTGGCAGTAGTGTCTGGCTTGAGACTGCTGGTCCCTTCCCCTATGAAGGACCCAGTGTCTCCCTGAGGCCTAGTAAACAACTGAATAACACAAAACACCAAAAGTAAAGCAACTTATCTTAGCAGATATCAACAGGAACACAGGATAGCTCAACACTCCAGCTATTCACAACCCAGCAGTGAATATCAACCGCACAGCATGAAGTGTGAGGCCGGACTAAATGGAGGAGCAGTAATGACCAGCACCTGCACCTGATGTAAGGGGAGTGGTCATTACAAACAACAACACAGAAACAAGTAAAACCAAAGAGGCTGTCAGATAATCTCACATGCAGCTTGTCTGACAGATCCTCAAACTTCTGTCACGGAAGGGACCGTGACACCTGGCCAGTGTGAACATACCCTAACAATATATAGTCCTTGTCTGACACAGACCTGGCCTACAGTAAATTCTAAATAGGCTGCTCATAAAATAACATTACTTTCTAGTACCCTCTGACGGTGATTTTTTGACCCTCTAAACCATCCCATCTAATCAGCAGAATTTTGAATATTTATCTATGTTAATTAGTTCTTATAGAACTAAAACAATTATTATTGTTGTTGAATTTAGTTTTGAACCAAGCCCAAATACCAAAACAAGTAGGAACGCTAAGGATTGAGCATCCATTGACTTCTCCTTATTTCTAGGCTCTAAAACTGCAAAATGGTAGGTTCAACAGTGACAACTCAAACTCTATGGATCCATATAGAAATCATCACAAAGTCAACTGGTCTGCTAGGACTCCTAGTTTATTTTTTACAGATGTAGCAGTTTGGGCAAGTCACAGTGTCCCTAATGATGACCTGCAATTGGTTTCCTAATAAAACTATGTTTACCTCCAGTATCGTAAAGGAAAATATTTGTAACAGTAAAGACAACAAAACCGCTGAAACTTTCATAAAGATTTACTCAAATGGCACATAGGGAAGATATATATTTCTAATTAACCTCCAGCACTTCAGTGGTCATCCACAGGGAGATGAGAAAATCTTGAGATAGGAAAAAAAAATCTATTTAGCAATTTCTTTTTGTGTTTTCATTTTATTGTATATGTAGAAAAATGTCAAAGATAAAATACATTATTCAGCTCTTCTTGGATGGCTGCTTCTCTATCCCATCCTCTGGTAGCCACAGTAGGTCTTTGCTCTTTTGATAATAACTGATCAGTAATGTATTCTTATGTAAATGAATTAGACCCACTGCCAAAGTTCTAGTCGGTGAAGTTAGATTGTATGATGTCAACTTTCATTGACCTGGTCCTGGTTGGAAGATGAGATAGAAGTTTTTTCAAAGAGTAAAGTATGATAAGTGAATTGGCCGGCGTGCGACTAATAATTGGATTTCACAAACAATATATATTTCATTGATGTGGCTCAGAGTTTTAAAATCAATGTCCTAGTAGTTGTTTATTATTTATGCTGCAGCTTATTAAGCTGATAATTCATCAGAGGAATGAGTTGGCTCAGAGGTTTAAAGGTCTGACTAAGGAATTATGATGATGAGGCTTTCTAGGAGTACTAAAGCCATTGTCCCTTTCATTTGACCTGAATAGGACACCTTGTTTAAATACATAATTACATGTGCCCTTGTGCTTAAAACACACTCCAGTAAAGTGAAATCCCCATGATTGCTGATATTGTTATCAGAAAGACCCAAAATATGAGCCAGTGAAAATCCAGCCGAATATTCCTTGGAGAAGCAGAGATGGTCATGAAACCGTCTTACCCAATAGCACTATAAATGCTTGCTGAATCTAAATACAATAGATGAAGAAAAAAAAAGATAAACATAACCTAAAATGGTTTTGGTTTATTTTCTTGTATTTTATGGTATAATTTTTGTAGCAGCAGGCAGAAGCCATTATGATTTGGGGGTAACATGGAAAAATGCAAATTCTTCCATTTACACCTTTTTTTACAGTAACGCAAAGTTGTTAACACATGCTCAGTGGTACACTAAAGAAAAAACAGTCTCCTTTATTTTTCAAACCAGTAGAAAAAAAATCTTGATAAAATATGATAAAAAGAATCCTGATCACATATATGGAGGACCAGGGTATAAAACATAAACTTAAATGGTTTGGCGTAATTTTCTTTTTAAACTTTATGCATTTGTAGACCACTTTCTTTCATATTTATGAAAGCATACTCATAAATACGAAAGCACCGTGGCTCAGAGGTTAGCACTCTTGCCTTCGCAGCACTAGGTCCCAGGTTTGAATCTCGGCCAGGACACTATCTGCATGGAGTTTGCAGGTTCTTCTCGTGTCCGCGTGGGTTTTCTCCGGATACTCTGGTTTCTTTCAGCATCCCAAATACATGCAGTTAAGCTAATTGGCTTCCACCCAAAAAAATATTGACCTTAAATGACTACATTAATGACATATGACTATAGTAGGGACTTTAGATTGTGAGCCCCCTTGAGGGTCAGTGACTATGGACTTATATTGTACGGTGCTGTGTAATATGATGGCACTATATAAATACTGTATAATAATACTCAACATACAAAGAAACTCTATAAAGCTCAACTTGTTACCTTAAGTAGGGCAACGAATAAAACATTATAATAAGAAAAAGGAACACTTTTTGTCTTCCTAACCTCCTCCTTTTGGTCTGTTTCTTACAAAATGGCAACACACCATAACCTGCCCTTTCATGAATGCCAATTATTTTTAAATGTATAAAAGCCAAAAAGAATCTATGTACAGTTTTTATTGGTGTGTGTTGCCATTAGGAAGATTCAATATTTCAGTTTGTTAGGGTGACCGCTGACAAAGGGCAAAAACAGAAAAGAGTGGAAATTCTCCATTGGCATACTTAAAACAGTGACAACTACAACTGTCAAAGGACCTTGCGCTTGTGTTCATTTCATCAATGTAGCATCATGTTGAAATTGAAATGCTCATCCACAAAGGTCCTCAAATTGCTGTTAAAAGGCCAATATTAACACTTTTGTGATACAAGGTGGGTTTACTTTTTTCACATACTCCAGAACCTGATACTGGATAAACCTGATAGACTAGAACCTGATTTTTCAGACATTTGGTAAATAATCCTACTTATGTTGGCACACCTCTATTTATGTGTAGTCACTTGTTCTGCACATTGCACATCAGAAATTGTGTATTTCTAGTTACATTTTGGCAATTTATTATTACTGAAGTCTTCTGGTGGGGGAGACATTGGCCATCTTTAGAAGAACCATTCATTTTCATTAAATTCCACGATCAGGGCTTCATTCTATTATACATACATTCTCTTTGTGAAATATATGGAGTATGGAAGAAACAATAAGAATGTCAAAGACTTTAAAATGGAACTGTTTGCCTCTATTGAATTGCACACTGATGCCTACACAGTATAATATTAATATGTAATGCCTTACTAGAAAAAGCTCATTACAAAAGCAGGTATTGCTTAATGGAATTGTGAGGCCTCGTTGGACTAATGACACAGATTCTTCACTCTAATAATTGACTGGAATTGTGAAAGCAAGGAGAAGAAGAAAGAATGCATTTTCGAGTTTGATTTGGCTTATGGCTTTGAATTGTTTGTCATGTGATTTTTATGTACATTATCTTTTTCTTATTGTTCTTACAGAGGATAAAATAGAAAATCCCAGCTTCCACAGGAGGTACATTTGAGAACATTTTCCTAGTAAAAAAAGAATGAAAGCCATAAAAAAAAAATGCAAAAGAATAGTTTACCCTCATCACTCTCTTTCTTCTTTCGGAACAATGACCTCTTCACTTCTGGTAATGTAGGTTGTCTGGTCTTTCACTAAACTCTGTGGTTCTAACTTGAAACTGTGGGTTGCATTGAGGCTTTAGACCATCTCCCTCTCCTAAGCAGTCATTTTATTATGACACAGCAAGACTTATAGCCTCACTACAACACTTTAGTTGTCACAAGGTCTACAAAAATGCTTGTCAGCATTGGATGGCTGGCACATATTATCTTTTACATACATTGTCAAGGCCAAGTCTGACTTAATATCTATTAACAAAACTGTGTTTAACTTCACAAAGAAAGCTTGTTCACTCTGTGCATATTTAACTTTGCATTTTAAGTAATGTTTAATACAAATGTTTGTAAGGTACTCTGTGAAGACATTCTTTTTCACCAGACATGGCTTTTACTCCAAAAAACGATAAAACATTATTATAAGCTCACAGGGGTAGGCTTCAAAAAAGGTGCTGTTATCCTTATATTAGTTACTAATAGGGAACATTTTAAAGCAAGCCTTCTCAACCAGGGCTCTGTGGAACCCCGGGGCTTCTCAAGAAAACCCTACAGTTTCATAGAACTGTTGACCTATTTGATTATTCTAGCATAGTTTAGAAACCAACACCACTAAGTAGAGCCATCTGCATGACACAAATCTTTCTACTAGTCTATAATGGTGGTATTCTAGCTAACACTGTAAGATTGAACATTCTGGCTACCAATGTAAGAAGTTGTTGCCTCAATGACCCCAAAATAATTGATTTTAGCCAGGGTTGTTAATGACCTCCCAATAAATTGTTTTTCCTGCAACCTGAAAGGTTCCTCCAGGGTAAAACATTTGGGAAAGGCTGCTGTAAAGGTAGTTTACTCAAAAGTTGTATTACATTATAGGGTAGACTAAGGCAGGCTCTGGCTTGTAATATATTCTGTATACTCAAACAGCAAAATCATTAGAAATAATTCCTAAATCCACCTGGTATAGGCATTCTGACCACCTTAATTTATTCCAACACCTCTTAATGTTGTATTAATATGAAAAAAGAGTAGAACCCCCTTCTTCCCCACAGCAGTTGTGCAGACCCACAAACTTAGCACAGATCTCACCAATAGAATTCATAATGTAACATTAATATGGACATTCTGAATAAATAATCATTTCCTCCTATGTATTGACACTGCTAAAATCTGACTGGTTGCTGTAGGCAGCACTTTTCTCTGTTCAGCCATGCTCTTTGGATTGCCTGCTTTTTGTTTTCCTTACATGCCAGCCTTGGCATAACCCAAAACGAATAATGAATAATGCATTCCTGTTCTATTCAGCTTTATGAGCTTCAAGTGTCCTTATTATCCACTCAAGAAGACATGTTAACCATAACAGAGGATGTCCCTTTTGTCTCTCTTTATTATATTAATCTTACTCTCCTCTGTTGTGTTTACCCTTTGTAATTCTTATTACTACAAGACTGAATGTATAACATACAGCTTAGCATATCAAGCAGTATTCAATTGAAGTCAAGGGTTCTGTCTTACGTACGATTACCTTGTCAACTCCCAAATAGCAGTAATAGCTCCACTGCAAAGTACATATGTTTTCTTATGATTATTTATAAAGTAGAACACTTAACACTGACAATAAAAAATGGCAGTAATGTTCAAGTAGAGGAATGTCCCATTCAAATGAGTTTATAATTAGTGATGCTGGAAACATCTGTTCATCCACACACTTCTCACACCTGAGACACTTCTGAAACAAATAATTCATCCTTACAGGGAAAAGAAAGTTGTTTTTAGAATTTGCACACACAAACACCCTACCAGCCCTTATATAAAACACTGCAGGAATGTCAGCAAGCAACAGACTTTTAGAAAGTGCATGAACATGAGCCCATTGGCCTTTGTGCTTTGTTATCCTGTTTTGTATTGTGTCCCCCGATTCAGAATGATTTTGTACTGTCCTCTAAATTCTGCTGCTCATCTGCCATCATTTTGACCTTCTGCCGGTATTATTACTCTTTCGGCTTCCTGCCTTTAACTTCTGCTATTGTAATGCACGCTGCAGCTCTGACCTCTGCCTGTTTACAGATTATGCTTTTGTCTTTTTCTGCTCTACTTTATTTTGTCATTTTGGTGCTCAGAATTATACTAAAAAGGACCTTACACAGATTTAATCTGTTATGTGTTAAAAGCAAAGGTAAATTTATTGCAGCTTATCTGCTACATTGGATGTGCATTCGAACCTTAGTTTTTGTTGGTGTTGGTGAATCCCAGTTGCTGTCCTGTCAATAAAATGTTCACTCACTATACTGTATCTATGAATAAGCAGTATTGTCACCTTAGGACAGATAGTATGTTGGGACTACAGAATACTGCCAAGACATCATCTTAAGAATGACAAATGTCTTGTAGTTCACAGAGATAACCTGGAATGGAAGAAGATAAGACTTCTTGAGATTACAACACTGCAAATAAATATATCCAGGGACAGTTTTAGATAAATGGTGCCCTGGGGAAAAATTAAGCAAGGGCCCCAGTATTTCAGCTTGCTGTACCTCTACCATGTCACCTTGGGTCCTAGAGAAAGTGGGGGCCCTGGGCACTACCCTAAAACTGACACTGGATAGATATTGGGTCTGATTTATTAAAGCTCTCCAAGGCTGGGGAGGATACACTTTCAACAATAAAGCTGGGTGATCCAGCAAACCTGTAATGGATCTGGTGCAGGTTTCAAAACCTGCAAAGCAAATAGCAAATGACTTTGAAGAAATCCATTCCAGGATTGCAGGATCATCCAGCTTCGGTGTCAAAAGTGTATCCTCTCCAGCCTTGGAGAGCTTTATTAAATTAGGCCTATTGTGTTTACTTTCAGTCAGGACTACTCGTTTAAAAAGTTTAAATGGAATACGGGTTTATTTGAACTGTTGCTGGTGTTCTAAGGACTGCGTCACATAGCAAAATCCAGTCATCCCTAAAATGGTCCCTCACAAAGTTCTAAGTTTTAGTAGGCCTCATGCAAGTTGGCTGAGTGAGTTTAAAGGGGACCTTCAGGCTAACCCCCAACCTGTTGCCTCCACATTTCCTTAGACTAATGTTAGTTTAAAATAGAACTGTTCTATTTTTTCATAATTCTCACCTGAATCTCTAGTCTGATGACCAGCTGGGTCCCGATTCTTCTATTTTTTTCTGCAAAAAATTTACCTTCTTTGGGTATCTACCTAACTACCTAAGAGTGCCTTGGTGGCGTGGACACCATATGCCTGACTTAATAAAGCTCTCCGAGGCTGGAGAGGATACACTTTCATCTGAGTGATCCAGAAAACCTGAAATGGATCTTGTCCTGGATTTAAAACATTTGCTAGCAAATAGAAATTTACTTTGATAAAATCCATTTCAGGTTTGTTTGATCACCAAGCTTCACTGAGGAAAGTGTATCCACTCCAGCCTTGGAGAGCTTTAAAAAAAAAATAAATCGGGCCCACTGTTTGGCCTCTGCGTTATGGGGACACTATGGTTGGGCCCAGGGTGAGGTGGGCACTATGTTTGGGCTATGGGTTATCGGGACACTAAATTTGGGCGTCCCGTGGCTTTTAAGAAGGGACCAGTGTTCTGCAGTGCCATATCCATCATCTTTCACGTATAGACTTGGCTCTGGTGAGGGACACGGATAGCAGGCTTCATTTATATAGCTTTTTAAGGTGTTTATTTTTAAAAAAGCTGCTGAATATATAAATTAAATTAAATTATATATAAAAAGGGGAATTTCCATGCCTGGCAATAATTCTAAATTTTGTTTTAACTGAAATGCACTTTAGACAATAATTTGGGTTTGCAGGCCTTTATTGTGTTAAAAACATAACATTACTGGAACCAAGTACATTTAGAATTGGCAAAGAAAGCACACAATGGAACCAGAAATCAATGCTTTCACATAAACAATACAACATATTCTACTGAATATATATAGAGGTCTTGTGTTGTAAATGCATACACTAAATCCATAAACCAACTGAAAACAACACAGCTAACCTAGTAAAAGCTCCTCAGATAGCTTGGGAATCGTGTAATTTAAAACAGAATTAGCTAGTTACTGGAAGAAAATATATCAGAGACCCATAGTCCATATAAATGTTTATTTTTGCTGTTTTCCTTTTTATGTTTACACAAAGAAAACCATAAAGTTTGAGTGGATTTATCTCCAGGTCACTATTTAAACCTTTCTGTTAGATATAAATAATAAAGCCTTGGGGTGTTCTTGCTTTTCCTATTAAAAGACAAGAGTATATGCGTCTTTTGCTATTCTGTAGCCTTGAATCCCCTGGCAGAGAAGTGAGAATCATTCTTCTTTACAAATAAAAAAAATGAAGGGAAGCTGAAGCAGAATAGTCTGACATGATACTGTATCTGGCTGGATTAGACTTCCATATTTTCAATACTAGCAGGTAAAGTATATACAATGCACAAGCAGTGGTCTGTCCCAAAAAAAAACATATAGCCCAATTAAACCTTTATATGAAAAAGGTAAAATAGCTTTCTTGTGTACTATAACACAAGGGCCTATTTATAAAGCAGTAAATCTGACTGTCACTGAAACATTCCCTAGTAGTGAATCTCCCAGGTTTCAATGGTAGCATTTGATTGGCCACCAGGGAATGTTTTAATTAATGTTGCATTCACTACTTTATATATTACCAGGTCTACAGGTTAGCAAAGCCCATACACTGTTCAGTGGAGGGTTCTCGCTCTCACCAGCAAGGAGCTTGTTGGGGGTTAGCAAAAAGGGACGCTAATAACGTGTTTAAACAGCCATCTGACAAATACCTAAAGAATACCTTTAATTGTAAATAGTACTTAAAAAAAACAATGGATCCTATCAAAATTAACATATGAATAAAGTCACTTTAGCCACTTAACTTCGTTAGCTGAGGCCAAAACTTAGTGGATGAAATCTTCATTAACCGAAACAATCATTAGGGGCACTTGTTAGCCCAGGTATCACTGTATATTGTTGTAAACTATATTGGATTTACACAGGATTTATCAAAATCCTAAATTGTTTTTGGGCAATCTAACGGTTTCACCTTTTGGACATGGTACAAAGAAAGTACTAATTATTAGTACAATTACACATTTGTTAATATTTTTTAATATTAATAAGCATTATTTGCTGTATTCATTTTAGAGAGGCATAATCCTAAGTAAAAGATGGCTTCCACACAGCACTTCTGTGTATTAGCACATTGGGGACAAAACACTTCTCAATGATGAGTGCCCAAGAGACAGTGGTGGGATTATGCTCTGTATTGGTGTCCTTAAAATTTTTTTTTTTTACAGCAACTTTACTCTACCTGTGCTTTTTTTTATATTTTATTATTACTAAAGATATATTGGTAAAGCAACACACACAGCAAAGCAAACTTTTTTTAGTTATACAATTGCAAGCACATTTGGCCTTAAGGTATATACATTTTTTCATATACATATTACATCTTGGAGAGTTTGTTCTATTTACTTCCTCATTATAGCTAAGAGGTGATGAAGGTGGTACTGCCGAATAAAGTAAGTGACTTTCTTTTGGGGAAAGTTCTTTTTTTTCCACAGGAACTTAGCACAGGAACCTGTTCAACAGGGCAGTTCCATCTTAACCATAATTCTCCATGTCTCCAGCTCATTTGCCACTTGTTACTTGTGGCTTCCCATTAAAAGAGGGAGAACACAGGACAGGGAACCACTTCATTGTTCTACAGGTTAATGTGCTATGCCCCTATAAAATGTAGAAGCATAAAAAAAGAAGTCCTTTGACATCCTAGCTGTGCAGAATGCAGGGATGAAGAAAGGAGGAATAAAGATATTCATATTTCCTTTTGCTCATTCTGCTGAATCCTATTGAGAAAGTCACATTGGGGTCTATTTATATTATCCATCATGTGCACATCTTTCACACTGGATTACATGTATGAATCACAAGGAAAAAGTTGATTTGCACTTTTTCCAATTGAATCTAATGTTGTGTTTACTTTATTTATTTATTTTTGCAAATAGTTTGTAATTATAGCATATTTGTTCTAGGGGGTTACATGTATTTTTTACATTTTCAGGATTTGCATCCTGGCTGCTTCAACTTCATTGTCTTATTTTTATCTGCACTCTCTAACAAGGTGATAGAACACTTTTTGGCCACTAAACTTCATATGTTTTAAGCTGACTGGTCTTTAGGTTACATGTGGGAGCCATTATTTTATTCATGGCAAAAATAGGCTCACTTTAAACTTAACTTCAGCCATTTTCATTTCACACATGACAAGTCTTTTTCCATCTCTGCTAAGGACCACTCAGTATATAGATGTGAATTGTGGTGACTCATTCTTGCCTGGAGCTACGGCAGTACCACACATCCCATTGCTTAAGAACATGTGAAATAGCTGTACAGCTGTGATTACTGAGATGCATGATATCCAACACAAGATAACTCCTGCGGAAGGGATTGATTGGAGTGTTTCATCGAGGACTTCCAGTCCTTGTTTTCCAACTGGGTTGCTTATAGAGCTAATTAATTACAACAGCATTCCAATACATTACATGCTGTGACTATCTGTAATCTCTGCCTTTGGCAACCCTTTAGTATTGGAGACAGAAATGTATTACTGGTACTCAGGATCTGAGTGTCCTAAATGTCAATAACTTATTTCTTATTAATTAATCAGTAAATGCAGCAATAAATAAACTCTGTTGTAGCACACTGGATGTATACATATATCAGTCTATCATTTTAAATAAATCCTCATCAATTTACAGACTCAGGAAGCTCAGGAAGTGTAACAGAAGAACATCAGAAAATGTTTTGGCAGTTAACACAGAAAATTCCTGAATGTCTTCTTGATGTCGCTGACACCATGTTGTCTGTGTAGTCTGATATGTAAAAATAGACCTATCGTAGCAAAGATATCGCTAGACATTTTATAAAAATGGCTTCACACTTGTTCCATGTTGGAGGTTTAAGAAAAAACAAGCAGATTCTTCAGTTTACTCAGTAAACCTTTAATGTCACAATTACAGTCTTTCTATGAAATGCACCTATAAATATATTGTTCAGATTTTAAACTTTTTCTTTCCCTCACACCACAGATTAATAAATTAAAAAAGAGAAAAGAATAAGGTTGTGATATTAAGAATAAGATGTGAAAGTTGGTGTTGCTTTGATTTGCCAACTGTAGTCTTAGACAACAAATTTTAAATAGGAGGTGTTAGGAGATTCTCATCCGTATGGGCACACACATATAAAACACTGTTTATTCTGTCCAGTGATGTAATTTGCAGCAGCCAGGAGAACTAAGATAGCAGCAGCCCTTGCTTCCCTTTAGCAGTGCAGCCTGATGGATTTTATGGCATCCCCAGCATTCCTTGTTAGGCTGTGCACAGCTGAAGGGGATTCCAGAGGGTGATCAGCTCCTGACCCAGTCCTGCACTGCCATTGCCTGCTGGGACTTTATAACCTCTTTGCTCCTAGTCGCCAGGGACGGTTGCAGCATTAAGCTAGGCTTAAAAGCTGCTGATGTGGTTTTTTTATGTGATTTTCTGTTCCTGACCTTGACTTTAGCTGACCTATTGTTTGTACGCAGCCTGGACTGACCCTTTGCCTGTGACCCTGACTCTGCTTGTGTTTTGCCCTTTGTTAGGTGGACGGATATTCGGTGTTTGACTTCTGCTCTGTATTCTGCACTTGTCCCTGTTGGAATCCTGGTACTGCTTTATCTGTGGGCTCCTGGCTTGCTGCCAGCCCATCCCCAGACACCATCCCTTGCACAGTAAGTCCTAGAGGCAACCGAGTGCTGGGAGACACAACCAGTCTCCTGAGGCTGAGCGAGGGCTTACTAAAGGTGAAGACTGCGGTGTTAGATTGGGGGACTGGTGTCTGGTGGGGACTGGTGCTGACCAGGGCTTTACAAGAAGTTTGTAGGGCTGGTTTGGAAGCTTGAATATTAGAGGCAGACTACCCAATCAGGCCGTCTGAAATCAGCATACTGGTAATGCCCCTGAGGGCCAAGACCATTGGGAAGTAGATGTTTGCTAGGCAGTTAGGCATCTCAGGGAGAAATAGAGTTACCTGAGAGACAAAGATACTTATCCTCTCCAGATTGTGAGACAACTGGTTATTTTTGTCACCCTGCTGCCTAACACCCTCGTCCATACTTCTAACATGTCCAATAAACCCCTATACTACAAGAACTGATTGAGCCTGACTTTTATACCATGATGGTTTTAGACCAACAGAAATGAACAGAACACATGCAATAATGTAGTTGTAAAGGATCTTTCACAATACCGATTATCGGACGAGAACCATTGCACGTGTCTATGTAGCCTTACCCATTTTGTGGGTGCTACTGTAGCTAAAGTGTTGTAACCATCAGTATGCAGATAAGATCATGGAGCTTATCTCACAATGACTAACAATTAGCAAATAACAAAGTATTTCAGTGAGTCAGATAATTACATGCTGCACCTCCTGTGCTAACAATGTGCCTGCACGGGAACAGACACAATACAAGGTTTGTAATTTAGTGCGCAGAAGAGTGATAACTCAGAATAGGGAGAAGGAGGTATGGAGGAAGCTTTAGGTTAACTCAAAATTCAAAGAGAGAGAAATTTGTTCTTATTTCAGTAAAGAGGACCAACAAAGAGTTGCTTGCACACTATATTTAACAGCATGCAGCAGAGTATGAACTGGTTGCAGGCACAAAAACTTTGCACAGCACTAAAGTGTGCTTTCCTTATCACTAAAACATCTGAAAGTTGTAAGGCCAATACAAACCTTTTTAATAATGTGATATTGAACATATCAAGTGATACTGAAAATACCCTGGCTCCAATTTATAATGCATTACTAGTAATTACCTGCATTGATACCTTTGTGCCACAGTTAAGGGACATTTTGCTCCAGTTTAGCCATGTTTTATATAAATAAGCCCCTGATAGTATATTGGAATTGGGAGCCCTGTTACTGTATACATCTCTATTAACTCAACACTAGGTAAGCTCTCCTATAATTTTCTATCATTTTTGACATATCAACCTGTCTTACTCCCCTTCACTTAGCTTGTCCAGACATCAATCAGCATCACCAGCAAAGTCAAAGGGGATTTTAAGGAATGCAATCACAATCATCAGCATATTCTCTTACACTTTAATTAATCTGTCAGGTCTAAATCAGTAATAAATTACAAAGAAATGTGCATTTTTTTCACCTCTAAAATAGATCCTAAAAGTTTAATTTCCAAGCTTGTTATTAACATTTTAGGATGCAAATTAGCACAAGAAAGATGAGTCATTTGGGAAGCTGTGGTCAATCTCTAAAACAGGTTAATAGGAAACACAGGACCATTTAAAAATAGTTCACTAATGGGCGTTTTTTTTTTCTTTGGCTCTGCTATTTTTCAAGTGTGTTTTGTAAACTGCATTGGGGCTCTCTTTACTCTGAAAAATAGAGGAAGCTGTGCGTTCAGACACTGAGATCATCACCCAGTGCAGTAATTACAAAGCAGCCATAGCATATAAGCAGTAGGTTAATGAGCTTTTCCAGACACAGTTTTTGTTTGGACTTTACAATCAGATAAGAGCTGCCGTAAATACAATATTTCAGCCAAAAGGGTAAAATGTGAAGAACAAAAATAATGCTGCAAAAACAAGCAACTAATTTTGTTTAATTCTCCTAAAAAGATTTTCATTGTTGTCTTACCCTATGGAAGAGGAATTATCATTTCTGCTACCCAGCTTTGCCCCCCATATGAGTATATAAGTTCATTTTATAGATCAATTAGATTACAGAAACATGTCATGTCATGTTGAGGCTAACTTTACTGCCTATCTAAAAAATGATTGTCTGTTATGCAAATCCACTACCATTAAGTCACCCTGCCACCTAAAGGTGCCCATTAAACCTGCTCATTCTAACAAATACTTCCCACTTCTTTGGCCCATGCTAAAAAAAATACAACTCAGCTTGGTATCAGGAGGGGTAGGAAAACATAAGTTTGGAGTGCCCTTTATAGTCAGCTCCCCTTTTAATTGAGCGGGCTGCTATTGTCACTTGGTTACAGGTTCTCCAGCAGGAGCATGGAGATCTCTGAACCGATAAGAACTCAATCTTGAGTTGGTTTTGAAAGGTAGATAACCTGATTTACTGTGCTTTTTGGAAGGCTTTTGTATCAGAAATCCCTGTCCCTGGGAGAGTGGGATCGCTGATCATATTCCCCCAGGCTTTGAAGACATTCTTACTGGAAAATGCATTGAGTACCATGACATCTGAGTGGATTGCAGATGACACTCTCCGTGCAGAAATAGGTCCTACACATTGAAGAGAAATTGTTGGTTTAAGCCTTGAAAATTAATCAATTCTTAAAGTGTTGATCTTCTGAATCTTAGTCAGTGGGTCCTCCTTTAGTGAGGTAGTGATCAGTGAGGGGTTCAACTGTGGACAACCAGCAGAACATTCCTAAAAGTGTTGATTTCTGAAGAAGACTTCTAAAGAAGAAATTTCCTTCCGGTGGCATTTAATGGAAAGCGCAGTAAGCATTTACTTTCTTGTTTATGAGCATTTTCATTATCTTATTTCAGCTGTGCCATCCTTCACTGTTTGGGTCAAGTCTTCCTTCAGCAATAGGCAATATTTGATGAAGATAGACTCCCATAGAGACCAACAGACTTTTATAAACTATAATTAGGGGCATGAAGAGTATGCCACCAGTACAGCTCTCAGCGCAGCTGTGGTAAGTAAGTAGCTGGGTGAGAAGAAGGTGCTAGAGAGAGTGGCCTGGCTCACCAACTGAGCTTACAAGGAACTGTTTTAAGTATGGAAAGGATTAATCTCAACAAATGTGAATTGTGTTTGTGGACACATACCCAAATACAAAACTATAGATGTTTCAAGAACACACGGAATAATAGTGGGCAAAGTGCATAATAGTATAAAAAGCACCAGACCCCGTTACCCCACCCTGACCACATAGCCTGCTAGAGCTGAAATTCTGCCTATGCAAACTATGCAGCTAACCTCTGAAAAAAAAAATAATAAAAAAACTTTCAGGGTAGAATTTTAGGAAGCTTCCACTGATTCTTTGTTTCCAAGGGCTTAGTTTCTAGTCTTATATGTCTAGTCTTCCTATACCACTAGATGTGTCAAAAGCTCAGTATATGCATATTAGGTGTCTCAGCACCCTCCCGGTTGCATAGTTGTTGTTGTGACTAGACTAACATAAAATGAAGGATAATGTCCAAGAGAATTTATTTAGTAAAGGTAGAACCTATAATTCTATTCCAACTGCTTTTTAAAGTGTATTTTCAGCCATGGAAATAACTTTTTTTAGTTATGGGAAAGTTTGAGAACCTGCTGCTAGATTTATACCGCTATGGGACTTCGGGAGAGATTTACCCCTACTTATTACATATTATTTGCCAATAGTTTCCTCAAACAAGAGAATATAGAGGATGGCTGGAACCTCTGTTAGCTTGTATTGCTGTCTGTGTCTCTTTTAGAGATTCCTTCTTATTACCTCTCCGGAGATCCATCTTTCAACCTATAATGGCTGTGGACATGGAAGAACAGGCTACTAATTCATCTGTATTTTACATAAAATTGCCATTTCATTTGTTAAGCTTCTTTACAGGTATGAGTTATCATATTATTTGGTTTAACAATTAATATTTGTCATACGGTTCCTTTCAATTCTGACTGACACTGAACAAACCCAGTGAATATTTAAGAGAAAAAAGTGCTTAGCTTTAGGAAAATCAGCAAATGAGTTACTACTCATCTCCCACACTCAGCAATGAAAAATGTGTAATTGCTGAGTTGATCTGGGACTTCATTATTATAACTGGAGTTATGGTGCTGGCAATATGATGAATTTTCAATAACAGAGTAACTTTTAGTTTTAATAAAGCAACAGTTATCTAGTCAGTATATCATATCATATAGATATATGAGATAATGTTTTCCCTACAACCTTAGAGAATACAATAATACAAGATCATAAACTTCTCCGAGTGAATAAAAAAGAGGGGGCTAGACTGAAAGGTCCGCATACAAACCAATCTAACCCGACCCCAACCAAAGATTAGCGGTGTCAATGTCAATGTGATTCAGCGTAGTGACAATACCTGTAGAGAGGTTGTATGTTTTTGGCTCTGTCTGGGTTTGGTCTAGATTCCCTCATTTTCTCCTATGCAAATAAATAGTATGGTAATCTGCTTCCTACCAAAATTACCTTAGGATGGCCATGCATAGTGCATAAAAGGAGCTTTGGACCTCCAAGGGGGAAAAGAATCAGTAGAAAATGAAAGGTAAGGAGAAGTGGACCATTTTTTGTGCAGTCATACACATTGGGCTTGATTTATTGAAGCTCTCCAAAGCTGGAGAGGATACACTTTAATCAGTGAACCAAGGTAATGCAGCAAACCTGCAAAGTAATTTCCTGTTTGTTAGCAAATGTTTTCAATCCTGGACCAGATCCATTCCAGGGTTATTGGATTACCCTGGTTTACTGATGAAAGTGTATCCTCTCCAGGCTTGAAGAACGTTAATATATCAGGCCCATTGTGTTTAAAGCAGTTGAAAGTGCTATATTATATCTATATCTGTGAATAGTGGAATAAGATAAATGCTTTGCTAGATTACCAAAAAATAGGTACCTAGCCCAGAAAGAAAGTTTTTCTTTACCATTTTGCATAAAAAGAACTGCATTCACTTCTTTTAATTTTGCCTTTGCATTGCAATGTAATGCACCAGTTTAGCTAGAAAATTAGGTTTTGGTACCATGCTGGATAAATGTTACTGTGGAGCACCAACGTTTGTAACAATTTAGTGCACAGATGAAAACTGACCTTAGAATTATGTGTGATCTAGCAACAACTCTAAGTTTTAGATTTCCTTATTTCCATTTTCAGTGAAAATGATCATTAAGGAAAACAAATATAATAAAATCACAGACAGCACTAAAATAGATATAAAAAACTAACAAACAAAAAACAAATTGTAGGCTTTAGATTCACTCAAACACTTATCGAAGACAGTGGTAAACTATTCTGTTTGTATCAATGACTAGCATAGTATACCCCTTGCTACAAAACAGTCCAAACTAATTCCATAAAGCATCCGTCATAAAATTGTTTTGTCCGCACATGCATGACCTGTCCATTCCAGACAACACCAGTTGAAAAGGCCAAAGCTCTGAGCTCAGATATATCTCAGTAAAGTCTTTTGGTAGTTTGTGCAGCTGTACTTTTGGGTTTTACACTCTGTCCTCTGACTTTATTCTTTGTCCCAGTTACTAGTTAGCATGTTTTATTTGTACTTACTGATCTCACATTGAGCACCAGCAAGTCTAATAGTAATCCTTCTAGAATTTCACAGCTACTTAATTATACTGCTTTACATACAATACAACATCTGACTCTTCCTATCATGCAAAACAGAATAAGCAGCACCAAAATATCCTTTTCAATTAACTCCGGAGACACTAAATTAGCCGCCAAAGCCCAGTTTCCCCTTATAATTATTAGAAGAGTGTCAGTTGGGTTGATCCCAGTGACAGTTCCTAAGACACAAGTAGATAACAGTGTGATAGAAAATGCTCCAGCATGGGGTGAGAGTAGGGATGTCAACTACTCAGCCGTGATCTGTAGTTAAACACTACATAATAGACAGTACTTGAGACACAGTTATTGCTTAATTGTTGCTTGCAAATCCTCTGGAGATTTAACAGAGGTTAGACTTGTAAAGAGTAATAACACCACTTATGCGCATCAAAGGCTCTGAAACCACATATCTTTTTTACTCAAACTCTTTTCAGGAATGTTTTCACAGTAAGAAAATACCAAAAACTGCTTTTTAAAGGGAAAGTTGTTCTAGATCTATACGGTACATAACAATGACACTGGCTGCATGTACAACATCATATCAATAGTACATAATCAATATAAAAAAAATTGTGAATTCAACATTTATAAATATGTAAGTACATGGGGCATCAATGTTTGCTTCTAACATATTATGGGTCTGCTTCCTGATTTGCAATGATACACAAATGATACAACCTTGCTGAAGAATTTCCACATCTCTTAGTGAATAGGTATCAAATCACAAGCATGAAAAATCCTTTTTTTATTATTGTTTTTTTTTAAAACAAATGAAAATTCTCTTGCAAGGTGATGGTTTACCTAAAAACTGTTATTTTGCACAAAATCTTTCATCCAGCATTCAAATTATTCGATTTGTTTTTTTTTAAATGCCAAGATAAAGAAAAGAAATTTTTTTTCCTCCCTTCAAAAGCATGGAACAACCTATGGACATGTACAAGTAAACAAAGTAAAAAAACCCTTACTGACCTATGTAGCCACAGGCATTGTAGAATAATTCAACCACAAATTTCATACCTGACGTGGTATAGTCTTTTTAATCATGTGTTAGAAGTATGCTCTATCCTGTTTAATTAGACGGGTGCAGGCCATCAGGTCATTGGTAGCAAAGATAGGGGGAGGAAGGGTTAGCAGAAGGAGCTAAACTGCCAAAATTACTGTTAAAAAAAATCTACTATTTATTATATATATATATATATATATATATATATATACATACATATATATATATATATATTATTTAAGGGATTAAATATGTCACAGTGGCTGCGGCTATAGAGGTCAGTAAAGGTTTGTTAATATTTATATACAGCTTGATGAGAATTTGTGACCATTTGAATATTCATAGCCTGGTCAAGTGGCACTTTAATAATATTTAAAAACGTGTTGACTGAATAATAAGTTCTATAAAAAGTATATTTCCTTTAACTCATTCATGGCTAGGGTTAACCATGTCCAAGACTTTTAAAATTATATTGAAACATGTGAATCTATTTAGCAAGTAATGCACCTGATCCACAATGAATCTGATTAAAAATTATAAACCCCAACTGCAGGAAATCTCAAATTATGCTTTTTTTCTGCACATCAGGCATGGCATTCACATATTTGGAATAATTTATAGGATTTGCTGATGGAAGCACTAAATTAATCTAAATTCATCTAAACACTTATTTAATTTACTTATCAGTATTTCTGTATCTACATCTATCTACCTGGATTCTATTCTCCAAAGAGATAGCTACAAAGTGTGCAGGCACAGGGGAACTGTCTGCATCCCTCCAAGGCAGGAATGATCCTGCTAGCAATGCTCACAAGAAACAATTTCAGAGACTGTTCATCCTAGTGAATGTATATCATCACAGGGTTGGAAATCAAAGTACAAACTAGCTTACTGCCACTTGAAAAGCCATTTTTCATAAATGTTTATGCCATTTGTTGCTGAAAAAAGGCCAGCAGAGGTTGCTCTTAGCAATTATGTCAAATATGTATGCATATAAAAAATTATGTATTGCCTATCAAAATAATTATTCCAATAGAACCAAAAATATATAATTAATAAACCTCCATATATACTCTATGTTTCCAGACTATGAAGAAGTTAATTTTATTTTAATAAATATTCTGACTGAAGACCTTTTTGTGGTATATTTTGCATACATGACTAAGTCGACAGCACCAAAAGTGCAATAAATCATGTAATGGGGTATTTTACATGTAAAGGTTGTGTTTAGTTATTATAGACCTGACAGTTGTTAGCTTCATTAAGCAACATGAAGAGTTTATCTAATTAATGAACAGAGATAACAGCAAAATCAATTTCCGCAGGAGAGGTATAGCAACAGAAAAAGTAACCCTTGTTTATCAAGAGGAGACTCAAAAGCCCAACACATAAAATGAAGCAAACAAATACTTTTTACAAATATTCTGTATCTTTGTGTTTTTAATATCATAAAACGAATGCTGTTATATCTCGCTAGGCTCAGTTGGGTTAATTTATTACAGTATATATAATATATAATTTAATATAGTATAGTATATACTTATAACAGTAGGAATTATTACTCTGCAATGGATAGCTTGCTTATCTTAGTGAATAGGAAGCAGCTCTGCTGACTTAAGTTATTCAATCACGTAGGACACAAATTATGTTTTTTTGCATGGGATATTCTTTGCATACAGAAAGACAAACAGAATAAGTGATGGGACTGCATGATACAGAGGATATAGAAAGTTAGGAGAGAAGGAGATGGCGTTTAGAGAGGCTTGCCTGATAGAAGGGATCAAATTGCAGTAGGGGGGACCTTAGGGGTTGGTCTGATGGATGGAAGGTTCTGGTTCACTTGTGGAATAGTAGAAAGTTCAAGCACCCAATTTTGAGGAAGTGTGCTTTTTCTGAATATGATATATTGGTTTGTCATGGTTTTGTCCATGAAAAGTCCATGAAGGTGTTAAATAATTTAAAACAGTAATAATTTATTATAAACCAAAAGGAATGCAAAATCCAGTTGATAAAGCTTAGAAGAAGAGAAGAGAAGCTGCAGGTCTCAACTTGATCTCAAATACAAATCTAAACCAAGGATATTTGCTTGTGGTATACAGTCAAAGCTCATTCACACATGCCTAAATCATTTGTTTTTTGATAAAATTTTGACATATTTTCAGATTCAGTTCCTAAAACCACCCATGCTTTCTGATTTTTTGCACCACAATTCTAAATACCTCTATCACAACAGAGAAATTGTCCAGAAGGGAATTTCAATTAGCCCCAGTAAACCGGTTGACCAATATGTCCCTAGCCTTAAAAAATTCTAGAAATTCATTAGGAAAGAAGGAAAGGGAATGCTATTTGAAAGGCACCCATTATTCAAAATTATAATTGAATAAAAACATAACTTTATTAAATAATATTGGTACATGAATAAAATAGTGATATGCATAACTTACAAAAAACATACAGTACAAATAGATAAAATCACACTTTGATATTGCTTATGTTTGTATAGAAAAGAAAACAGATTCCTACCCGACACGTTTTGCCCAAAGGGTTTCCTCAGGGCATATGGGAAACCAATATCAAGAATTGTGAGTATCCCAGTGCGTTCAATTCATTAAAAACAATGAACTTATTTTGTTGAAAAATTATTGCTTGCCTTGGGATAATTTAATTTTAATTTTTATTATCCCAAGGCAAGCAATCATTTTTCAACAACAAAAGTTTATTGTTTTTAATGAATTGAACACACTGAGATACTCACAGTTCTTGCTTTTGGTTTCCCATACCCCCTGAGGAAGCCCTCTGGGCGAAACGCGTCGGGTAGGAATCCGTTTTCTTTTCTATACAAACATAGCAATATCAATCAAGGTGTGATTTTATCTATTTGTACTGTATGCTTTTGTAAGTTATGCATGTGACTGTTAAATTCATGTACCAATATTAATTAATAAAGCTATGTTTTTACTCAATTATAATTTTGAATAATGGGTGCCTTTCAAATAGCCTTCCCTTTCCTTCTATCCTAACGAATTTCTTCACCATAATTCAACGTACCCACTTTCTGTGTCAAACGTTGGAAAAATTTAAGACGAAAACAACTTACATTAGGCAGTGAGCCAGAGTGCAAAGCTGAAGGCACCTATTTTTGCAGACCTTTACGAAAATACCTTTGTGTTTTTGTTTTCTTCTATTGTATTCCCTCTTGATATTTATGCTACTGACCTCACCAGCAATCACTGTAATTCTTACAGCAATTTGGAGATGATCCCACACTACTACCAAAGCATGCTTTCTGATATATTCTCAATATATAGTTCTTTTATCCTTTTAAGGTCTGTGTGTAGTTGTAGTTGTGTGTCCACTCTGATACAAGGACTTCTCACTGGGTCATTACTTTATTTCCATTTATTTTTAAGTGCTATTTTCCAATAAACAAGGATCACCTAACAATTCTGACAGTGAACTTTCTTATCCCATTACTGTGTCTCCATCCTATTCAGGCTTTCCTGTCTATGCTTGTGAAAGACTGTTCTGTCAGCTAAAAACTAGACAGAGATGCCACCTGGTATCAGAAAGAAAGGACAAGTCCTTCCTTACGTGTCAATGTCTTCCTAGGAAATCATAAATGATTCACAGCACGGCTCATTGTTCTTAATGCCGCTCAGCTAAGTGTAAAAGAATAGATCTCACTATGTAACACTTCATAATTCTTGCACTCACACAATCATGTATTAAATGATTTATAGGTACGAAGCAGATAGCCATACTATACTAGCATATGTCCACTAGCAGTCAAGTTTTTTTTTTAGTTCTACCATAAAAAAACAAGGTTTATGATATAAAACTACAGTTTGCTTATCTTTTTCTAGCAGAGAAAAGTTCCCTGCAATTATAGTTTTGTGCAACCAATGTGCTCAATGTGATTTACAAAGGGGGAAGAAAAAGTTTGCTAGAATTTTTCTGGCTTCCTAGATGTCACTCAATATTTTAAAGCTCTATAGAGGAACGGATCCCAGTAGTGCTGCCTTAAAGCTGAACAGGCATAACATTTTCATTGAAATATATTACTCAACAGCACCAAATCATATAAATGTCTTTGAAAACCGTAGTCTTTGGGCATGATTTATTAAAGCTCTCCAAGGCTGGAGAGGATACACTTTCAACTGTGAACTTGGGTGATCCAGCAAACATGGAATGGATTTCTTCAAAGACATTTGCTAGCAGATGTTTAGATTCCTGGACTAGATTCATTCCAGATTTGCTGGATCACCCAGTTTAACTAACGAAAGTGTATCCTCTCCAACCTTGGAGAGCTTTATTAAATCAGGCCCATCATCTTGACAGTTACCCTGTATCCTGCAGGAGAAAGAGTAGCATTGACTGGTCTTAATTACGAAAAACTTCTGCACCAGGCATAAATATTATAAAGCACACCAAGATTCAAGAAAGTATACATGTGCCTTTTGTATTCAATCAATGGTTTCATATCCTGGAGTTCAGCCCTAAGGTAACTTATCAGGAGCCCATAAGTCACATAAACCTTTAGATATAAAGAACATATAGCTATGCTTATCTTATCCCATACTTTAAAATCAACTAAAAACACTTTCTACTAATGGGGTTCATATCTGTGTATTCTGCTGGCTGAACTACTGTGAAGATCGGACTAGCGAGCAAGACATTGTTCACATCCGCCGTGTCAACTGGAGATGGTAAGGCTTCTTTTAAGTGATGAAAAGGATCAGCAGAGTGGATTTTGCATAGTCAGGAATTAGACCAGAAATCATTCACTCAATCAATCAAAGTAGGAAATTTGTATATATTGTAGTTTTTTTGTAATCATTTTAACAGATCTTCATTTTTCATTAAAGTATCTTTAAAGGTGAAATGAAAGGAGTACAAAGAACAATCAATGTTCCACAAATCAAAATATAATTGTGAATTAAACAATGGATCCTCATTTTAAAAGCACATCTGCATAGTTCCACAGCTCTACTTAAAGTAGAATTATAGCTTAACAGTTAAATACAAGAAAAAAGTACTAGGTTTTACCTCTTCTTACCTGCTAGAAAGAAAAAGGTAATGGTTCTGATTTACTGTGGAGCAGCCATTCTTAATTAGGTTTCTATTAAGCCTGAGGGATCCTCTGGATGTTTCCTGGGGTTCCTCAAACTGTCATTGATCAATCTCCCTTTGGATGAGGCCTGTAAAGTTCTGGAGTAATTGTGCTTGGTAGAGCCAGCTGTATGTAATGATCTTTTTAGTTAGTTTTAGTTAGTTAAGTGTGTCATTCTAGCCAATATTGTAAAGGTTGAAATTTCTTCCAACTGGTCACCAATGTTGGAGATTTTTACCTAGAGACCCCAACTAATTGGTTTTAGTATCAGTCCCTGGAGGAAATGATATCAAGGGTTCCTCAGGTTAGAAATGTTAGGAAAAGTTTCTTTAGAATATGATAATAACACAGAAATCTATATTAATGAACCAGGTAATAGGTGTATCACTTATTATAAAATGCATAGATTACACGTCATTCTGGACAGAATTATAAATTGGTAGAAAAAAGTAAACACATATGTATTTCAATGGTGTTTTTACCTGTTTGGCTTGCATTCCACATTAAGTTCTGTCTGTCTGGCCAATTCCTTTTAATGGGCTTTTTGAATTCTCCTGTGTTTTCTGTCTGCCAGTAAGAAGGTGAAGTCACCTCATGAGAAATCCAGCCAGTCACAGAGTTCAAGGATGGTCGCACATACTCCAAAATAACTTGGCAACAAAGCCTAGATTTGGTTATAGACTGCCTAAAACCCACAGCTCTTTTACTGTTGACATTTACTTTCTCTGCATTAATGCTAATGCAAGCTTGTGTCCTCTACACCACTATCATTATTCATTCTTCCTTTGTTTACTTGCTCCTTCTTCTCTTGTCTTGTCATTTACACAGTATCATTACTTTAATTAGCACATGTGAACAGGGACCAGGCCATTTGCTTCATCACACGTTTTTTGTTTTGCCCTTGTGGGAGACATGAAACAAAAAAGTGAAATCTAATTTTTTTCCGTCCCCTTTTTTGGTAATAAAATATCTCTCAGGTCTGAAATACATATCAATAACCAAGAATAACTGAGCATTGAACGCTATAATGTAATGCAATGCCTCAATGTCATGGCTTTGACCCTCTTAAGTTGTTCAGACCTTGTCGTCTTTCCAGTAAATTGCAAATCAGGAGTAACCGGAGCCACATTACACATAATCAGAGAAGAAAGGCATGTTCTCTTTCGCTATACAGTATTTTCGGATGTGCTTAATGGAATCATTAAAATGAAAATTCACAAAATAAAAAAACTCTTAAATCTGACTTGTGGATTTAAGTTGGTGCGTTAATTACTTGGGAAAGGCTTGTGCTGCCTGTTCGGTGTGATGAGCTACACAGATATAATCTGGATATGCAAATTAGAAGGGACATTGGCATGGTAGACTTTTTGGCAAACTGTGAGTTACAAGATGTAAATATATAGATGCGTGATTAAAATAAAATGTTTCCACTTTTCTACACTTCCCAAGTTATTATGGAAGTAAAATGATACATGTAGTTACATTGACATATTGATATAGTTGCAAGCCACCCTAGGGTCAACTTGAAAGGTGACTACTGCACCATTTGCTCCTCTACAGTAATATTACATAATTCCTTTATATGACACGATACGAAAATTTCCCCTTACTTCCTGCCACTAATCATTGCCACAGACAAAAATCTGAGCAATCAGTGTCCCTATGGAAAAGATCTTCTTGTTCCAAACCTCACTCTATTTAAACATAAATGTTTTTGGTTTAGATACAACAGATCATTCACATGTAAAAAAAAAACTGAATGGGTCTGATTTATTAAAACTCTCCAAGACTGGAGAGGATACGCTTTCATTGGTAAAGCTGGAAAATGTTTTGAATCTTGGACCAGATCCATTCAATGTTTGCTGGATGACCCAGCTTCACTGATGAAAGTGTAATATCTCTTGATGTGAATGTGTTTACCTGTTGGATGAAATTTCCATTGACCAGACATAACAACGATGTTTTATTTATAACTAGATGCTTGTGAATAGAACTAACTACCTCTTGCGCTGTTAGACTAGGCAGGGATACCTGAAGTCAGATCCACTGCAAGGCTACCTCATCATTTGCCGTGGACATACCTTTTACACCAGATTGGTACTCCTTTTCCTACTGCGTTCTGCAAAACGCCAAATGAATGATAGACTACTATAGTAATATTGTATTTTAGTCTTTAGTCTGTTTTATACTAATGAACAGCCTTACTTGCCTTGTTCTAGATTCATCTTAGAAGATACCAAACAAGATTTAAGGCAAATGTTTGCCTATCATTATTAATATAGTATGCTTGTTATAATATACATAGTATCTTTTCCTTCAAGCTGTTTGACCGTACTACTGGTTTACAGTAGGCTGAGATACAGTTCATGACTCAATATTATTTCTTACAGAATATTTTCAGTCATTTCTAAGAAACCCAGTTGAGATTGAGAACAGAGAATAGCATGAATAAATGTAAAAGGTAATCTTACATTAGCCATGGGGTAACTCTTCTTTTACTTTCTTTTATTTTCTCTTCCTAAAGGAATAGGACTATTGCAGACGTATAATAACAGTGGCCACATTAGTGAGCTAGATTAGTTAAAATCATTATCAATAAATACGAATCTCTGTCTAATTTATACCAAATTTCTAATTTTTAAAAAAAATTATACATAAGAAAGTTTAGCATCAATGTTGTAAAAGAGTGGGAATTGTGGGTGAAGATAATCAGGAGATGATCTGCTGGTACTGGCAGAGCTGTGGTCTTCTCCCTAGTTTAAATGTGCTAATTGTTTTTCATATTGGGGTAAGTATGCAATTGTTCTGGGACTCCTGCTGTTGGTTTTCCATTGGTTAACATTTGTACTTTATTGCATTGTCACACATACACCCAACAGAGACTATAGGTGGCCATATTCACACACTTTGTAAAGTGCACATTCTGCCATTTTTACTAAAAGAAAGCCAGTCCACAGCAATAATGTACAGCTTATGTTGTTGAACATATATATACACAGGGCAAGGGCCTAATAGATGCAGGAGGAAAGAAAAAAAAGGAGGAAAACCCCGTGGCAGGTACACACAAAGGTTGTGTGTCGAACCTCTTTGGTGGTCTCACAGCACAGATACAAATCCTTGCTAATAATATTGCTGCTATTGTTGTGTTAGGTTTATGCTGTGCTAGGTGGATTAACACCTTACCCCATAGGCCTAGAAGGGAGACCAGACTGCACCCACAGATTTCCCAGGCTGCATTAAAATGTTGAAAGTGGAGGCCTCTATTATTACTGAATTATCTGAAGTTATCTGAAGTACATGAATGTAACGACCCCTGTCTTTTTATTGGAAAATGCACTGACAATGCATATAATATGAACATCTTAACATGTTATTCTTGTTATAACTTAAGATGTACAATTTCATAACTTCATTAGGAAAAAAATAATTCCTTAACATACTAATGTACCCAAGACATCCTTACTCCATGGTGGTGGCAGCCTTTTCTGGTGTTTACCACATTGGACCCAACATCTTCTTAGGAGTTGGCTGTGCCAGTGTAACAACATACACTTTAATATGACCATACGTCTGCATGCATCACAAGAAAAATCTATGTCAAGGTACTATAAAGGCTTAGGAAGATTTGGGACTCGTTATTGTAACAAATTGAGTTGGCCATTGTCTTTTATAGAATTGTTAAAGGTTAAAGTGTTCTAGCTAGGGCGCACAGACGGGTCTTTTAAGTATGTATGGTCCTTCGTAAGAAGGTCAAAGATTTGTCACATAGACTAATATAAGTCTTCTTAAATTTGGGTTTGATTTCTTCATGTACATACAATAGCAGACTCAGACAAATTTAGTTATGATATTAAACCATCTAAAATGTTCTCCAAACAAATCATAACACCGATGTTATCAGATTTGTTTCTCATTCTTCAAAAATCATGAAACCCTGCTCAAAATCATAAACTCGTGCAACAGAGCACTACCCTCTTTTATACAAATGTAAAAAGCCACCTGGGTTTTAGCAGAAATGAAAAGGTCAAATTGCTTATTTGTCCAGGCTGTAAACAGTAAACAGAAGCTGCACTGTACAGCAGAACCGCAAGTCTTGAGCGCTTAGCTTTATTAAAAAATCTCTGTATACACAAGGAAAACGGCACACTGAGCTGACTCCACAGATAGAATTTTGTGTTTATCAAATGAACAACATTTATTGATATAAAAAAAGATGTATCAACAAACAGAATTGACAGAATAGTCCCAGAGAAGAAGTTTGGGAAAATGCCATCCAACACATCACTGCAGTGAATGATTGATGTTGAAATCTGTACAACAATCATTTTCTGGGGGTTTGCCCAACTGGGCAAGCATTATGTCTTCTGTGATGCCATATCAATATTTATCAAAAATAACAAAGAGAAGTGGATAACCACTCAGTACACCACTGCACTAAATCGGGAAAAGAATGCCTAGGTACTATTTAAAGAGCAACTTGAGAAGTAAGATTATAAAATAAACTACTGTTGAGGAAAATAATGGCATAACAGTAAGGTACCCTTGCAGCAAGATACCACAGCCTTCTGCCATTCATTTCATGCAATCTATTTGTAGAAATGTTGTTGCACCAATGTAGAAGAGTTTTTAAATATATATATATGAAGTCCAGGTTTGCTGGATCACCAGCTTCACTGATGAAAGTGTATCCTCTCCAGCCTTGGAGGACCAATGCGTTTAAACAACATCAAGACAATTCTCCTGTTCATTCAATGCAATATTACTTTCTAAGAGCTATCGTTCATTTTTATCTATTATGGCAATACATAAATAGGTGTTAGGATGTATGTCATTTCTTAATTTTTAGTTAATGACATTGAAAACTGGGGATTTTCTGGGATGAAGAATTTTAAATTCGAGGAAAGGGGGTAGGACAGCAGGCTACTAATATTTACCAATACAATTTGAAATTGGTTTGCCTTTTGTAAGTAACTTATTCACTGAGTAATCTATTCACATATTCATTAAGAAAATGGCAGCAGGAGGTATACAGTACATGCAAACTGAAAGACTAAAGGAGCCATTTTTTAAAGCAGTGGTATTGCTGTGGTTGTGGTCACTTCACATAATGGAAGCGAGGCTATGGTATTATAAATTAATAAATATACAGGTCTTAAGCTGAAACCCATTAGCAGTATTACTGAGATTTTTATATGATATGGAATAAAGCTTAAGCTAAACAACATACTTGGTTCATTAGATGCACGGTCTAAAACTTGGGTGGTATTAGATAGCACCAAAAGTTAAGTGTTTTACAAGGCATATAAAGCAAATGCAAAGAAATGGGTGAACTGTAGCAGCTAGTCATGGACAACTCCAACCAGCAGATTCCTATTTCATTTTAGTCAGAAGCTAATGTATAGCTTTGGTAAAAATACATTTTTGCAGAAACCTGGGTTCTGAATATTACCAATGCATCGGAGTTATGCTAAATATAAACAAATACACTTTTTTTACATAGTTTACTTAACAAAATAATCATAAATAACACACATTTCCCATACTATACCTTCCTTTTCTCATGTTTTCAACTAAAATAAACTAATAAAATAAATGATTGAAAGAAAAAAGATCCACTAGGTCAATGACTTGAATTAAATTATGTAAAATATGTAAAGTTCGCCCATCTGTACTTGTATCATATATACTGTATAAATTATATTACGCAAAACAGTGCGAGAGATCCCATTAATTCTACCACGGAAGATTTAAATTTTCATCCAAGTCTCAAAAATTAATAACTCAGAGAATAGCGTTTTTATGAAGCCATATATTCCAAAATAATGAATCATGATATGTGGGTTTTAAAGCATGCAGATGCTCTTGTACAATCTGGCTAATTAGGATTACATTAAATCTGCCACAAGTCACAAGGTAAAATATATAATTTAAATTGACATAAACTTTTACATTGAAATAATGGCCTTTTGTTCCTGGCAACATTTTTGCTTATTTTTGTTCACTAAATTGAAATGTGTGTATTTAAAAGAAGCCATAGTGTGTTGTAACTTTTGTGATGTAATATGGAGAACATCCATGTCACATTTTTTTATGGACAAAAAGTTATAGGTTTATTAAAAAAGCAGAGAATATAATATTCACTAAACATTCTCTTTGCAAAAAGTGAAAATTTGATATCTTATATAGGACATATAGTAGTGTTAATTGTGCCCCACACAGTAACCTAAAAATTCAGCCTTTTGTTTCAAAGTTTTCTTGAAAGTAGTTTACCTTTATAATGCACTGCCACTCTCCCACAAGTTTTGGAATAAGAATTGGTAATGTTTCTATTGCAATGGGTACTTTCTATTTGCTAGATAGAATGCTGCACATGAGGATTAGGGCTCAAAAGCAGCGGATATCAAATCAGTAACAACTTGTTCCCAGCTACATTGCCAAACTTTATGTCAATGGTGGTTGTCAGAGGTTGTACTCCCTTAACAACCACAAAAAAATAGAGGTGCTGATGGCACTGGCTACTGGCCAGTTACCACTGCACACGTCATGCAACACATAGGAATGGCTGCCCACTATGTACCTTAGTAGCAAGAGGTATCCAGAATGTTGCAGATCATCATTAGTGTTGGGCAAACACAGCCCAGATGGGTTTGCCATAAGTTCAGCGAATATTTTCAAACCAGTTTGCTGTGAACCCATGCAGAGGAATGCTTGCCACTTTGTACATTAGTAAGAAGTGGTTATCAAATTGCAAATAGAAATAATGGAAAGAGTTTTGTGGTGGTTCTTAGGGGTGGTCTACCCATCCTCAATGAAAACCCACAGTGCAAGGATCTCCCTGCTTTTGCTTTATTCATTATTTTGATCTCCTGTTGCTTTTTGGTCATTCCCCCACCAGACCTTTAAACATCAGAATGACAGCTTATATGACTTATATTTCTTAGATGACTTATATTTCATTACTTTATATTTCATTACTAAGATGGCCTTCTACAAATAGTAAAAGGCTTAGTGGGTCAGTAAAAGGAAAAAATCATCTACAGTGAGCCTACAGGCAATACTAGTAACTCATTCCTTACCCTCTGGTGCCTTTTGTTTTGGGCACGGCTTCCACAATAAAAGTTTTTGTTTAAAAAAAGTTTCACATCAACAAAAGTTTATTTACTATATTATTGGAATATGATTCATTAGTAAAATTGCCCAGTAATAACAAAGGAATAAAATATATTGGATTTCTCCTTGCACAATTGGATAATTAGGGAGAACACAGAAAATGTTTACTAGATGTTTACCTTCTCATGGTAGTAGAAATGGAAGGTGACATTAAATGTATATCATTTTGCATCCTGAATAAAAATAAAAAAGCTTATTACATGACAGTGATGCATATCACTCAATTACTTTGGCCCTTTTATAGCATCCTAAATGAGAATATCTTGAAACGACAGCTTCTTTCCAAAAGGTTTGGGCCTTATGTGCTGACTTGGAGTAACATTATTTGGTTCATTACCCTTATCATTACAAGGGCAAATCATTGGGAGTTTGTCCTACAGACAATGTCATCACCTTTTCCAATGCCAACCCATCCATCTTTCTTCCACCTGACTCCCCCTTTACCGCTGCTGGTTGTAACAATATGAAGATATGATGTGAGTCATCTTCATACAATTACATATATATGTTTTTAGAGGGATTCTCACCGTCTGTCCAAATGCACACTCAAGTAAATAATAAAAATTAAACTTGGAGATCAATCAAAATAAAGAAGCATATCATGGCTGTTTCATACTGCTGCTTTTTATTCTGGAGGTAATAAAATCAACCAGCTTCCCAAGTCCTTTGTATCAGTAATATGATAATCTAAGAACACTGATACTTGTGACAGGGGCCTTTTTAAGACATTGACTCATAGAAATTTCTAATTGGTAAGCCTCCAATCTTGTGCTCTCAAATTTCCAATTCTCCCCCTCCTTGACTGGTTGTATATTGGAATAGTCAGTCTGAAGCTGTTCTGACATCATGTCTGCTCTCAAGAATTACCAACATGGTACACCAAATTACTAGTGACTGTTGACATGTTCCAGGAGATAAGAAAACTAAATGTACTAACAGCTAAAAAACTAAAAAAATTGACCTACAATTTATTATAAAATGTTGGGGACCACTGCTTTATAATATCTGCAGATGTAGTAGGTTAAATAGAAGGTTTGGTATGTGATCAGTTTCTAAGGGATAGGATTCATGACTAGTAGTGTTGCCGAGCCAAAACGTCTAAAGATAAGGAGAGGATAAGGAGAGAAAAGTGGCTCTTTAAGGCACTATTATTATAAAATTGATAAAAATCTTTTATTTATATTCAATAAAATAAAATAAATGTCTTAACATACATACATATAAGGTTTTAGTACTCTAACATTATGAATCTAGATACATTACATCGGGTTGGTTATAATGAACACCAAACCCCAGTGAAGTGAGGGTCAATATTGGTGATTTTCCTGTTAATGGTCTCTCCCTGAGGAAGCCCACGAGGGTGAAACGCATCGGTAGTGACCATTAACAGGAAAATCACCTATATTGACCCTGACTTCACTGGAGTTTGGTGTACAATATAACCAACCCAATGTAATGTATCTAGATTCATAATGTCAGAGTATTAAAACCTTATATGTATGTATGTTAAGACATTTATTTTTTTTATTGAATATAATATTTTATAATAATCATATTTTAATCAATTTTATAGTAATACTGCCTTTAAAGAGCCACTTTCCTCTCCTTATCCTCTTCTTAAGTTAAATAGAAGAGTGGTTAATGGGGCAAGTGCACTTACAAAGCAGAAAGCTCCATATTACCCCCCACCCCAGCCTTCTTCTGTAAAGTAATGATATAAATTTTAGACTTTAGACCACCCTGCAAAGACTAGACAAAACACTGGCCATGCACTGACCGAATCACTCTAAAAAACAATGGTTGACAAAAAAACCCAATGCATGTGCATACTTTGTAATGGCCTGGCATAGCTATCCAAAGTAAATTAGAGATTTCTTTATCTTTTGCTCTGTTGCTTCTGTTTTATTTTGTTGCTGTTTTACTGTCTACCTATTAAAAAAGTGCAAAAATATATAAAATATAAACAGGATAGAGAACCTAAAACAGATTTAGAACTGCATAGATTTTTAAGTGCCCAGTAATGTTTTTTTATCTATGTAATAAAGACAGTTCCTGTGTTTGCTTCGTATTTCACATCTCTTAAGCAATGTTGTCTGCAATTCTCCACAGAGACATTTTATCAAGCTGGCAAATGGAAGGTCTTGTACACAGTTCTGAAATTTAATTTCTTTTCTGGGGATTAGCATTTTTAAGTTTTATCAGATTTGTTTAAGTAGCCGTGACTTTATTACTTGCCTGTCCACATAACCATCTAAATTATGACAATCACACAAAACTGGTGTAATTGTTATAAGGCACAGCCTAATCTACATTAAAACGTGGAGAAATACACTCTTATTAATGGTCAAAGAGCTGAATTTACTGAGGGTGAAAAAGTCACCTGACTGAAATCCTAATTTCTTCATCTTACATTTGTTGTAACTGAAAAAAATAAAGGATGCTATTTTTAAAGGGGACCTGTCATGAGAAAAATACCATGGCTGTGATTATGAATATACTTACAAAATACTTGTGCAGCTGTCAAGAGATGCATATGTGGCTAGCGATCCCTTGCTGTGCACCACTGCAGTATGTCCTATCCGGTTTATTTTCTGCAGCACCTCTTGCAACAGCAAATAGATCAAGGAATTAGTTGTGTGACCTCTGCTTACAGAATCTCCTGCTTCCCTTTAGGTGTGCAGCCTCCACCTGAGATATCTTTTTCAGCATTCCCAGCTCAGGCACTGGGGTTGTGTGCAGCTGATGGGGATTTTAGAGTACAGGTAGTCTCCGGGTTCCATACAAGATAAGGACTGTAGGTTTGTTCTTAAGTTGAATTTGTATGTATGTTGAAACAGGTACATTATTTTAATAAATTCAATTATTCAATTATTAGGTAGCATGGTGTCAGTTACTGTATACAATCCTTACTGTGAGTTAATCACAAACAAGTCAAAGAAAAAAAAACTTTATAGAGCCTAGACATTTAATAACCTTTGGAGCAAGCTGTGGTTTGATATGCAAAAAGAAACAACTGTAGAGTTTGCCTTGGTCAATAAAGAGTTACAGTAACAGTGTGGTGTGACAGTGCAACTAGCCTCCTGAATCTGAGTGGGGGCTTGCTAAGGAGGAAAAGTACAGAGTTTGATCGGGGGATTGACATCTGGTGAGTAATGGTGCTTGACCAGAGCCCTACAGTAGCACTTCCACAGGTGGCGGAATTTGATTTCAGGTGGGACACAAGGAAAACACTAGGACAAACCTCCATTAGGTCTTTTTAGGGTTTTTTTTTGGTTTGAGATACCTAAAAAGGCAGGAAAGAGGGAAAGCAGTACAAAGAAGTGGAGCAAACTGAGAAGCTCACAATCTAGAAAGCTTAAGGCGATACAGAACAAAATCTCCCCCTAAGTGTGTCCTCAGGTGAGGTGTGATTAACCTTTGCATGACATATTCCTAGTTCTTGCAGGGTCCTGTCACACGTAGCATCCTCCGTTGGAATTTCCTCCTCTACTTGTTTCTAAATACCGGAGTCTTCCAAACCGCAGAAAGTTGCTTTTCTCTTCTTACAGGTAATCCAGAATATGGACAACAGGCTAAACTGGGCCAGGGGCCTGAGGCCATCCATGGCCGCACAAAATATCTTTACTATTCCATTATAAGAGACTCCTTTCAAATCCTCAGTTCTCACAGCATTTATGCTTTTTTAATTACCTGCCTCACAAAAACAAAGATTTATAACATGTAAAGGGATGTCAATTACTTTTTTCTACATACAAATATGCAAAAAATAATAACTGGTTGGAATTTTTGTTCAGTCTAAATTTTATAAGACCCAACACATGCTGATATGAACTGCAATATGCTCCAGCTATTCATGTACTTTGGATGTATATGTCTTGATAATAGGTAAACCACAAGAAAACCAAATCTGTGACCTTGTGTTATAAACCTTGTGGTGCGGTGCAGGTCTAAAGAAGATTATACTGTGTCTCGATGTGTTGCTGCTCTCAGCTTGCAGTTGCTGTCCTGTAAAAGGAAACAACAGACCACACAGTTCATTTTATCCAGTTGGCTTGCAAATGCAGTCTATCACTTCAGCAAGTCTTGTGTCACTTGTCTCCCATGTCACAGAAGAGATTGCATGACACAACTTTGAAACTTAGATGTGTGGCATAGCACAATGTGTCTAAACTCAGCAGAGAATCATTGCAATTGACAGAAAGCTCTCACCAAGTTTTGAGACCCTGGCCATGACATTCATGCCTACCAAGCTTATCCGTTTTAATTGGACATATATAAATCAAACGGAAGAAAATATTGTCTGACAGATTGTTCTTGAAAACTATCTCTAACTAAACATATTCTGTTATCAAGAGCTAAGACAAGAGAAAGTATAAAAAATGTTGCAGAAATAATTTATTGTAAATTGATGCTTGTTAGATACTCCAGTTGTAGAATGGACATTGGTCTATTTATGTTCCCAACTATTGGTAGGTACAGTTAGTGCGTGTGTGTGTATACAATTAGTGTACCAATGAGAATAGACATGGGTAACAGCCCTACTTCCTAAATAAACATTTTATGGAGATGAAGCTATACACAAAGCTAAGGTTCTATAGGAGGACATGCATTTATTTGGCCTTTTTCATTAAAATAATTTTATCTGGTTCTTCATAGTGTTATCATCTCAGATAGATGCCGCTCTTGGATAACAAAAAAATGAACACTTTATTTTCTTAACTTAAATAAACAGGAAACAAAAAACTCAAATTTGCACCCGGATAATGAGAAAAATGTACAGCTGATCTGGGCAATGGATGGGTCCTAGCTTTTAGATAAGTCCAGTTAGAGTCTCTTTATTAATGCTTTACCAAGTTTTCTAGAATTTCTTATTTACATAATCACATAGCTGAATAAAACAATCAATTCTTTTTTCAATAATAATAATATAGATATCATTAAATAACTTGACAACATTAGCGTTCTCATCCTTAAGACAACCTTTAATATTTTACAGTTTATTAGGGTTTTCTTGACAGTTTTGTGCCGTGAAATGTGCCCAGTCACCCTGTATGAAGATTACCAGTCTGAAATAGATTGCTCCTATTTGAAACCCTGGCCACCTCTCAAACAAATCAAGGAGCACACTTTTGATATATTACTAAATAAGCCGGTATGAAACACTTAAGGAGAGGAGAACACAGAGGAGATGGCATCCGATCTTTGCTATTTTTCAGAACATGAAATAACATCCTGTCAGCTACCTTTTACAGACCATTTTTATCAAGTCTCACACCAGCCGGGAAAAAAATACTGACCTCCATTTACAGCTATATTTCAGCTGATGTATTTGTTGTAGCCAATGGTGTAGTGATGGATTATAAATACTTGCAACATGTTTAGAGTACTTGTTTCTCTACAGTTTGCTGATGAACCACAAATACCATCAAATCCTGGATGTCAAACTACCTTTAAGAAACTGATCTAATATTACCAGAAAATTTGCTGAATTGAATGTGAATATATTCAGAATATTAACTAATATATGACTTTTCCAACAGATTGGGCAAAATGTGTGAGGAGAGAAGCCTGTGCCTATTGGATTGCTCCCTCTGCTGGGACCAGTAAAGTTTTTACAAGAAGAGAACAGTGACAGGGCCTGTTTGGTGTAAGGATTCCAGATTAGATTACTTTTTTTTTGGGTGCCCATGTGCCCATTGGGTCTGTGTGCCCATTGCTGGTCTTGGTGAGGGCTCTGGTCAACAGGAGCTTGGAGTGGTGCAATGTTGTTGAATATTTGGAACTCTAGCATCTTAACTTCACTTTTTAGAGACCTGCTCGCTGTCCTAAAAGAATAAGGAGCATATTATTGCTAATTTTTTTGAACCTCAAGATTACCTGGAATACATGGGTCAAGGCGTTATTAAAAAACTTAACAAAGATGTCTAAAACTGGCGCTAAAATGTAATTCCTGTGGGGGTTTCATAGCTTGATTTGACACCAGTATTCTGTTACACAATATGCATGCAAACTGGACTGATCTTCTCACTTTGAAAAATAAACATTAACTCAACTTTACACTTTGCTGACACCCGATACCTTCTGTGGAACTTATTAAACAGAAGTAAATCCCTTTGCATCTTCTTGTGATTTAGATTCCTAATTTTCCTTGACTTCTTGACAATAGCCATTGTTACATTGGCAATTATGAGACAAACCTATTTGTGATGCCGGAGCATCTACTGATGGCTTCTTTCTACATACAGAAAACTTGATGGAAGTATTTTATTGGCAATATTACCAAGTTAAAATAAAGGGAAGGGGCCTAAAAAGAAGAAAACTACTGCCGTATCTAAGGACTGGTAAGCTACAATATATATCATTTGATCTTGACCATTAATATACAACATGTTACCAATAAATGGTTTATTTTTTTTTTTCTTTCGGTCAGGTAAAACATTTTGTTATATCTGTTTAACAAGCACAGAACAATCCAGTCAAAAATCCTATAAACTTCCTGTGTCCTATGATGTTGCTGTCATAAAATTTCCTAAAATTAGTGTCATCAGCCCTGACAGTTATTTTTTGTACAATACAGAACATGTCTCTTCGATTTTATAGTGATGAGGAAACATGTTTGGCGGTTTGTTTCTATGTTATGGGGTGTAGAGACGTGTTTGGTGGTCCTTTTCTTTGGTATGGAGATTAGGAGAAGTATTTGGCGGTCCTTTTCCATGCTAAGGAGGCAAAGAAATGTGTTTGGTTGTCCATTTCTATGTTATGGAGTTGAAGAAATGTGTTTAGTGGTCCATTTCTATGTTTTGGGGTGTGGAGACGTGTTTGGTGGTCCTTTTCTTTGGTATGGAGATTAGGAGAAGTATTTGGTGGTCCTTTTCTGTGCTAAGGAGATAAAGAAATGATGTGTTTGGTGATCCTTTTTTATGTTATGGAAATGAGTTTGGTGGTCCTTTTCTATGTTTTGGGGTGTGGAGACGTGTTTGGTGGTCCTTTTCTATGGTATGGAGATTAGAAGTATTGGGTGGTCCTTTTCTGTGCTAAAGGTGGTCCTTTTTCTATGTTATGGAGATGGGGAAATGTGTTTGATGATCCTTTTCTATGTTATTGAGATGAAGAGAAGTTTGGTGGTCCCTTTATATGTTATGAAGATGAGAAGATGTGTTTGGTGGTCCTTTTTTATGTTATAAAGATGAAGAGAAGTGTTTAGTGATGCTATTCTATATTATGGAGATTAGGAGAGGTGTTGGTAGTCCCTGTTATGGAGATGAAGAAAGATGTTTGGTGGACCTTTTTTATGTATAGAGATGCAGAGATGTGTTTGGTGGTCCTTTTCTACGTTTTAGAGATGAGAAGTGGTGTTTGGTAGACCTTTTACATATGAAGATGGGGAGAGGTGCTTGGTGGTCCTTTCATATGTTATGGAGATGAGAAGTGTTTGGAGGTCCTGTGCTATGGTGACAACACTGAGCTGTCACAGTAGGACAAAAAGAGTGTTACTGGAGCGATTACTAAGTAAAAATAAAATAAAGAGGCCAGAAAATAAAATGATGCCATCACGTCTAAGGACTGGTAAGCTGCTATATATTACAATTTCATTGTTGGGCTTATATATTCTTTAAATTATTATGAATAAAATCAGAATCTGGAAACCTGCTAATTTAATCAGTCAACTGCCGAACATTCAAGCAGCTTCTGTCTAAAGTTGGTTTTCTCATTCAGTATGGGTTAACTCAATGTATCACCTCAGAAAAAAAAGGAAATGTACCAGCAACATCAATCAAACTTCCATGACCCAATATGGCAATCAGAACTTAATAGTAATTCACTGCTATACCAAAACCACTAGTGCAGAAGCTGCTTGAATGTAAAATGACTACAAATCTGTTGAAATAAGTTGAAGCATAAAATGATGGTTTTATGTACTGTAGCAAAGGTCATGCCAGACTAACCTTATTAGCTCTTTGAAGAAATGAGGGGGAATGTAGATCAAGGCAATGTAAAAGGAGTTACAGTAATCTACCGACCGTTCAAAGGCTTTTCAATATGGTGCTCTGCAAATTAACATCAACTGCTATGAATGCAAATATTTGCACTTGAGCATAGAACTGTTTAAAAGATGAATTAAATATGAGTTTTCTAAATGAAGTAGTCTGGTATTTAGTGAACATTATTGTCACTTTGTTCTTGGAGGGGATTGAAATAACAATTATCTCGATAACTATATTAGATATGACAGTCCAGAATTTCATTACGTGTGATATTAAAAAGGGTGAAGCAGCTAAGAGGCCTGTTTACAAAGATCGGCAGTTTAATTGCTCTTTGTTTTTCTGCATTTGGCCTGTTTAACTCCAGATTTCTCCACAGTTAATAAATATTCAGTATGGAAAGCTCCTACAAAAAAAGAACTGTAAAACAGTTGACTGAATTTAAAATAATCAGAAACTGCAGCAAGAAAAGATTCCCTTCTATGGATTGTCAATAGAACTGGCATTCAGCTGAACTTGTTTTGTCATGTTGAAGATGTCTTAACATTTAAGTGGCTATTTCAGTTCAAATGAGTGTTGCCATAATCCATACAACATAGAGCCTTGAAAGGTGCCAAACTATAGAAACATGAATAGGAATATATAAAAAAGGTTCATGTTTCATATAACAAGATCCAGTCTCTATGGTGTAATTAAATCTAAGACAGATATTAGTTGTTTCAGTCACATGAAACTGTACTAAATATCACATACCTGTGTGCGGGTACCCCGCAGCAAAAGACAGGTTCAGAATCCCGTTACTTAAGCATCCTAGGAAGCTGCTATCCTCACCATCAACTCCACGTTGGACTTCAGATCCAAGGCCACTGGAAGGCCACTGAAGATTTAACATTTGAGCATCTGGCTCTGTATGTGGCGGCACTGCATACAAGGCTGAGCTCTACACTATATACTATACAATATATGGCTAACACAAAAAAGTCACTAGAAGTCACTTAGTATGTCTATTTTTTAAATTAGCTCTACTTTCTAGTCTTTTTAATTAGGATACACAGGGCCTGATTTATGAAAACTCTTCAAGGCTGGAGAAGATACACTTTCAGCAGCCAAGCTGGCTAATTTAGCAAACTTGGAATGGATTTCCTAAAAATAAAGTCTTTTTTTCCTTGTCAGGTGGTATAGTACTGAAGGGTTCAGTGCTTCAGAGGGGTAAAAATGTTCAAACTGCAACTTTCTATAGCAAACCTCCATATTACAGACCAGCAAGGAATAGTTTGTGTCTTCAATTATCTTTTGCTACAATATAATATGGTTTCACACCACCATGCATGAGAGAACTGTATAGGCTCAGCTTCTTATCTTACCTGTGTGGCACATTTAGTACATTTGTTATCTTTGTATCAGCTGTATTTTCAAAGAAATTCTCAACTGATCCCAAAATGTTACTCTCTGAATAAGAGAGGTAATGTTCCATTGCTGGAGATGATGCCTCACTTATCTGGTCAGCGAGGGAGTTAGGCATGAAAGAAGGTCAGCATTTTGTTTAGCTTGTAGAGTTCAATGCTCAAAGTCATATTCATCATCTAAAAAGTCCATGCATCTCTCTCTCACCGGTCAGGTGAGCAAGACAACACTCCAAGGTTAATGATACCAAAGTTACAAATATGTTTAGGTTACTCTGATCTCTAAAGACAAATTCAGTACAAATCTGTGTCCTAGATCTCTGTAAGCCTTACTCTGCTGTAATACTGTGAATTGGGGCTATCACTAAAGAATGCTGTGTCTGTAGGGAAAAGTTTGTTTTATGTACACAATCTCACCTCTCAGAGAAGCTTTTATAAACTGCAAGAGTTGTGGCAAAGAAAACCTATTCTTTAAACAATCTATTAGCTGAAATGGATGGCTTATTAAAATTTGTCTACTTAACATTGCAGTTGTTTAATCCTTCTAATACTAATCATGTGCTAAAGATCTTTGTAATTGACACTGGCATTGCCTAGAGAAAAAGCAGGCAGACATAATTAAACATAATCAAGTCAGGTTTTCTGTTTTTGGTGTCCCTGAAATTCGTACACAATTTTTTTTCCTTACTTCATGTTTAAAAATACACCTCTTTAGAATACAATATTTTGTTTGCAAACTGAAAAGAAACGTTTTGCAAGTTGTCACTCCAACAAACAAGGGAGTTCAATTGACAAACAACATCTGTAGTCGGGTTTTCAGGACTGGCACCAAGGGCTGGAGCTGAAACAGAACGCATCATTTTTAAATTAAGTCCAGAGCTGAAACAACATTGCCTGAAATATTGCTCAAGGCTAAAGTCATATGGGTGTTAAAAGTGGGCAAACCCTAATAAAAAACAGGCCTTACAATAACCTGGTTTGTTTGAATTCTGTTTAGTTTCTCCAGTTCTACAGACTTTTTATAAATTTCATCTATTCTATAAATGGTTGGGGCACAAGAGCACCCACTGCGTATGATACAAAATAAAAAAATACCAAAATATAGCATTTTTCTACATAATATCAGGATGTTTCAGTCTTCCTAGAAGGGTAAATGTGCAACCCATACAATATACAATTTGTAGCCATTGCTTATATTTAGTATGTATGTGCAACCGAGATTGTGTTACACATCTAATTTCTCCTGTTTGGAAATGGGGTAAATTTGCCAGTAAATAGCAAAAGACAAATGTAGACAATCATATAGCAAAGCTGCTTTGAGTTTTGAAGCCAGAACAGAGTAGTTCTGGGTTTCTAAAGCCAAATTGAGCTGGAGCTGTGGCTTAAACATTGCAAGAACTAACAAATATATAATACTGCCAATATTAGACTGCAAAGTTAGTTGGAGTTGACCTACCAAGCTGTGCTTCTAAATGGGCTGCACATGTAACATGTGTATAACATTTTAAAATAAAAGTAGAGGACCATTATATCATAATAATTTTGCAACAACACCATGTGTTACCAATAGAAGATGCTGGAGATAAATCTGAAATTGCAATCAAATATTTGGAGCTGCTTAAAACGGTATTAAACTAAAAATAAAAATATCAAACCTTTATCTGGCAGATCCCTCGATCCCTCAGTCCAGTCCTACGTTGTCCTGGGATTCCTCTTCGTCCCACTGCAAAGGAAATGCTGAGTGCCGCCATCTTTTGCCTTCTTTTCTGGTCTTCTTCCTACATCGCCTGATCTCACACTCTGCAGGTGCGAGATCATGTGACGTAACCGCTGTGAAGAGGTAAAAAAGAGAGTGGATCTCACTGTGCATGCGTAAGATCAGCATCTCTTTCCCCTTGGAGGAAAATATGCCCCTAAATTCCATTTGAAACAATGGCCTAAAACAGTAGCATACAATCAGCATACTTGTTTTGGGTCAGTATTGATGTAATTTACAGCCATGGAAAAAGCATTTTCATGAGTAGAAGTTAGCACTATCAGCTATCCCAATTCTTCATGAAACACAACATCTAAAAAGGGAATTTAGGTGATAGCAAAGAACATGGCCATTAAAGCGAGTGTCACCATGTTAGTACACCTTTGAAATACATGCACATTTATTTGTATTTAATCCCTTTAAACACAATGCAGGTACAGAAAAAATAACTATAAATATCCTCTTTGACATGACAACATAGCTTTAAATTTCTAAAATATGATACCTAATTTTTATTAGATTACAAAGAACACAGACCTCTCATCTGTATAACCCCTCCTTGTACACAGACAGACAGCACAGGAAATTGATGTCTAGAATAAACAAATTCATCCCAACAAAAACAGCTTCAATGGTATATGAAGCAAACCAAATCGGGACAACTATAATCCACTGCTAGGCTTTGCATACACGTGAAAGTGGAAACTTATAAAATATTGATGCACAGGCATACATGGAGACAAGGAAGAGGGACACATTGACACTCGATGTATATGGGCAAATTACATACCCCTGTGACCCCTTTCTTTTACAGGCCATACAAAATAAATATGCAAAAAATGCACAATTATTCCATACATAAATGTAACCCATCAAGTGTTCAACAAATGGAATAGTATAAAGTTTGGATAAATGGTTTTGTAAAAAAGAACACTTGTTAATAATCAAATAATACATTTTAATAGAGGTGTATAGAAAGATAATGGAAAAGAATGGTACTGAGGGAATTGATAGGATAGTCCCTCTAAATTAGAGAAACTTGGGAATTATGCATTTTCAGCCTAAGGCATGGAGTAAAAGCTATTTGCCGTTGATTACCAACAATGATGGTTTTAATATGATATTGTATGCTCATGTCATACCAAGCTGAAAATATTAGACACAGAATTCAGATCAGAAAACATAAACACAGACTGGCGGATAATGCTGTTAAACAGCAGGCTAAACAGCTGTCAGTCAGACTGCATAATCCAAACTCATCCATGCAACAGGTCGGCAATCCACAGAAAGAGTCAGGTGTGGTAGCTGTGCACAGAACCCGAGGAGACACATTAGAAGACAAGGAAGGGTTAGCTGTTCCACTACTTCTGATAGCGGCTACAGTGCAGCTTTTTATCTCCCAGAAACGAGAGAGAATGCACTTTGAAACAAAAGTACAATCTGGAAAATCAGCAGGACTAGAATTTGTTGATTGTGTCTTGTTCGCGTACACGCTACATTACAGTAAAGCATCAGTACTAATTCTACATGGCAGCTCCACAGAATACCATCTGCTTCCCTAGTAACTGTTAATATAGTTGTAATTATCTACTTCTAAGCCCTTTATTGGAAATATCATTTGCAAATTAATCAACTGCAGACCAGTAAAACAGATGACATGATACCATGAAAACAACAGAATGGCTTCAGAGCATTTTCCTGGACAGCCTGGAATCCGGGCTCAGATCTGAATTTATGACATTGTTTGCAGGGACATGACAAACAAATGAGGAAGAAAAAATAATTTACTGTCATAAATGTAAAAATACAATTATTGTCAATGAAATAAACTGTCTTTAAATAGTTTGCTGTCTAGAATTCCCTCTAGAAACCAATCTTGTCTTAGTATATGGGCATCATGGCTGTTAGTCAGTCCTGGTCTAGGGTCCTGTGTTAGCAGTTGAGAATGCTGATTGTGTAGTCCAACAAACAAATGATGACAGCACAATCCACCATGAATGGCATAAAGTTCTACAACCAGTTACATTGATGATCTGTGAAATGACCAACACGTTTCACAACAATGCTTGGTCAGGGACCTGCCTCATCCAATGTATGTGTGAAAAACATTATTTGTACTACAGATCAGTGATGTATCAAATTTTAGCACTCATAAAAAAATGGAATTTATGCTGGCTTGTGATATCCTCCATTCCCAAAGGGTAGCCGGGCATGCATCTAGCTGGTAGTTTGCAGGCAAGCATGAATGTACCTGGAACAGTAATGGGTCTCCCTCAAGAACACTTCCTGTATGAAATCTTCAAAGGAAGCATGATTTAAAAAAGATTGCAGCTGATATGTGGCAGCTGGGCTTTTACAATGTCAGATTGCCAACACTGCAATGTTTGGATTGGCTTCTTCTTACTTTAGTCCTTCAATGACCACTGATGACGTAAATCCTGTGCATGGGAGCTGGACACACATTATCCTCACAGTCAGCTCCTATGCATGTGCCATAGACGATGTACAAAAAATATGTTTTCTACCAAAGTTTCAAAACATGCCACCTACTAGCAGATAAAAAAGATTCAAATTATTGCAGCTCTGTATTCATTGAGTTTGACTTTACCTTCTAGCAATATTTTTACACCAAAGCACAGAATCGTGGAATGAGAAGCAAAAAAAGGAGGCAATGGTTTGTGCAACAATGGATATGCTAATAGGAAGAGGGAACAGAGTGTCAGAAAGATAAGCTGATTCTCATTACATTGTCCATTCAGAAAATGGAGACAAACCAAGCAAGCGAAGTCAGTAAGCCGGAGTCAAGACCATAAAGACAACAACAGGATTATCAGGTCACATGAGCTGGAGCCTTAGCTAGAAACCTATGGCACAGGCACAAGTTGGAGCACTAAACTCAGGTAAATAGGTCAAGTATCAGGTAAATTAGCCAACAGGTGAAATCTTCCAACACCCACACCTCACAGTTCACAACACAGCAGACTTGAGCCAAGTAAGAGAGATAGGTTGGAGAACCACAAGGGTTAGATCCTAACAAGTGGTAATGCCTGCCCTCCCAGACAAAGCTATAATAAATAGCAGCTGTGTTAATTTCAGAATCTAATGGAAAGAAATATAAATCCTTTTTTGCAGATGATTAGCAATTTGCCTAATGTTCAGCTTATAAAAAGTGTTTTTTAAAGATAAAAGATTACTAAACATTATATGGGTATAAATAGCCCCAAAGGGATTTTTTTATTAAATCAATAAAAAACAAGGTTATTACATTAAAATATTTACCTTTATTACAAAACATATTAACCTAAACTTAAAATAATAATAAAGCACATAAAATGTAGCGATAAGGATCAAAGCATCAGTTTAATGAACTACCACCTAAATTATTCAACATTGCACAATCAGTAAACTAGAATCAGTGCTGCTTGTTGGGGAGTATATTTAAATGTAAAGATAATGTATGCATTTCATTTTTTGTCTTTATTATATTGCTATTAAAAAGGTTTTTTATTACTGGGTATAGAAATGAGGATTCAGGGGAGATTGATAAAAAGTGATGTTGTCACCAATCAAATTTAAATCTACATTAGAACATGACACAGGGTGAAAATGTAATTCTGATTGGTGGCCTAATACCAATACAGGCAGTTCTTAACTTATTGCAAGTGATAAATTAGGGCTTCCATACATAATTACTGTATGTAACTGTTTAACATCTGACACAAGCACACAGAAATCTCAATAATTCTTTATCTTTTCATTTTTCACAATGTTAATCCTGCATTGTTAGGAAGTACTTTGATTAATTACAGGTGTGAGAACATTTTTGTTGCAAGTAAAAGGTGATTTAAAGGAAAGGAAGGTTTAAAGGAAACAGTAGATAGATAAGTATATATTTTAATTCTTAAAGCCATCATTTTCAATTTAGATCTTTTCCCATAATGACTTTTATTCTGTCAGATAACATTGCAATACATTTTCATTATAGTAGAATCATTTGCAGTGGTTATTAATCTTTTAAAGAGCTATTAAAATCATTCTTGGTCATATTTATTAAGGCTTACTCTATATATTCCCAGGATTATTAATAATTTATCTAAATCAACGAGTCAATAAAATGCAGCAATGGTCAGTTTCTGGAGTCTAGTTTATGCAATGTGATTTAACTATTACACAGTGCATTGTACAGTACTGGTAACTGGGAAAAACACTTTATTCCTATACTTATAATTATTAGTACTTATTATTACCCATTCTTCTAGTAGTAATTACAACTTTGAGGATAAATTGTATTTAAGTATTTGGCCTCAAAGCTCCTGAATTTGTTATTGTCACCAAAAGAGGATGTCAGGGAGCCGTGCAAAGAACAAAAAGAAGACGTATGTTTTCTTTATGCTAAAATTAAATACACGCAGCTATTTGGTGTATTTTTAAGGTAATCTTTATCCCCTGTACACAATATTGTCATCAAAATTCCTGGGGGGGGTCAGGGGTCCCATGGGAACATGTACCCCGAAAAAAACATTAAAAACTAAATAGAAGCTAAAGTATAGTTGAAAACACATTTGGGGGTATTTTCATCCACAATTATCAGCCCAATACTTCCATCAATATTCTATTGTTGTCCAAAGTCTATTGTCAATGCTCCTGTAAATGTGGCACTTTCATAATTTACCAGGTCATTGGAAAATACCTACTGTATTGTATGAGTGGGGACATATGCTGCCATTGTAAAAAGTCAATGCATAAATTGTTCAACATTATGGTTGTCGAGGTAAAGGATATTTTTTTATTGTAATATTTACTTTTTTTTAATTGCATGGTGTGCTCCTAAATATTAAAATCAGACCATTCCGGGCATTGAATCTGACTTGACAGTAAAAGGATTCGGGCAGCAAGCGTGTCCCCCTGGCTGCCCATACCAGTCCCCTAGAACCTGGCTAGCCAGCAGTGGGTATCCTATAGAACTACATCACTATAACTCTCAAACCTAAGGAATGAGGCTGCGGTGAGTTTAGGGAGAAGACCATGTTGGAACCAGGATAGATCACAGCTATTGGTAAGACAAGAATTTTGCTTATAAGCCTTTTCCCAACTAGCAATTCAATGTCTCAGTCTTTAGTAAAGACAGCACCCAATTGGCTCTGGCTAGAGCCACACTAGCTGACAGTATTTTAGTGTTCTAACAGTAATATTTTAAACTCATATAACCGTTAAGGCATGTTTTTGTACACTTTAATGACAAAGGTAAGTCAGCATGCATTTTTTCAGGGCCACTTTGTGCACCCCTTGTGGTTCCCTTGTGATATGTAGCTTAGCTTCTGCTAAAATTTCTATTAGACTGATTTTTATTACAGCAAACTTCCAGGAATCTGAATATTACTCAGTGCAATGTGGGTTTCCTTTTTTAAATATGGCCTACTGTTTTCAGTTCATTTTTATGACCTAATGTCAAGTTAGTTTTAAAAAACAAACCTTACTCATTTTTTTAAAAGTCATCAACAGGAACAGATAATTCTTCTACACAATTTTATTTCTTTGTTTCCAGTCTGAACTTACTTTTAAATGAAGTGCAGTCTGTAGCTTTTTTAGACAGATCTGAGCTATTATCACTTCAAGAATATTGATTCTATGGCACACACACATGAGGGTTTTACCATCATAAGTCATTCCTGGAGAGATGTACTTATTATAGTGAAATATTGATGACAACGCTTAGCATAGACCATGAAAATGCCTTATTGGAGCTATCTGTCCCGAGGATATAAAAAAGAAAAATACCATTAAACCTTTAACTTACAAACATGAAAATAAGCATTTGTCTAATAGATCAAATATTACTTTTATACCTACAGGCAATGTAATCAAAAACGACTTTGAAAAGATGATTTTGAACTGTGTATTTAAAATAGAAAAAAGGAACAGGATAGATACTGCATAAAGATGGGAAGAGTTACCAGGGAAATCCTATAATCAGATGCAGAAAAAGTGCATTTTGGTTAAAAATATACTTACTGGAAAGAAACATTTTAAATGCTGCTATGATCTAGATAATGGTCATGACAAAGTCACACTGAAGATTTTTTTTAAAGTTCAAAAAGTTTTTGTTAAACTTGAACCCCCTTTCAAATTATTTTACCATTTCAGATACAGCTCTACAATACAATTATTCGAATACAATTTGGTTACAGTCAGTTGCGCCAATAAAGTTGAACTCCCACAAATATTTTAAGGAAAAGCATAGTTATATAGTAATTCAAGAAGCCAGTAAGGTTGAAAGAAACCTATCAGGTTCAAACCTAAAAAAAATAAACATGCTAGAAATCTTGCATATTCCAGATAGAAACCTAATATTTTTAAACATAATTTATATAGTGCCAACAATCTATGTAGCACTGTACATTAAATAGGAGTTGCAAATGACAGACAGGTCTGTGTAAGGAAGTCATTAGTAGGTCATTGGAGCGAAGAGAGCTGAGGGAGTATTTTTATATGAACAACTGATCCAGAGGAAGGTAAAAAAACTAAAAACTTTTAAAGCATAGATCAATTTACTCCAACAGGGCAACATTACATTTATTCCACATATGAGTTATTTTAAAATACCATATTACTGCTGTCTTCCTCCACATCTCCTGCACATAGGGACTAGGGGAGGCAGCTCTATTAGGTTTACAATACAACACTAGAAAACTAAATGTCTACCTTGTTAGTGACAAAACTGTATTGCTCACATGTAGTGGAAAAATTGAGATCACATGGCAATAATATTTTGTCTGGCAAGTGCATGTAAATCACAAGACTGAACAGGTTTATACAACATTTTTTATAAATATATTTCAACTGTTTATTTAACGATAAGTACCTAGGTGACATTAAAGTGAACTTAACCTTGCAAAATATTTCTGATGTTTCCTGATGTGCAGGTATCATGCATTGCCTACCACAATCTGCCTACCTACAACTACCTACTATTTTGAATCTTCAGATAGTCCCTTTGAAACATATTTGGTTGCACATGAGGTCTTAACTTCATGTCTAAATTAGTTAGTTACATAGTTTAGTCGGAAAAGACCCACATCTGTATAAGTGACCAGTAGAAGGATCAACCAAAAGACTTTTCAGAGACTTGTTTGTGTCAATTTACAAATTTTGATTGCTTTTATGTGTATTCTGCTTAAATGTGTAGGTCACTTTAGGATATGACCATATGACTGCCATTGAACTTTAAGGCTTAGTCAACTTGCTTCATGCTGCTATAGCATTACTATTACTTGATTGGGGGAAAAAAGCAGTTCTAGTTTGAACAAAAGCCCAACAGCAGTAGTCCTCACAGTAGGCCTTATACTTTGTGACGCGTGCACATGTGTGCTGTTGTAACACTGAAATTATTTTAGCATGGATTGGTTTCACTTTAATACAAGTGTATCTTTGAAGAAATCCTAATTTAGCCTAAACAGGGAACTCAGTGCCCCCAGGTGTATCTGGACCACTATTTGATTTTTTGTTTGTTTAGAAATCAACAAAATACAATAAATTAAAACTGTCTATACCCCCATATTAAGCTGCAGTAATCACACATTTGTATTTTCCCTTAATTTGAAACCTTTGTGATTCCATCACAAAGTCAAATTACAATAATTAATTCAAATTTGTTATCTTCCCGGCCATGGAAAATAAGCTAGCAGAAAGCTTTCCTTAATTAGCTGAAAGAAAAAAATAATTTGGTTTCATTTCTAACATGATATTAAATGCATTCGCTATTAATAACTTCTCCAAGACTGTGTGATTAGATTAAATTATCAATGGCTCCATACAACTTTCTGAAGATTGGAACAATCCTAAATAACCTGACAGATTCCATATTTCACAAATTAGCTATTTGGTGTGATTGCTGATGTTTAGTAATACTATATTATTTTTGTATTTATTATTGATATTATGATTAATATTATCATTTTCACTCCATCTTCATAATGTATCCCTTCCTTGTCCAGAGGTTATTGATGTCTAGAAGTTTAGCATTTTCAGCATGACAGTTACTGAATGACCAATTACTCTAAATATTGTTAACATTGCTTTTAAAGACATATAGGGCTCGTTTTAAAACCATTCCCTGGTGGAAATAAATTACTGCCCTGTTCAAACACATGGACCTGGAAGAATCCCAGAATGTTGGAGGGAAAGTCTGATTCCCTGTTTTATTAATAGAGCCCATTAGGACGTTTTAGGCTTTTATTTGTTATAATGTTATTATAGTACTATAATACAAACCCTCCTATTCTATTTATTATATTAGGACAAAAAATGTCAGGATATCAAAGTAAGGGCCATTTCTGACCCACGGCAAACTGCAACATTCTGCCATGAGCTCAACCATGGTCTCATCCTTGGGAAACAATTTTTGCACATAGCTGTATACAACTGCAACAGATTGCAGCACTGTTCACATCCTATTTTTACTTACAGCATCGACGGTCAACATTCTTGAGTGAGCCCTTAACATCACCAAAGTGCCGCGCATAATATGCAGTGAATGTACTGCTACTGAAACCATAGACTGTACGTATGCAACAGGAGATTGTCAAATACCACAGACGTTGTATAGAACATGGGACAGAATGTGAACCTGCAATAGATGGTGACCGGGCACATACATCAGGAATATGCTAGAGACACTTTACATGAGACTGCTTTAAATCACTGCTATTACTTTATTTCTGTGTTCCCTACCAACTTCAATAAAAGCATGTGCTTCTTTTGATCATTATCTCTGCAAGATTCCTTACAAAGTATTGAAATAAAAAGGAAAAATAAAGGGATAAAGAGGTGAATACAGGTAAGATATCATGAAAGAAAAGCAAAGCATGCCATGTAACTATCAGTATCCTTTTCTAATTATAGTTTCCTATACTGGCTTCAAGTAAACAACTATGCAAGAATGCTTCTTAATGCCTATGCTGGAGGGTCCGGGAAGACAGAACAAGTTCACCAGCGCGTCACAGGTACCAGCACAACTGTAAAACCCTATATCAAAAATCTAGGTGTATATGATTAGGTATTTGGTAACAGGAGATTAAAGTGTTATGCCATATATTTCAGTGCTTCTAATTTCTCAAATTCTTTAATGAACCATTTTATTAAACTAGATTAGTTATTGTATGTTGTCCTTTAAAAAATACCATACTGGTTAAGCTTTATAAATAATTACTTTTCATAATTTGTTATGCAGATACATAAGGTTGAACCATATTCTAGGACCAAGTTGGACTTTAACAAAACCATGTGGGTCTTGGCTGTGTCATGGGAAACCTCACTTGCTGACATGATAGACAGAGTGGCATATGTCTAAAACAGAATAAAAACAATGCAGTAAAGGTCATCTAATCTTGGCAACAATCACTGGTCCTTGATATTCTCATACTTCTCAATGTTAAACATGACTGGCAGATTTCTTTAGTCACTCTTCTGATATTTGATAGCTTGCAATGAGGTTACCGTGATGTAGACAACTGCTTCTTGTCAATAAGGGTCTCCATTTCCAGGATACTTTGATGGAACACGTTTCTCAGTGTGATATATTAAAGCTTCGGCTGGGGTTACACAAGTATGTGGCCTAACATAGCCGATGACTGCAGTAATTGGATGAGGTTTATTGCTAAGCTCCAGAAATTAGTTTCAAACAATGTATTACAACAAAATCTCAGATACCTTCTTTTTAAAGATTTTCCTTCCTCTGCTAAAATTATATTAACCTAAAGCCGAGGATTATCAAATTGAAACAAAACCTATTACAAATCTGGACAAACTGGGCATAAACTTGGTTTACTGGTAGTAAACACCCCATATATCTACACCAGTGTTTTCAACCAGGGATCCATGGAACCCTAGGCTTCTTCCAGATGTTGCTAGGGGTTCCTTGAGCAATAAGGTCACAGGTCAGTTTATGGGATCTGTATGGCCTCCCACTGCCCAGCATACAGTATTCCTACTGACCACCATACTAATGTACTGTGAGCTTTGGATATAATAATTATAGATGAAGACATGAAAGTTATTTCCATGTTAAAAAGGTCAATAAACACTGTTCTATACAAATCAAAACAATAGCCCCCTGGATTAGATCTGTTGGTATTACCCTCCTTTCTGGCAGTCTATTTCGCCTACCTCCCATTCACACAGCCACAGCCTCCATTACTCTTGGTGACATTCAACACTTCTGGAAGTGTCAGATGACTGTGTCCCCTCTGCGTTTCCAGTCCCTGACCCCGCCTGTTCAGTCCTGATGTGATTTTTTAAATCTGGTATTATTTATTTAAAAGAATTAGTGAGCTTGGTCCTTGCTTTAATCTTTATTGCTCCCCCTAATATTGGGTAGCCGGACTGGCTTTGTAGGGGTGTGGGGGGGAGGGGGGGGCTTGGAAGGATGGGTAAATTATGGGTAAACTCTAGAAACAGAAATATGAATAAATCCACTTATTTTATTTAATAACTCTCTCTGAGTCTGAGTCTTCCTTTTCTATTCCTTGGTTGTATCCTAGTTGAGTTGTTCTCTATTACTTGAACAGGAAGTAATTAGATAATCACCCCAGTGGGAATAATGGTTATGATTATAACAGTGGTGAAAGTTTTGCATAGAGTTTGAGTTTATCATTGCACTGATTACTGAAAACTGATTTATGACTGGTTGCACATACAATTAGACAATTATTAGATGTGATACCTCTCATCCTTTCACTATGTTACACCATGAAATTCAATATGCTATTTAGTGCAAACACATTGTGTATATTGTATTCCTATTCTCCTTCTACTAAAAGGTGCTAAAATCCAAGATTAGATTACAGTCCAGATTTTTGGAAGAGGGGCCAAGAACACATAAAGTCGGTGTGAACATTCAGTCCTTTTGGGATATCGCTTCCAGTCTGGAGTCTCTGGAAAGCTGCATCTACAGCTATGGGACAAGAGCTTTACAGCAAACCCAGTGACCCCAGAATATTTTTTCTATTTAAGATCTAACTTGGCAGGCTTCATTCTTGGATCATATGTGGAGTTTCTTGGCTTCTCCATCTCCTCTATTAGGAAATAAATACCTCCGACTTGTTGGTCTACCACAAGTAACATTTGAAATAAAGCAACAAATATTTCACTGCTATAAAAATTCTCAGATGTCAGGACAAGCCGTACATGTGTTTCAGCTGCAGCAACTGATATATAGTAATACTGCATTTACCTAGAATATTCATGCACATGTCTAATATTGAGTTCACAGAATACATATTTTAGCTTTGAGTTCAAGAGTAGACATAAATAACAGTGAGTGTTTTGAAAGGGTAAGTCTAAGATCATGATTGATTACTACTCATAAGGGTGCCTTTTAGTCAATCTATGTTACCAATCATAAAAATACGGAAAGCATAATGTGGCCTGTTCTTCAACTTCTAGAAGTCCATCCAATGCTAGTGTTAATATCATTGAAAGAGGAGGTCATTCTCTAGGAGAAGTCTTAATCTTTATGCTACTGTTTCCTTAGAGTAATATTAAAAAAATCCTTTTTGGAAAGCCAGTTCATCTTGTAATATTGAAGATAGGTGGGTAAAGAACTTATAACATAGATGATAAAAACTTTCTATCAGCATCTCCTATATGGAAATATAGTACACTTTTTGGCAATTTAAACCTATTTTCAATACATTAAAAAAAACAGACCATAAAGCAGCAAAGCTGTATCAAACCATATTATTTCCACCACCATGTTTCAAAGTTGTTGTTTATTCTGATTATGAGAATAAGTCCATTATGTCAGCTTTATGTTTCATTTGTTCTGTATCATTTTTATCTGTAGGCGTTGCTTAATAAAAATCTACAGATTGCTGGTACAAATAAGCTAAAAGAAAACTTTTCTTTTGAGGTGTTCTTTTTTTTTTACATGACTGCAGTTATATTTTTATTTTTTTTTCCCACAGGATCAGTGGGTTACAGCTATGTTACAAAGGGCAAAGAGAATCTGTGTTACTGCTGGTGACAGAATGCATCATGCATTTGCTATTTCCTTTCTTAGGTCCTGCTGAAAAACCTGCAACATAAAGGTTTTCTTTTGGTGCAATCTGTGTTATAAAATGCAATTAGTGAGATAACAAATCCCAGTTTTTAAAGAAAATTTGTGTAAAAAAAATAATAAAAAGTTTGAGGAGGTTGAATATTAGATGAATACATGCACATACTGAAGTCATATATGAACCAGAACATCCTAATGGTTTGTAAGCAGCTTGTAATACGTGCTAGAAGGGCACTGGATTTCACATACAGTACGCACAGTAGAGAATGCTCCCCAGGGTGTTGAACGAAGACATATGGTGGGTTAAACATGTAATCCGCAAAAAGAATAAGCAGCATTGGGCCATCAGCTGCTACTGAACCATACTTGCGTGCAAAAGGTTCCTTTCAACCTTGATCTAAAGGTTGAAAGATACTATAAGAGGAACAAGCATAATCATAAAGTTTGGCTCTATAAATAGTAAAGTCTAGAGGATCACGAGTCAATGCAAGTGGGAGCTGCTCACTCAATGCTAAAACAAAGCCCCATAAATAATGCCTAGAGCATCTTACTCAAATAAGTGATGTAACAACATTAAACAAATTACAACGTTATAGCTAAATCTTAAATCTCAAATTATGGCTGATCATGTCATTCTAAACAATATTTGTAAAGCTGTAGCATAGGAAATTACATATTTTCAGATTTTGTGCTTCCAATAATAACTATTTAGATGTAATACTATAAAACAATCACAATATAATAATTCACATTTATTACACTGCAAGGAGAGCAATGTTTGACTGAATCTTCAGCAATACTGGCTCTAAAACTTTAGAAAGAATGAGCCACCTTCTAATTCTATAGATATTTGAAGAAAATGATTTGCTCATGTTTCTGTGCATAAGCAGGAGTTATGTCAATATGGTATAACCAATCAAGATGACCTATGATCCATTACCCAAAGGAGGACCAATGTAAAGATAGCAGTGCCTGTGATAGACTGAGGGCAGAAGAGTGAGGACAGTGATCAAGCAGGTAAGTTTATTTTATGGCAAAAGGAACTATCCCTTCAGCAATAAGGCCTGCTATGTTTTTTTTTTTAATTTTAGTTCCACTATAAAGACTGCAGGAACTAACTTAAACAGTTTCAGATTCCCCACTACCTGTTGTTGGGATAGACCCAAGCAACTCCAAAATTCACAAGTTTTCTGCAACCTTTAATCACACAACCTTTGTAGTTCACACAGGTAGTGCTTTGCTCCTTGCCTTTCCTTAAAACAAACTTTTGGCTGGTAGAAAAAATAAGCTGTCATTGCTTAACTTGCACAAAAGATTGCTAATTGCTAGATGTAAAGCTGACATTTTAGTGCCAGTAGTTTTAGTCACACACCTGAAACAAGCTTGCAGATAACCGTGTGACAACAGGCTAAACCAGTGGTCGCCAACCGGTGGTCCGCGAGAAAATTTTGGTGCTCCGTGGCTCTGGCCGGTGTGCCCTGCCCACACTGGGGTCAGGAGAAGGACCCCGCTGGGAGGGCACACGGGCAGAGCCATGAACCATGTCCCCCATACTGATCGAAGGCTCAGGGAAGTGGGTGGGTTGTGTCTCTGGACACAACCAGCCCACTGTCCCATTGCAGGTTCAAAGCCGGTAAATTTAGTGGTCCATGGGTCTGAAAAGTTTGGCGACCACTGGGCTAAACACCTGAGCTGTAAACTCATTCTGGGTCAGTGATTCTGAATGTAATAAAGGCCAAAGATTGGAACACAAAACAGACAGCTGTATATTTTAGAAGTAGGTTAGCCAGTGCAGCTTTTATGATCTCTCAGTGAATAGTCTACTTTCAAAACTATAGGAAAACAAACAGAATAATGGTCAACCTAGGGCAAAGCCCACCTGTTTGACAGTAAACTGAAGACTTGATAGATGCACATTGAGCCTAAGCATACTATGTGAATAGCACTGGGTTGCAGTGAAATAGAAATATTTTATGTTCCATTGGTACTTGATATTTTCCTGATCTGTAACCAGCTTTTGAATGTAAAGCACTGCTAGCCTATAAATAATATAGTTTAAATGGCTTTCTAAAATAAAAGCATGAACATCCATAATACTGCAGCTAGATATCAAAAATAGAGATTTTCCAAACAAGCAAAATGTTAATAATCTTTAGAGTGTATATATAAGAAAAAAAGTCATATAATACACATATATATATATATATGATATAGATTTCAACATACCTTAGGGGTAATAGCAGAGAGCCTTCATTTTGCTGATTGATTCTGGCTGACTTGATACTGTGTGATTTGTAATATTCCTTGAGAAAAATGTCAATGAATCTACCCATATTAGACAGGGATCTGTGGGTTTTCTCAGTGATTTATTTCTCCTACTAAAAATAACATGACATTTTTATTGACATACAGGCAATTGTCAAATTATTAAGTGTTCGTTTAGGAAGCTGATCTATTAGGAGTGGCTTCACACTGATGCCATTATGTTTCAGTGTTTAATGTGGTTTATCACTAATGTATCATAGAAGTTATAGGTAGTCAAAGAATAGAAATGTATTCTTGAATCCTATTTAATGTAAAGTGTAAGAGTTCTGTTTTCATATTCACTACCAAGTAACAAATATTACCTTGTTTTTGCATATTGCAAAAAAGAATGGCAAGGTAATATGCCATAATTTAACAAGAACAATTTAGGCTACAAAAGATCCAATAATGAAATCAAACCTTGAGATGCCTACATTAGGCAAGTCCATGCTCAGTGCTTAAAATTATTAACCAGGTATTGTTGTCCACACTTCCTTTTATTGGATCTGGAGCTCATAGAACACGCGTGCTTGTGATGCTGGAGCACATAATGCAGTACCCATGCCGCCTCGAGAAATTATTTTGGATAGAATGGGGAAGGGCTAGAACCCCTCTTAGATACTGATGCGTCCCTGTTAATATTAACCTGATTTTCTGATTGTCCTGATCATTGTCTGAAAGTGGGGAAGTCCAAAATATTTGCTATCACTTTATAGATATTTCTAGATCTATTTTAGATCTATTTCTATGTCTATAGGACAGGAAATTAAGGGAATTTGTAACCCATTGGGATACTAATCTGTAACCATTATCTACTCTATCTAATAATTTAACTTTAGATATACTTTAAGCCCAACCTAAGCTGTTAATAAACCTGTGTGTACAGTGGTGCCCTCCCCAACATGGGATAAATGGTGGTTGGTGTAGGAAGAAAGGAATAAGACGAATTTACTGCTTTACTTTGCTGCCTGTCCATTTTCAGCTCTTTGGCTTCAAGAATGAAGCACCAGATGTCCTGCATTCTACTGGAGGACATGGGGGGCCCGACTACATTCAAGAACATCGAACAGTGGAGAAGAGTTGTGGCTGCTGGGGGAGTGAGTTATATTAATAAGCATGAATGCAATCATGAATTTACCAATGTAGTGTGTGTGGTTGGACCCTGCTTCATAGGTAAATGTAACAGCAGCCTGGAGTTGGAGTTTTCCCAATATATTATTTCTAATATCAAGCTGCCGGTAGGAATGCCTGCATTGACTTCTAAAATAGCTACTGAAAAAAGATTCAGTTAAAGTTTCACAAGAGTTTACTTAAAGGAAGCATGTTGACATAGTAGTAACCTTGAAATGCGTTGCAAGAACTTTATCTCTGTGAAGTGTGTAGGTTCTCTTCTTGCTTGCCTTGGTTTCCTAACAATGTGCTACATTTTACCAATAAACCAAAAAATGGTGGGTTAACTTGAGTTCTAGTAAACTTTTGTTCTTTATCACTAAATACTCCTAAAAATTGAAGCTAGAATGTAAGCTTATCTGTGTGCAGCTCCTATGCATTCAGAGCTGTATATGTTAGTGCTAACCACAGGAAAGAACAGTTGAATATTTATTTCCTGAGGGTGAAATATTCGCCTTTTAATGTTTGCCGTATAATAATACAGATATGGTAAAAGCTAGAAGTATGACAAGATGATTAGCTAAGTACAGTATAAGTATGAGAGTAGCATTGTGTCTGAGTGACAGACACAGCACTGAAAGTTTTCTCGCACACTTGGAAGCAAGTATTTCACTAGAAATTAAGTGATCAAGTGACATAGATCCCAAGGTTACTTACATCACAGCATGCTTATAAATAAACCAAAAGGTGTTCTTATTTTAGTTACTGGTAGATAAACAAGGCTTGCATCATGTGAGCATAGACTGTAGTGTGATTTGACACTACCGCCAGTAATTCTATGACCTCTTGGAACGTGACATTTCACTGCCGGCACACAGAGTTCATTCTCAGTGGACAAGCTCATGATCCAATGTCTTGCCGTTTTTCCATCTTCTTGACTCAGCTGTTGCAGGGGACACATGTGGCTGTATTGAATTTCAAATTATGCAAAGACAGTTCCCATCTGCATAAAAGTTTCCTTGGGCATAGGCAGAGGCTCTTTATTTATATCTACACTTTAAACCATGACCTTATTCTTTTAACACTGTTAACAACTTGCAGGTGACACTTGGAGGCCGATAATAGACAAATCTGTAGCGCCCCCCAATGGGGCTTTTAAATAAGCAACCCCATCATCTAATTATTTTTATTTATAATAGCTGATCTTTAACAGAACAAAAAGTATATTATTTTAAAATATATATCATATTTATTCATAAATGTTTCGCTTTATCCCTGGTTTAACAATACAAATAACTAAACAAAAGAGCCTAATAAAATAATAATTGCACAACTTAAATATCTAAAATTATTAATTTAAATTTACAGTAAATTGATATTGCAATGACGGGAAATAAAACAGCCAAGCATTTGCAGCGATAAAAGTCCTGCAAAAATAATATAGGCTCACATTTCAAATGTATGTATTTCACTGCCCGTATATAATTTCTGAAACTATAATAATAATGTCACAAGGTTCATAGTAATGTAAGAAAACACAGTTAGTGTTTAGAAACGGAGAAATTAAAGGTAAACTGTAGTTATGTATCCACCCACTCTGGTAGTAGAATGTGTCATTAGAAAGATATACCTACCATGGCCCTCTGCTACTTCGATCCCCTCATGTAGTACCAGCATGCTACTAGGCCGGGTGCAGGTCCCATAGACAACAAAAGACCCAGGCCAGCTTTTGCTCCAAAAGAAGACTGGGATATTGTCCATTATTGTGGGGGCATATGCCAGATCGGGAAAGCCATTTGCATTACTTCAGGCATGGGAAATATTAACTGTAAGTACAGTTTTCCTTTAAAGCCCAATTCTAGCTCTCATACAGAGAGAGCTGAAGGCAGATTTAGTTTCTGGTACTTAATGTGATTTCCCAATAGCTGATTGTTTTCCCATTAATGACTTACCATGTCTGTTCTGCACTGTGTCACTGTATGGAGGCAGCCATACAAAGCACTGGAGTAGTATGGTAGGAGGCTCAAACTTGTATCTCAACCAGAGGAAGGAAAAATGTTTTGTAGAGTGTGATCCAATATTTTGAAAAAAAGGAAAATATTCTTTTCCCTAACGTTAACAGGAAAACCTTTTTTTACCCAAGTCACATACCCTTGTGTTTTATGGTAATCTTTACATTTCCATAACTGCATATTTAAAAGTTACCAATGTTTTAAATAGGTGCAAAATTATGTCTTTGTCACGTCAGTTCCTATTTTAACACAAGAATTTATCTCACTCATTGTAAAAGCTACAGCTTAACACTGCATGTCATTATTAGGTCAACGGCCTACCAGTACACCCTCCTTGCCTTCTAGATAATAAGCTACATGCATGTTTTAGCCCCCCATGAGCAAAAATTCAACATTATCATCATCATCATCATATTAACATCTTTTCAATGTAGATGGTCAGAAAATGAAACAGAGAGGTCAACTCGTATATCAGAGATACCTTGTATGCATTTCTTTGCATAGGTTCATGCCATATGAAAATATGGAAAGGCTTCTAATCCCACACTGTACATCATTTGTGAACTAGTAAAAAAGTAATATTCTCAAAACCTGATACGAATGATGTTATATACAATCATGTGAAAAAATATGCAAAACCCCTGGAAACTGACCCGTTCAACATAATAAAACAGATTATGCTCAGATCTTCAATCAGTGATACTATTGAATATATACAAAAAGATGCACCTTGTACTGTTAATTGTGCTGTTGAAAAGTAAGCAAACCCTTGGCGGTATTAACTAGTATTGGCCCTGTAGCAGAAATTACTTAAGGTAATTAAGGTATTTTGTAAATATTCCCCAATATGTTTAACATAAGACAGTGAGTTCATAATATTTCACCTTAGAATCCAATTCAAGCTTCTGTGCTTGGCCTTCAAATCCCTCCACAGTTATTGTCCCACTTATCTTTCTAACCTGGTAAAAAAATACTCCCCCAACCGCTCTCTTCGCTCCTCCAATGACCTACTAATGACTTCTTGACTCATAACCTCATCACACACACGACTCCAAGAGCATTCAAAACACATTTTTTCAAACTTGCCTACCCATCTTCTTCTGTCTTTTGAAACCGTCACTACTTCCCACCACTACATACCTCCCCTCCTATTGTGTGTTAATTCCCCACCTCCTAGATTGTAAACTCTTCGGGGCAGGGTCCTCTCCTCCTGTGTCACTGTCCGTATCATTGTCATTTGCAACCCCTATTTCATGTACAGCACTGCATAATGTTGGTGCTATATAAATCCTGTTTAATAATACCATTTTTTGAGTATTTGCTATGGATCATAATTGTGTTCAATGTCTACTTCAACTTGAACATATTTGCAAATGGTCTTGCATTCTCATAAAGTACACTTTGATGTAATGAGAGATTTCATAGCTGACTCCAAGCCACAAAGCAACGTTAAACTATAACATTTTCATCTCCATGCTTTAATATTAGTATGGAGGTCTTCTGAAATGCTGAACCAATTATGTCTTCTAATACTGCAGAACACAAGTCTATCTGTGATCCATGATTCCAGAAGACCTGATCTTCACCTATATCTTTCATGAAAATCTGTAGTTATGCTGTAGATTCTTTTTGAACAGCAAAACCTTTTTTTCCTGGGACACAACCCAGATGCATGTTTATTGTTTTCATTCTTTCTCAAACTTTAAGTGTAATGCACAATCTGTTGTTAGAGCTACCTACAGATAATGTGATATCATTTTGTGTTTTTGCAGATTTCTCTTAGCTTTATCAACCGTTGAGCAGAATTTACTGGGCAACCAGTCCTAGACAAATTAAAAGTTATTTAAAGTCTTTAGCAGTTCTAGATTATTTGATGAATTCAACTAATTAAACAATGTCTTAAATCTCTTGTTAGACTCATAGGCATCCACAGCCTTCTTTCTGAGGGCCGTAGAGAGCTTGTTTGATCTTGGCATGATGACAACATACATCAATAGCAAAGAGAACGCCAGACTCTCCATATCTGAGGTTTAAATAAGACACATTTCAACCGGCATACTCCCTAAGGAGGTTCTTATTATTGGCACCTAATCTGGAACACCTGATTCTAATTTCATGGATTTGAAATGATGGTAAATGTAGGCATGTACTTTTTTTCCCACTTGACAAATCTGCATTTTCATGAATTTAGATTATGAGAATGAATACATCTTTGTGTGTCATATGATAAAGTATATCACCTTTATCTGTAGTCATTGTTTGAATGGGAAACTAATGCTTGCTTATTCAAATATGCTAACAATATTCAACTCCTTTATTTCCATTAGGCATACTGGCTTTTCTATGACTATACTGTCATATATGATAGCAACTATGCTATGTGCAAGCTAGCATCACACTCTAGAGACTGACCCAATGTTTACAAGACAGCTAACACATATTCAAGCATGCATGACATGTATGTGCTGCAAAAACACTGTTGGCTGACTTATTATAGAAATGAAGAAGCAAACTTTTCTTATATTTTGGAATATCCAATCATGTGTGGATGATTTTCACACAATCATTTCAGTGAAGATTCTGAACTTCTTTAGTAAATCAGCCTGATTTCCTGGCCTATATTACACTAAAAGAAAAAAAAAATCAATACTTTTCTCTGACTGCTTTTGGTTCCTAGGTTAGGAGGCTAGTCTCCAAAGAATGCTTCCTTACAGATAGCCAGGTTTACCAAGTCAGCAGTAGAACCAGCAAGGTAAAAATATAACTGGTCATTAGCTGCAGTGATTTCAATCTAATAAAGAATTTAAAGGAAAGGTATTTTAAAAATAGCAAATGTATTTTTACAATGTCTTTGGGTGCCCCTCATGTTAAAATCCGACCCTCTGCTGACTCAAAAAATTGTTTGTATCCTCTCTGACTGTTTGGATTAGCACATGTGTTTCCTGTCTTAAGTGCTGCCAAGCAGAGAGGACTAGCATCCATGTCTATCCCTCATATTAGATCCCCGAGTACAAGGTGTAAAGTTCCCAGCTATCATGGGAAATACATTTCTAGAACTACCTAAACCTATTAATTATTACCAGGAGGAAACTAAAGATGACTGGGCTTTTAAGACTTCAGCTTGTATACAACACCAACTGAGTTGCTTTACCAAGCCATTAATTGAATTCACTTTGCTGTTTCAAATTTTGGTATTTTTTGGCATATGTTGGATTCCCAATCTGCCATGCCTACTACTCTCCCAAACTATATCCTTACTTAAAGTTACTTACTTATAAGGTTAAAATGTCCAACCAAACACCAAGAGTCATAACATTCACCAGCTCATCATGACTCTCATAAAGTCATAAAGTGCTATGGTAAACTCATTAGCTTTTGGGGACTTTTTTTTAACTGCTTGCAACATTGAAGTTTAGCATAGCAGATCTCTCCTGTGCAAATTATAGAAAAATGTTAATATGATCCCATTCATGTCAACCCTGTTTTTAACTAGAACCTAAATCTGAAAAAACTACGATAATAATGATAAAGTGCTACTTAAGGAAAAATAGAGCAGCAAACAGGATGTGGAAGGTAACACTGGGGAATGCATTTTTTGTTGAGTTAGATCTTACTCTTGTTTTTTACTAATTTTTGGGTGGTGAATCCAGAAATGACCAGTTTTTTACTATCACATCCAGTTTTTACGATACAGAGTACCCTCCATTTTTGTAAAAAAAATGTACATACAATAAAAAAAATAATGAAATAACTTGAATGTACTGTTATTTCTTTTGTTAATACAAAGGATATATTGTTACCCAATGACATTTTATATTTTTTTTACAGTAAAACATTTAAAAATGAATCGGATAAGCGGTAAAGGTAACAATTTACACTTATAGCTTTTCTTGGAGTGTTCAGTGTTAGGACAATCCCACCGGATGCTCCAACAATAGTCAGCCATCATATGTACATCCCATCTACCCTGATACCATCCTTCCATGACCTTCAAATCTTTGTGGAATCAATCACCTTGCTGCTCATCATTGACTGCACCAAGGTTTACTGGGAAGTTAGAAAGATGGCTATGCAGAAATTGCACCTTGATGCTCATATTGCAACCAAGCATTTTGTAGCTCTCCAAAAGTTTCTGGACAATTTCCGCGTAAATATTTAGTTATGTTTCCAAGAAAGTCCTTGACAATGGTTTTGTGGATACTTGGTGTATCCACATTGCTGACCAAGAAGGAAGCATACCATTTTAAGGTCAACACAGATGACCCAATTGTGTTGGTGATATTGCAACAGCTAAATGACTCACTTTATGTCTGCATGTTCTTCTCAAAGAGAAACTGAATAGTCAATTGGGACTGACCCAAATATATTGCCATTGTGAGGGAGGAAACACTTTAAGCTCCGCTTTGAACTATCGATGAATTATCACCATTCAGTTGGGTTATAGATTGGAATTCCCAATTCTTCCATTAAACAAGGTATGTAATGTCAATACACAAAGCCACTGTCAGTTCTAAAGTACTGCAGAAATGCAATTTTTCTGGTTCGAAAGTACGATACCTTCGTTCCTTTTTCAAGTAAGTTTTTCTTACACAGTCTTGATGCTAGGAATTCTGAAGCCTTCTTTGATAGTCCTAAATCACGTGCCAAATCACTCAACTCATGCTGATCAAATCCCTTACGAACAGAGTCCTCTTCAATGTCAAACTCTTCATCATTGTTGTCACCTAGTTCATCACCATAATCATGTTCTTCAAGAAAGGGTAGTGTAACGAAAACTGGCACTGGGATTTCATCTGAATGAGCCACTGGACGTATAGCCGATGGTAGATTAGAATACTCTATGTTACATTTATTTTTCTTGTTGTATCCTGAAGTTTTCACTATACAAAAGTAACAGTCACTGAAATGATCTCCTGGCTCTCGCCAAACCATAGGTATACCAAAAGGGATCTTACCATGTGTTATTTTTGTCCACATCTGTTAACCCTCAACACACTATTTGCATACCTTATAAAGGGGCCCTAAGCTTATCTTGATCACCAAGTTTAACTTTGAAATATGCTAAATAGGCTTGCTCTACAAATGTGCTGATGTTCGCCCTTTGACTGGGAATGGTGAAACTGCCACAGATATAACAAAATGAATCAGGGTTGTTTAGACACTTACGAAGAGAAACAGTAGAGCAAAATACCCACATATAAAGATTTGATTTATGCACTGAATTTCACCCAAAGACTCAGTCTTTACCAAGGGGTAGCTAGAAATGACCCATTAGGAAAAGGGAGGTAAAATTTACCCTTACTAAAACAGAATTCCCCTATCTCAGATGGTTTTCAATTGGTCCTTTAAATACAATGTTTCTAATTTTAACTCTGAAAAAATGCTAAGACTGTACATTAAGCTTGAACATTATCCACAAAGACAAACTTGCTAATGCTGGCGGAATTTCATCTGACTTCAGATAAATTATCCCATCTCTGCTGATTTAATGCATGATTACTGAACCCATATATTTACAGATGTAAGCTGTGCTATTCATTGCAAGGATATCACAACATGGTATACTACTGCCGAGCCATCTGCCTTGTCCACAGAGAAAATATAAGTGTCTCTTTTCATTGTTCTATGCAAAATGTCAGAGAAATCAGATGTACTTCTACAGATTATATCATGTCACAGGATGACATGTTATTCTATACTGTGCCCAATCTAAATCCCAATCTAGACAGCAATCACAAGACTGTACATATTTTGTAATAATAACTTTATAATTACTAGCATTATTTTTCTTTATTTATGTACTTCAGACATAGACATTTCATTATTCACATATGTTGCCCTTTGGGAGACAGATAGACACATGCAGCAATAAATTCTCCAAGAAGCAATTGTTTGTTGTTTTTTTGTAATTGGTAAGTTTTTTATTACTTTCTGTTTCACAAAGACCCCTGAAATCAGGACAAGAAATAAGTGGAAATCTACCCAATACTAAGCTACTACAGTAAAGTGTCAATAAGTTTCAAAGAAAGCAAACATAATGGCGTCTAGGAGCCTATAATACTTGATATATGGAATGATTAAATATAGGTAGTTAACATCTAAAGTTAGAGTATATCTGTAAAAACTTTTATATTTTGGGTAGAATGAGACTAAAAAAGACAATAACTTTTCCTCCATCTGTGTCTCATTAGGAAGATTTCCCTTCATTACTTGTCCTATACACACAGTAGGATGTGAGACAATATGTTTCCAATGTGATGAAATTTGCTGCTTTGATAGTTGGCATATGAACATGTTGTCCCAAATGGAAGATTTTTACTCTATTTTTTTTTTGGTGGTAACTTTTTAGTTTTAGATTTTCCCAAACTTTCTAACAAGGACGGCAAAACAAACCCCTCTGTGGTTCACCCTCTTCATCATTCTACCAAAATGTTGTCTTTTTTTATCCTGTAAATTGCATTACTCTAAAGTACAGTGATTAGGTTGTAAAGATAAAATGATCCAAGTACTTTTTTTGTTCTAAATATAAGGTATACATGGTTTATCTGTGTCTGCAAGTGGTAGAAAACATAACAGAACAGGTTGTAGGTTATAGAATCAGAGCTTAAAGTAACAGGAGAGATATTCTCAAAATGGATCCTGCTTCACGGTTCAAGAACTGGAAATAATGAGTTTATCCCCCTTTAAATAACTCCTAAGTTAACTATTTAGGGGCTTTTGAGTAACCCACCATCTTTACTTCAGCATGAATCATTACATCTTTATGGGGTTACCACTGAATGCAGTATAGGCATGTTGTCTGATTGTCTGCTTTATCACAAAATGGCAAAAATTATTTCTGGTAAGCATATTAAGACATCTTCTGATTAAAAAAAAAGGTTTCTAATACTTTGAGCTTTGTGCTTCTTATCTTATATTACACCATTTTGGTTCTGATCTGGGTTGTCTTCTTCATGTGTCTTTCATCAGTCTTCTAGATTCCATATGTTATGTTGTAACTGCTTCTGGTTGTTGCCTACCAGCCTAAAGCTCCTATTGTCAAATGACTAAATTTCGTTTTCCCCAACTATTGTTTTTTTTAATGAGCTTCCCTTGTCAACAACTTTCAGAGCAATTTATCAATTTAGTCCTGAACATGTAGAACCATTTAGGAGGTTTGATCTAGAACTTTAAAATAGTTACACCTATTTCCCTTTATAATTTGTCATAAACATGTATTGACTCCACCTGCTTAGAAAAGTCCACATCTAGATAGTATTTTTTTAATCTTACATTAGTCATTTCACCGGACTTCTAATAATAGAACTTATCAAGTGTTCTCAGAAGGACAGCCAGTAGACGTTTCTGGGCCCCATACCAGATAAAATTTCTGGGCCCCTCTCCAACATGTGCAAAATTTCAGCACCGCAAAAGTCAAGTTCTTTTGATCAGGGCCCATTACAGTACCTTCTACCCTCCCCCTGATGGTGGCCCTGGTACTCGGTCATAATTACCTAATACCAGAACCTGTACAGAGGTTGAAAAATGTGTTCTCTTCAACTATAACACACACACCATACAAAACATGCTTGCCATATTCCTCATTCAAAAGACAGATCTAGGCAGAAAGGCAAAATCTACCCACATAGGTATACAAGATAAGCAATCATCACTAAAAATTTAACATTAAGCAATACGATCCGATACAGCCTGACACATGTTGGTGTCTAATGCTTTCACCTTAATAATGCTTCTGTATAATTAAACAAGACACTGTAGATTAGATGTGACGTTGTGCTGTAAAATTTGTTTGTGTTGTTTCCCTGTGGTATTTTCAGAGCTATTATTTTGATAGACTATTTCTAACCACTGAAAGGTCACAGTTATTCCTGACTTACAAAAAACAGCTGAGAAAAAAAATGACATTTAAAAAAATACCGAACTGATAGATAAACCTAAGTTTACTTTGATCCATAAGTAGCAGTTTAACACAGCAGACCAAAAATGTGTTTTTTGTGATTCTTCTTTTCCATTTTGTGCACGAAACGTTCTTTTTTGTCAGTAAATGTGTGGTGCAGAAAGGTAAACATGTGTGTACACATGAGAATATGAGTGCATGTATCTGTGCCAGTGGAACATGGAATATATGTTCAATAAATATTCGCAAGACATGTGGCCTGTTGTTTGAGAGAATTTTAAGCACTTCCTTTTTTTTTCTTAAGCACTATGTTGAAGTATATATTTTATCATCTTTTTGACAAGGCACAGGCCAAGGGTTTTTATTTCAAGAATAGGAAAACAATTTCAAAATTCATTCAAAGCAATAAATGAGAGGCAGTTCGGAGTGTTCCAGCAGCGTAGAAACTGTTGATTGTCAGGGTTCTGGCTGGGTGACAGCTTCTATTCAGCACTGGATCACTCTTTTCTTGTTTCTGAAAGCTGGCAAACATATATACCATAATGCCACTAGGACTTCCCATTATATAAAATGTATCTACTATTGCTTTTGTAGTCTTTTGATTCAAGCATGGTAAATATATTGGACATGTAAATGTCCCATATGGTTCTAAACTGAAGACTGTAGACTGTACTGTAGACCATGCTATGCAAAATTACTAACTTTCTGTGTTCTTTCCACCCATCTTAAGAATCAGTGATCACTCTTCTTAAAAATGGGATGAGCACTAGGGATGGGTGAGAATGCCTCTGGCAGTCTTGTGAAAATTTCCTCGAACTTGTAATGGTTCTGCAAAATTTTGGCGAACCAACTTCACAAAACCATCGGAAGATCGAGGAAATAAAACATTCAGCCCCGGGAATCCTACTGTTTGCAATCCCCGGGGCACATGAGGTTAATTAACCTCTAGTGCCCCGGGGATCCCACACTCTTCTCAATAATTGCAGCCACGGCAATCAGGGGAGTGGAGCTGCTCTGCTCCCCTGATTGCTGTTGCCGCCCTGTAGTATGTGTTCCTGGATAGAGTTCCAAGAACACATACAACTGATTGGTCTGCTCCCCTGATTGGTCTTGCAGGTCCCAAAAATTTGGTCTCGCCGGACGAATTTACAAAGGCCATTCTCGCCTACATGTTTGGTAAGCGAGAACGGCCCAATTCGCTGCGAGACCGAATGACCGAATTTAATGATTTTGCTCGCTCATCCCTAATGAGCACTTGAGCAGGCTAATTTGGTCAAATAATAAATGTAGGGATATAACCTGTATTCATATTTAGTCACATCCCTATATTAATCAACACCACACAAAAATATTATTTTGTTTGGGACTTTTAAGGTATTTACTAGAAACTCACACAATTTGAAAAAATACCTGTTTATTGATAAAATCAACTTGTCATCTCATTATTTACACCGTATTTATCATTAGCTCTAACTGTACAATTTGCATCAATATACATCTTGATACATTTCGCAGAAGTCCTGCAGTATTCAAAAAATATAGCCAGGTAAATCATAAAGTTATGGATCCCACAGAATTGGGATATTCACTAATCATTATAATATTTAAGTGTGACTACATCATCTGCATACCCCTGAGGAAGCCAATAAGCGAAACGCTTTGGGATAAATGTCTTCTTCTGGATAACATTTTATTATAACATCATATAAATTATATAAATTTAAATATGTGTTTGATCTTTGTGATGTGAAGTAACAATACTAACATTTATCAAAACAAAAAGCCCTGTTTACTTTTCCCATATATATATATATATATATATATATATATATCTCAATACATCAAGGGGTTGGCAACCTAAATACCCTTAATATCCAGGTGAGGTTCCCACTAAACCCTAGTACAAATCATTCCCTAATAAAGTGATCCTTATTATCCAACCAGATGGAATTTCCAAGCACAGTGCTCCTTACCCACACTCACAGGGTATGACAGGGATCATTATGATCAGGAAAAAAGTTAGGAGGGTATGACAGAGTACATGACAAAGGACAGTATCAGTAGACGAGAAGTGTAGGGGGTATGCCAGGGGCTAGTTTGAGGAGGAGAGAAGTGCAATAGATATAATAGGAGACACTATAAGTAGAAGAGGCATGCATGTCAGAGACTAGTATTGGCAGGAAAAAAGTGCTAATTGAATGAGGTTGGATAGTACGTGCAGGAGATAAAAGCCATGAAAGCCAATCCTGCTGCAAGTGAGGTATCCCTTGGGACAACTTTGGTACTTGAACAAGCAGTGGTATGTGACCGTCAGTGCCACGGCTAAGCAGAAAAATGGCTGGGGTGGTATGGGGGTTTAGTTGTCATAAAAAGTTGTGTTTATGTATTTATATACTTGTGCCTTTTTGTCTCTATTTAGACATAGGATATACTACTTTTTCCTTGAAAATCTGTTTCTACGCTACTTTGCATCCCATCTTCTGCTTGTAAACGCCAGCTCTTAGCATGCTTTGGGCCAGTTTCATCTAGGGTAAAGAACAAGGGTGCAAATGTGGGCAATATTGGGTATGATGAAATGACTACTAGGAAATATACAATGGGGAGAAGGGGGGAAAAATACATACTTGACTGACTGAGTCATCCCTGACTTAATGACACAATTCAAGTTTTACTGTAAAATGTGTGAAAGGGTAAATCTAAAGATATATCTTTTCATTGTGGGATTACTACAATAAAAAAGAAAAAAAGGTATTTTGGAAAGGAAAAAGCAAACAGAAGGACCCTTACTGGTTAAAGAACATTTGATTACAGCTATAATGGCCATAGTGCTGCAGAATTGTGTGATTTCTTGTGCCTGGAGTTCAACTTTCAAACAGTCATAACACATGTTTACTTTTCTGAATTACCCAGTGAAGGAGTATCAGGCATTTTATGGTGAACTGCAGTAATATACATTTATATACCATGCTTTTGAGGCTGTTGTTTATATTATTATAACATGATTGATAATAAATGTACTTTAGTTAATTGTTGAAATACTACACAGGTCAAAATAAAATTTATCAACAGCTTGTATATAATTTTTGTTTTTGAAACATGTACCATTTAGACTCATCTTTTTCTTACTGTTTACTATACCAAATAGAAAATATATTACTTTTTACATATATAATGGTTTAATTAAAAATGGGGATACAGATAAGCTTTATAAAAAAGTCTGGATAGAAAGAGAATGCAATGGCTTAAAATTAAAAAAGCAAACACAGATATTCCATATTAGAGGATTTCAGGGCATTGTGTTATATGATTTGTGTTTTAATTATAAAGACCGTGTTAGCAGGTCAGAGGTGTGTGGTAATAGTTCTGCAATGTATTTCAAGAACAGAGTGTAGTTTAAGTTATAGTCCTCTGAAAAGCAATTCATTGCAACTAATATATTTCAGACTCTTGCCCAAAATGGAGCAGAAACTGGATTTTGTTTCATATATGTATATCATTTCTTACTTGGTATTCCTTTTTTAAGTATTTTTTAATTTATTAATATTAAATAAATAAAATATAAAAAGATTACAGAGACCTTTTAACCTTTATAGAGTACTGTATACACTTTTCCATAACTCCTCTCTACTATTCTGAATAAAATCATCTGACATTAAACAAATCCTTTAAAAGAGTTCATAGACTAAGTCCACTAGATTTTACGCGGGATGATAAATGAAGTTCAGGATGACCATATTTATTTATTTTGTAGGGGTGTACTTGGAGTGGGTCATGTTGGAGGGCTGGAACATGTCAAAGGGAGAACTAATTAACATGCATTACTATATTAGAGAACTGTCAAATAGGCCTTAAATAATAGAAACCATTTAGCCATCAGCACAAAAACAAGTTCTTAGCTGTAAGGTTTTTTGGCCTTTTGAATCTCCTGTCAAAGGAGGCAGTGATAACCGAAAGTATAAGTGAATTTAAATGTAGTTTGCATACCTTTCTTTCTAGAAATGTTTTATCTAACTAAAATTCATTAGTGTAGTGATTCATCCAGGGAAATAATCTTCCTGTCAATGACAGGGTTCAGAAGGAATTTGTTCTCCACTATAAAGACAAATTGGCAGCAGCGTCACTGGGGTCTTGGTTTTGCCTTCCTCTCGATTAACAAAATAAAATACA
>NC_092860.1:131173249-131283565 GCF_032062135.1 Pyxicephalus adspersus | reverse complement strand
TAATAAAGTTTTGTCTCTTCTTGAACATAAAATCGCTTCTAGGATCTTTAAAAGTTTGGACACCATGGACTATTTTTAAACTTTGGTAACTACCCCAAAATCCCCCTGTGCATCTTTTATAAGCTAGGATTACTAGACTGTGTCGCAGTAAGACGCAGAACTGTGTATGCAGCCAAACTGGAGAGGAACCACATTTACAAACATCTCCTTACCTTTAGAGTGTCTAAACTCGGTCACAGTAACAACAGTTTTAAGAGGCCCGATACTTTACAAAGAACACAGCTTTAATCCTCTTTCAAAGTTGTAAGCTTGTTTACATATAGTGTAAACTAAAATAAAGTAGAAATCTTCTGCTAATCATGCACCTGGTATACATAAAAAAAAAAGATATATATATATATATATATTTATTTTACTATAGTATATAATACCACAGCATTCAGGATATGATTTTTCTTTTACACACTTAAAATAAGAAGGGTGATTGCAGTTTCTGAGTCTGCATATCCCCTTTAAAACTTTTCAGGCCCTGGCTTTGTCTTTTTCTTTTTGTAAGCGACTGGTTTACAAGAAGCTGGGCATGCAAGGCATTTGACAGCTGGGTGTGACTGTCCACTTGTTTGCCTGTCATTCACAATATTTATAATCAATGTGCTTGGTATGGGAAGCCTGAAATGACAGACAAGATAGATATTGCACTGGAGGGCCAAATGTGTGCAGCTGCTTGAGTGCTTTACTAACAGAATTTTAAAACTGGAAAAAATATATATAAAAGTATAAAATAAAAATGCTAAAGGGTAAATCTATTTAAAAAAAAGTTTAAATACTCAGGAAGCATATTTAAAGCACTTTGAGATCAGCTTTTGTAATCATTGTACTTTGATTCTGTTAAGAAACTGAAGTGGACCAGTAAATTGATTGAAGTGAAACCAACCATTTTGTATACTGAACTCATACAGTATCTTTGCCAGACATAAGGATGGTGTGACAGGTAATGTTGGCTTGAATTTTGGATTAACCCATACAACTGTTGATTTCTGTTTTGTTTTTTATGTCTCTTTACATTTACTTATTTTCATGATCTGCTTTTTGTAATAATAATTCAATTTTATTTACTTTTATTACTTGGGAAAAGTTTACATATAAAATTATTTTTTTTAATACAACTGAGATCCAAGTGTCCCCCCAATAATTAACATTTAAATATAAAAAGTGATTCACATTACAACCCTTCTACTCCTCTTGCCACATTTATCATAGGGCTTCCTCAGGGGAGAGGAATACATTCTAAAATAAAATAAGAGGCACATATGAATGCATATACAGGAATAACCCCATGAGCCACAGTGAACCAATAAGGGGCATGAAAAATAGAACATAACAAATTAAACTTTAATATGAATCAAAATATGATTAACTTACAAGCAGTGTGAACCAAAAATAGAACAGTGACCTTTCAGAGACAGGGATAGACTCCACATCAAAAGGAATCCAAGGAAAGGAGTCCTCTCGAGAGTAGAAGGGGCCTGTTATGTGAATGCCCTCATTTTTTGTACCTAAATGTTAATTACTGGTGACATACTAAGGGTCTCAGTTGTATTTGAACCATGTAAGAATGTGCCTTCATTCTGTATTTAGGTTTTCAATCAAGAGAAGTAATAGAATATTTTTTTATGTGTATTACATTTTTTTAAATTTATGTGTATTAAAGTTTTCACTATTAGGTGTAAATGTTATGTAGCTACAAAGTTAGGTGATAAAAGTCCATCAAGGCCAATAAATTAAAAGGATTTTATAAGATAATACACTTTCATTTTCTTGTGGACTGACGTGTAGGCACTGTTAAATTCCTGGTGACAAAATTCCTAAAACATGTATATAACACTGTAGAACAATTTTGAACACATTTTTGTTGACTTCAATTTTTGAGCTTATTTACACTAAAATAGGTATGCTAAATCTGAAAGTGAAGTTAGTTTTCTACTATCACGTCAGGTTTTTTCTCTACCCCTTATAATTATGTGATTACTGTAGCGTGGATTCGTATAGGCTATTCATTTACACGCAAGACAGTGTGGTCAGAGTTTGTGCGCTGCTCTACGTAGTGAATAAGCAAAATTTATTTTTCTACTTACACATGTATTTCCTTTCTTTCAGATCATGTCTGGCTCTGCTGTTTCTCATTGTAAGTGCCTAAACAACCCTGATTCATTTTGTTATATCTGTGGCAGTTTCACCATTCCCAGTCAAAGGACGAACATCAGCACATTTGTAGAGCAAGCCTATTTGGCATATTTCAAAGTTAAACTTGGTGATTAAGATAAGTCCTGGGCCCCTCATAAGGTGTTCAAACAGCGTGTCAAGGGTTTACAGATGTGGACAAAGGGAACAGGTGATAAGATGCCATTTGGTATACCTATGGTTTGGCGAGAGCCAGGAGATCATTTCAGTGACTGTTACTTTTGTATGGTGAAAACTTCAGGATATAACAAGAAAAATAAATATAACATAGAGTATCGTAGTCTACCATCGGCTATACGTCCAGTGGCTCATTCAGATAACCAGCATGAGTTAAGTGATTTGGCACGTGATTTGGGACTATCGAAGAAGGCTTCAGAACTCCTAGCATCAAGACTGCGTGAGAAAAACTTACTTGAAAAGGAAAGGTATTGAACTTTCGAACCAGAGAAATTGCATTTCTGCAGTACTTTAGAACTGACAGTGTCTTTGTGTATTGCCATAACATACCTGGTTTAATAGAGGAATTGGGAATTCCAATCTACAACTCAACTGAATGGTGACTTTTCATCGATAGCTCAAAGCCGAGCTTAAAGTGTGTCCTCCTTCACAATGGCAATATGTTTGGGTCAGTCCCAATCAGCCATTCAGTTTCTCTTTGTGAAGAATATGCAGACATAAAAAGAGTCATTGAGTTGTTGCAATATCACCAACACAATTGGATCATCTGTGTTGACCTTAAAATGGTATGCTTCCTTCTTCAAGTATCCCTGTTATCTGTGCAAGTGGGACAGCAGAGCTTGTGAAAGGCATTGGGTTAAAAGGAACTGGCCTCCAAGATCTAAAACCAGGTGATACAAACATTCTACATGAGCCACTTGTTGATAGAAAGAATATTATATTGCCGCCTCTGCACATGAAACTGGGTCTGATGAAGCAGTTCGTTAAAGCTTTGCCAACTCAAAGAGACCATTCAAGTACCTCATTTGGCATTTCCTAGCCTATCATTTGAAAAAGTAAAGGCCGGTGTGATTGATGGTCCACAGATCATCATCGGCAGCTCATCAAAGATGAACATTTCATCAGGACAATCAGAAGTCGAAAAGAATGCTTGGTTATCATTCAAAGCCATTGTCAAGGACTTTCTTGGAAACATACCAGCAAATAATTACACAGAAATTGTCCAGAAACTCTTGGAGAGCTACAAAATGTTTGGTTATTATATGAGAATCAAGGTGTATTTTCTGCATAGCCATCTTTCTAACTTCCCGGAAAACCTTGATGTAGTCAGTGATGAGCAAAGTGAACGATTCCTTCAAGATTTGAAGGTCATGGAAGGTTGGTATCAGGGTAGATGGGATGTACTTACAATGGCTGACTATTGTTGGAGCATCCGGCAGGATTGTCCTAACACTGAACACTCCAGGAAAAGCTATAAGCATAAATTGTTTACCTTAAGCGCTTAACCCAATAAATTTTCAAATGTTTTACTGTAGAAACAATGTCATCGAGTAACGATAAATCTTTTGTATGAACAAAATAAATTTAAATAAACAGTACATTCAAATTATTTCATTATTTTTTCATTGTATGTAAAAATTGTATGTTTTTTGACAAAAATGGAGGGTACTCTGTATCGTAAAAACTGGATGTGATAGCAAATAACTGTTCCCCAGTGTAATATAAACAAAATATTTACAAAAAAGTATAAATTAAAGAGAATAGGAAATTACTTTTGTTCCTCCTGTTGGAGCAAATTGGACCATTTTTGGCTTTTATTTAGCCCTTAATGGATGAACTGTGTGTTTAGGGTTCTCTATACTCAGATTTTCAATGTATTTATGTATCAGTTAAACTCAAGTGTTTATTTTTTCAATGTGAATATCTATGTAAATAAAATCTGCTACTTGTCAAGAATTAAACACAAATAAAATGTTTGGCATATAACTGCACTAAAGTTAATAAGAAATAATTTGGGTAAAACATTTTTTACCAAATGCCTTTTGTTTGTTGTTTAATCTCTCCAGTATCTTACAATAAAGCAAAATGTTAAGAAATAAAGATTCATATTTTTCCAAGAATATCTTCATGGCTGATACAACATTATTCTCTATACCTCCCCTGTAAATACAGTAAATTGTAGTTTTAAACATCAGCATGTTTTATTTTTATTCTTTACATATTCAGCAGTTTTACACCAGCCTCCAGGCCAAGATGAATCAACTGTCAACCTCCTCTGTCATCTTGATCATAAGTAAACACAAGTGCTGCACAACTATATTTACTATGATCACAGTGCATCTGTTATGTGAAGGTACATTGAAATGCTATATGGTTTGTGTGCCGCTGTTGCTTTATTTTTTATTATATATTTCTAAAAAGAAAAAAACTTTCTTAGGGATACTTATGGGCTTATTTTTAGAGGGGAGCAGATAATACTTTCTACTGTTTGCTTACAATCACAGTGTTCATGACATGCAGCAACTGCATTTTATTAGTCATGCAAATGTTTTTTAAACAATGTTATGACCACAGTAGGCCGATATGGCCATGGTGGTGGCATACCATTGCTTTATAATTAGAGCCCTAAAATTTCTTATTAACACGGCTGCTTTGAATGGTGGGACAAGTACATCTGTTTTGTAACAACTGTTGAAAGAAGATACAATACAGTACATTTGTAAGGACTGCCTTTGATTCAGTCCACCATCCAATTAATTGATGTCCAATGATACATTTTTTGGTTACCTTGACCCTGTACTGTGTATTACATCTTCTTGGACCCACTGGGGGGCGCACCAGCCAGAGCCATGGACCATGTCCCCCGTACGGATTGCAGGCTCAGGGTGGAGGGCATGTCGTGTCTCTGGACACAACCTGCCCACTCTCCCATTGCAGGCATAGACCTGCGATGGGTGGGTGGATAAGTTCTGACATCATGACGTCAGTATGGTGGAAGTTTCTTATCTTATAAGTGACACGCGGCTCCCATGTGCGGTCCGGAGTCCGTAAGTTCAGTGGTACGTAGGTCGGAAAAGTTTGGCGACCACTGCTCTAAGACATCAATACAGGGGCTGCAAAGATCTATCCTCAGGGGCCAGGTTGAAAAATCCATGTCAGTCTCTGTGACCAGTGGCCAATTAGGGGCAGGGGGTATCAGGGTGTGAGTGCAGGGAATACAGGGACAGATCCCTCTACTGCTCTCAGCGCTCTACAGATGTTATTTTTTCTTTACAGATAAAGACTCCAAGGAATAGCACAGTCACCCTGCTGATCACTAGTGGCCTACATCAGTCTCCTACTCAAAATCCATGCAGTAAATTTAATTGTATTGAAGTCAAAACTTTATCCCATTTACTGAAGTCATTACAACCCTTATTCCGGTGTTAAAATGGAAATGTGGGCAAACCAATAACTTCCCACCTCTATGCTCAGCTTATCTCCCAAAAAATTCTCACTAACTTACATTATCAATTTTCCTCTGCCACTGTATAATATGTAATAAAACACAAATAAGTAATAAATCACAAACCTCAGCTCCTTTGAATTATGTCTGTGCTTGTGCAAGTACTTTGTTAGCACTGGATGTACAACCCTGGTCTACCATGACACATTCAACTGATTTGTCACTCCACTGACTTTAGGTTCACCAGATAATTGTTGTGCAATGACCACCATGAGAGCAGAATGGTAAAACGCTGCAAATATAGAGGAATTTTTTTTCAGCTGACATTATAGCTTTTCACACACTGGGCCTGATTTATTAAAGCTCTCTGAGGCTCGAGAGGATACACTTTCATCAGTAATTCTGGGTGATCCAGCAAACCTGGAATGGATTTCTTCAAAGTCATTTTCTATTTGCTAGCAAATAGTTTGAATCCTGGACCAGATCCATTCCAGGTTTGCTAGATCACCCATCTTCACTTATGAAGGTGTATCCTCTCAAGCCCTGGAGAGCTTTATTAAATCAGGTCTATTCCATGAATATGCATACCACCCTCAGAAATTCTCATACATGCAGCTGTGACTAAATGACTGGCAAGAATAAAAACAAATAACTAAAAAAAAAATAAAACTGAGACAACACAAACTGGGAGAAGTGGGCTGAATAATCCTAAAATTCTATCAGACAGAATAAAGGAGGTGGTACCAGATACCTGCTGCTGCCTCTAATGTTTGTTTTGTGGAAGTCGCAGTGAGCAGGGAAATAGAACTAATCACAATCATTACAATGGAGCACTATCTTCAAGTGTGCAAAAAGAGTTAAGGCAGCATTCAGCTTTAAAGTGATTTTATTGCTAAAACTCATATGTACAAAATAAAGCTGTACCTGCGAAGAAGAACTCAAATACTTACCTCTCCTGCTGGTTGTGCTGCCAATCACTTTTGCAATAATGAGAAATTGCCTGGTGAAAATTTTAAGAGACCTTTGCTGTCTGTCTTTTTGATTCAGGAAGGGACACTGACCACAGCAGTGAATGAGGAATCTGAAACTCCAAAAGTTTTACTGCAGAAGTGACCCGGGGGTATGGACAGCAGGAGAGGTAAACGCTGGCATAGACATTCTCACTTTATTTTTTAATGTATGTAAATTTGAAATGCTTATATTATTCTAATTTAAACGATACAAAATATATAGTATAGGTCACTAAACTTTTGTGATAAAATTTGTTTTAGTCTGTAGATGTTGTACTTAGTTTGGCATTTACTATTTATAAGTGCCACTGATCCAAATGTGAACAGTGAAATATGTCCTGTTTATAGGTGGGTAAGTGAATATGACATAGTGTTTTCTATTAGCCTTCACATTTCAACACAGTTTGTAATCCTAGAATAAACAAAGTCTTAGTATCTGACCTTCACCATGAAAATATGTTACATATCATAAATGGATGAGTTGCACACTTGTGTTGTGGATCTTCATTATTAATCTGCTGTTGACAGGTTGTGGTGCAGTCATGCAGGACAAGAGGTGGCCAAGAAGAAAGTAGAGCACAATATATCATAACTTTGGCCAGCATATGTTCCTGTGAACCAACAAGATTTGTACTTTGAGCCTGGAGATAACAATGCCTTCCACATAAACAAAAGTTTGCCTTTTGTCCCTGATTCCAGAGGACTTTGTATGTTTTGTCCCTGCAGATTGTTGTTCATAGATTTTTCTTGGGCTTTCCATTTATACAATAACAGTTTATTTATGTTTCATTTAGTTACCAGTATTTATTAATGCAAGCAAAGGTTTTATGTTTATATTTAATAAAATATATGTAGTACATCTCTGTAATACATTCACATTTGGTGTGTTTTATCCCCAGGCTCAGCAAGTACAAACATTTACACGTTGCTCCTCTAAAGACCTGTTATGGGACAACACACACTTATTTGTGGACTGTGTGACTTCAGCCTTGCCCAGTGTCTTTTGCTATGCTACTCAACCAAAACTACTCTCAAATCTGTGCAACACAAGGCTAATCCTTCATTAGTCCAAAGTAAGACCTAGGAGGTGTCTTTAAATAACACATTGAACAGCTGCACCTTGACTAAGGTTTGGTTTACTTAAATTAAACACTGGAAAGTTAGCTGTGAAAATGCTTTAGTTGCCCCTCCTACAGCTGTGAAGATCCATCGGGGTACTCCTCTGTATACTTTGTTATGGGCTACAATAAACCAAATTGCAGCACCACAATTTGCTTCCCAGACAATCCCATTTTACGGGCTTCAGATATGAGCCAGTAAAGTTCCTAAGATATCCAGCAGATGCTACATCTATGTCAGAAAACACCATAAATTTAATTTAAAGTAGTGATGGGTAAATCTGCCAGAGCTTCATGAATCTTGTTCAAAATTCAGTATAACCAAACAAAGGTTAATACCAATGATGTCTATCGAGGGAACCTTGTAGTTATATTATGGGTAGTAGACAAACTACTACCAAAAAAGACATAAAAAGCTAGGCACTGCCATGAGGACATGTAATAATTCATAAAGATTAATACATTTCTTTTTTATGAGGCTTGACAGACCAACATTAACACACACAAATCCTTTAAATAACATGCTTTGGATACTTTAAAGCTGTACATAGAGTTCTTCAATAATTTAATTCTCAACTATTACATTTTTAAACTTTGTAAATATGAAATACTTAAAAATATTTTTAAATTTTATAAGTAGACAACTATTCACCTGACATAAGTCAGTTGTTTATAGCTTTCCTTCCTGGGACTAAATGCACTATCCAAGCTACAAAAGTAGTACCATAGTACATTGATGGCACAGGAATGGAGTGTGGAGCAGGGTGCAGTTTTCTCCCCCAGTAACTCCCACATCTTATAACTGACACATGCAGATTTAGCTTATATTGCAGTGACTATGGTATTTCACATTGTAGTGTGATCAGATCCTTAATGCTGCTATTAATAGCAGCCCATTGAATTTGGCCAGAATAGAATATATAGCCAGTGTAAGCTCCACATTGCATACTTTAAAGCCTTCACAGGGCTAAGGAATTGTCAATTACCAAAGGACCCCTAAATAAAAACAAAAGGGATTGAGTCACTTGCTTCCATATACACAAAACTACAGGGTAATTGTTTTGGACCTGGCAAGGATGGAAAGGAGAAGTAAGAGGAGTATAGGAGTTTGGGAAGGTTTGGAAAATGTCTTGATTTGCCTTATTTTGCTTTAGGACAGAATGCTACTAGAAAGCCTCATACAAATCCTATCTACAGCCAGGGCCATGTATAATTGCCTGATATATAGGAAGGCCTGGAGCCTGAGAGGAAGGAGGATAGGTGGAGGGCTAGCATGACTGGTGGGGGGAAGGTCGAGCAAGATTGTAGTAGGCTTGGGAAGTATGGGGTGATAAAGGTGGGTTAAGGGTTAGGGATTGGTGGCAAAAGAAAACAATGGATGGGGGAAGTGATGGGATATAGGAATGCAAAGACGGTCAAGGGGTGAGATTAAGGGGAGACAGCATAGGAAAAGGATTCCCACCCTCCCTTTATATTTAGGTGTTAGGATTGGTTTGGAGCGAAGGGAGTGAAGTGTGGCGGTTTGAAGTCCCCGGGGGCAGGGTGTATTGAAAGTGATGGAATGGTTATTTTAGTAGCAAGTGGGGGTATATTGGTGAAAGGAATGGGGCAAGGTTAATATAGTTCCCGAGGCAGTGGAATGGCGCCTGGGAGCAGGATTTATATCAATAAACGCCAATCCCTGGTTAATGGAGGTGAAGGTGTTGGTGTCCTCAAGGACCTGCAACCTGAGGGAATTAAAGTTGCACTGCTGGAATGTTATTATTGGTATTATTGTTAAGTTATTAGGGTTATTTATGTTGTTTATGATAAAGTGTTGTTTAAAATGTTATTTGCGAAATTTATAGATTTGTATAATAAACAGCCAAAAGGTAATTTTCACCATACCCGCATTATTATTGGGAGGAGTTATTAGATATGAGGTGGGGGGTGGAGTGTGAGAGAAGGATGAGAAACTCTGACCGCACACAGTCATATCTTTTACATAGGAATTTTCAACAAGCACGTCCTTTTAAGATGCCGAAACACAGAATACATCGGCACACAGAGAATTAGGAGTTTACGGTTCATGTTTCTTGGATCACACACTATTCTCAAGGAAGAGCTTACATTTCTTACTCAATAGCCAACTAAAAGAATTAGGTACTCTTCCAGATGAAGTGCTGTGCCTTCTTTTTTTCCCTTCTTAAAGTGTGTTAACTCCAAAGAGATTTGAAAGCAATTAACATTCACCAGTTAGAGAGCAATCAGTGCAGGGATACAAAATGACACTGGCCAGAATCCAAACATACATATTAAGATAATTGAGAGCCACTGACATAGGTTATTTGAAGTTAATGCTGGAATATGAGCAAAGAAGTGTTTCTCCAATAGAGCAACTCATGGATTCATTTCTATTGCATTAACATGATTATTTTTGCTCTCACTCTCACTTAACTTCATTATGTAATACAGAGATTGCAAAAAAGTAAATGCACAGATATTGTAATATCTGCCAGTCACTGGTGCTGTCAGTAGGCATCTATTAACCCAAAAATGCATAATAGAAAGATGTTATAATATGGTTATCATCAAAGAAGCAGCTATTTACAGGAATTATGTATACATTAAAGGAATTATATTCTGTTAGAAATATAAAGGCTTCTGCTACTGCCCTTTTAAAAGGCCTGGCAACAATATTGACCTTCCTGAGCCAATGAGACAGAAAAAGCATTCAGCTGGTAAAGTCAACACTTCTGTTTGATATACTTGTGCCTGGTCAAATTTTAAAATCCAATTAATGAGCATGATACATTTCTTTAAAGGCTTAGTCTAACTAAAACTAAAAATCCACTTATATTTACTTTCTTGTCTAACATCCAGATGTCTAACATTACTAGTGAGCCTGGCAGTGTACACACCTGTGAACATATAGCAGCATAGCTATCGGCAGGGCTATCCAAGCTGGGAAGGTTGAGATGACGCAGAGAAAAAAACCCATGATCCTTCAGGTAATAGATCGGGTATTTATAGAGCCAACAGTCAGGGACTGAAGGGGTATAACAAAAAACAGATGGGCAGGTAGGTAAAATCAAGAGGAGAACAGTTTTTCCTTCTTCCTAATGCCTGCATGGTCCAATGACCAAGGAGCTTTAGAGGTAGTAGCATAGCTATCAGTAGGACTAAGCTGGGAAGGTCTCTGTTAATGACCTACATAAAAAAGAAAGACTCCCTGGGAGATGTTCATGGAGCTAATTGAACAATATATCCAGATCTGCCATATTTGGAGCGAAATTTTTTTTTTATCTCATTCTTGCAGCAAAGAGGTTTCTTTAGACAAAGGAAAACAGTTACATGCTTACAACGATCTGTATAACTCCATATCTGTATATTGGATAACTGGTTCATATAAAAAGGTTACTCTATCTTTCTCTCCTATATATTTCAGAGGGTTTTATGCTTTAAATGTAACAGTATAAGGAATATGAGGGATGATTATTGGATCCATTTATCATGAAGCTTGACTTGGGGTCAAGTTGTGCTTGTGTAGAAAATGAATGATGGGGCCAAAATGCGGGTAGTTAAGTGGGGGGTAAAACAGCTATAGACTGTTCATCCTCCAAGCTAAAGCCATTGTCTTTGTACAACAGATTTGTTATTCACATGATATGTCTCTTTTTAGCCTTGTCAGGTTATAGAGACTAAAGTTACAATACTGTAAGCACAGATGAATAGTGCTACAAATCGCGTTAACTATTCTATACTGACACACAACTACTACTGGTATTCAAGTAAGAAAAAACATTTTTTTTAAAGTACAGAAGTAAAAAACTGTTTTATGGCCATGGGGGAATATTCAGACCCTCTTCCAGCTCATAAGACACAGTGACATTTTCTTCTCACAAAGTAACCATATTTACATTATATTTAAGCCCTTTATCTACATACACAGTATTGTCCCCTTAAACCATACTTACAGTGGACATTCTCTGACTTTACAACAGCCTTATATGCAGATGTCAACCAACCATCCAAATTAGCAATAATTTATGGTTCTGATGGTTTTGTGGTATGTGTAGTTACCAATCAATAATCAAGAATAACAAAGACTTAATGTTTGTCTTTGGACACAGGCAGTAAACCAAGGGAAGTGGCAATGACATCAGAAATTGAGTCTCAGGTCACCACAGCCAGCCACACTCTTGGCTAGCTGCTGCCAAGCTCTCCTTCATACACCACTCTGCAAATACCTTTAGTTTAAAAAAATGAAAAAAAAAAAACCTTATCGTCCACTGGAAACAACAAGCATTTACTCTCCAATGTTCACCAAGTTGCACCCGGCCAATTACGTCAGTCATAGTTTAAAACAACTACTACTGCTACAACTACTTCTCTCTGAACCTAAGACAGAGCTCAAAACATTTACCACTACTACACCACAAAATTTCTTGATTAGGATTTTTATTTCTACATCATCCATAAATAAGAGTCTCTAAAAAAAAAACCCTGAAGAAGCCACAAGGTGAAACGTTTGAACTTCACTGAGAATCTGGGCTTTAGGCTGCATACATACGTGCAATTATTGTCGTTGGAAAGGATCTTTCACGACTAAGCACTGCATGATGCATGAACGAGTGCTGTACATACAGCACCGTTCTGCTCTATGGAGAGGGGAGGGGGAGAACGAGGGAGCGGCACCCTGCTGCGCGATCTCCCCCTTCCCTTGCATTAGGATTGTTCGCCGTCCATCATCTGTGGATCCACCAGTACGGTTGTTCGGACAATGGGCGATGTACACACACCAGATTCTCGTCCGATAACGGCCCTCAGCCGATTATTGGGCGAGAACTATTGGACGTGTGTCCAAAAGTACGTGTGTTCTAAAGTACTCATCAAGTTGTCAAGTAGCCAACGGGTCAGGGACACCACCTTTGTTAATGCACGTATCACATTCCCATTGGCTGGTTGTTGTTAGGATAGGATTGCCACCTAACATCCACCAGTCAATGGGAGAAGGGGAATGATGATGCAATTCACTCCACCAGATGCTTAACAAACCATTGTGCAATGGTGAAATCAGGTTCTTACCAGTAGATTATTTTCAATGAATTTAAACTGAGCTAACGACATTAATAAATAATGGACTATATATGCAACTACAAAGAGCTGACATGGAAGTCAAAGACATGAATATTTGAACATCTTCGAGTTAGACCTTTAAATTGATTTTACATATGGTAGACTGTTGTGTGTTCCTTTATACCATGACAATTTTCCTAAAATCAGGTTTAAAAAAAGATTGCAAATATTGTAATATAGTAAAACATGACCCCTGTACTGCTATATGTAGCATATTGCCAGATTCTTGCCAGCACAGAGCCCTAATCTGAAATTACTCTGCAGCCTTACATCCTTTAAATCTCAGTTGTATGGAAAGTGGTATGAAGCTCTCCGGAATAACTTCAGTTTTTTTCTTTGGGAATTATTTAATACACAGTACCTGCAGCTAAAGAGGTCATGGTGACAACTTATTTTAAAGCCCAGTCACTGCTTGTGGAAAATATGCAAGTTTCATGTGTAAAGCTTGACCACAGGTTCACTTTAAACCCAAGAGTACAAATGCCAAAAATCTCACTGACTCAATAATAACCATCATAATGAAATATGGTGCCTAAGACTAAAACAGCATTAACACAAAGACACTAGTGCTAGTTACAATCTGTTTATTACGCCAAAAAGGAAACCCAGCATATAATAATCCCTAGAGGAATCACCCCTTCGTACTATGCTTACACCGCAAACCTTTAAACATAGTCTGCCTTTAATTAATGATATTACCGATAATTTATGTCCATTCACCTATGCTGATTTCCTTTTTAATTACAAAGCCAATGAATGTTTGCCAGACCTGTTTGAACCAGAGCTGTTCGACTGACATGTAATTAGATTAATCAGAAGTTAATTAGATACGGTATTCAAACAGTAATATGAGGATGGAAAGTTAGATTTATCTACGGCATCAGTTAAAATCCATATTATAAAAGTTTTTAGCCATTTTGCAAATAAAGCAAGCTGCAATGTCTTCCTTCAGCTGTCATCGCAGCCGCAATGTTTTCTGGATAACATTATCTGGTTGTTCACTCTATGGGCCTGATTTATTAAAGCTCCTCAGGGCTGGAGGGGATACACTTTCATCAGGAAGCTGGGTGATCCAGCAAACCTGGAATTGATCTGGTACAGGATTCAAACCATTTGATAGTAAATAACAAATGGCTTTGAATAAATCCATTCCAGGTTTGCTGCATCACCCAGCTTCACTGATGAAAATGTATCCTCTCTTTGGCCATCTTGATTAGCTACGTTGGAATGATGTAACTCTCAAGCATATGCACAAGAATTCACTCAATTCCCTGCAGCCAGCTATGCAGGGATCATACATTGCACATTAAAAAAAGAGATTGTGAACAGGCAGCTAAGTTTGATTTAATGCAGGCTGTGGACCTAGCCTGTCCCTTCTGCAATAAACAACTTTGCAGGTAACTATTTTTTTCAACCTTCCTAGTGGTAAAAAGTTGCTGAAAGCAGTAACCCTGAGTCACACTCGGGGTAGGTAAACCTATAAGAAGGTTAGTGAATACATTGCTTACCTGATAAGCCAGCGTCCTGCATTGTTCATCGCTGCGATATCTGCCTTCCTTCTTCTTCCTCCGGCGTCTTCTGCACACGATGAGTCACCAGGGGAGTTCCCGGTGACGTCGGTGCGTGTATACGTTCACAGCGGGGCAGGGCGGGAAATTCAAAATTTATTTGTATTGCATTGAATACAAAATAACTGTATTAAATGCAAAACATTGGATTGAAATGCGTAAAAGTGGTATTTTGTTTTCAAGAACATTTATTTTACAGTATATATATTTTTTAATGTCAAAAAATGATAAATAAATATTTTTATATATATATATATATATATATATATATTTTTTTTTTTTTTTTTTTTTTTTTTTTTTTTTTTTTTTTTTTTTTATTTTTTTTTTTTTTGATTTATTTAATTTATTATTTTCACATAATTTTGTGTTTCAAACTTTAATAATACTATTGTATTATACTGTAAAATAAATTTTCATGAAAAACAATGTAGCGCTTTTAGACATATAAAACCGGAAAGAAATGAAGCGTTAGGGAGGTTAATTAATAAGTTTAAAATGAGTTAGAGGACAGCATATTTCTTGTATCATCTTGTGCAGCTGACTGTCCCTCTGTCTTTACTTTTGTAGTATAAGTGTTTCCAGGCTGCAAGCATTACTTCCTAATTCTGTATATTATACATAATAAAAAAAGCACTACAAGTTCCCTTTGTAGATAAACTAGGTTCTGCCTTTTCCCAAATACAATATTCCCTGCACAGCGACAACCATTCACAAATTTTTCTCTTTGTTAGGTTTAAGAAAGAGAATCATATATGAGTTGTTTTAATTTTCTTTTCCTGTAAAATCATAGGGTTGTTTATTAAAGGCAAAATGTTAAATTATTTAACATCTTTTTCTTTCTGAGCCAGCGTGTAATCAAAACAAAGGATTATGGGGCGCCTGTATGAGAAATAGATAGGAGCAGGTGTCTACTCCAGAGACCCAACTGGTACAAGTAAAAGAAAGTGAAAGTCTTGAGTGGATTTCATTGTGGTCTGTGCAGGCTTTGGCTGTGTCTAATGATCCAGAACGGAGAGCTGCTGCTCCGCGGTGCAGGTAGACAGCTGGATGACAGTATGCAAAGTGAGGAGAGATGAGCGAGAACAATTTCATTTATGCAACAAATTATTCCATTACAGTTGCCATATTTGAAGGAGATATATTTCAGCGGAAAACCCAGCAATGGAGATATGCATTAGAACAAATGAAAGTGCAAAGTAGGCAGATGGCATCTTACTAAAAAAAAGTGCAACTTTTGCAGGCTGGTGGTACAATTCAATGTGAATGATCACAAAACTACCACTTAGCAGCCCAGCCTCAGGCAAAATATTCCACTTTGGGAGCTTTTAAAGATTTCCTTTCTCTTTTATTTTCAGAACATAAAAAATACCAACCTATTATTTTGTGTTCACACATTCAGAAAACATATGGGGATTGGTTGACTTGTGGTCTCAGGCTTGAAGAAACAGTGGTGGAGCCCACCAACTACAGGGTAAGGGTCCTAAAGGGGCATGGCAAGTCCTGTAAAAGTAATCAGCAACTGTACAATGAACCACACAACCACCCTTGTTTTAACCCCTACAAAGCTATTATCCCCATCAGAAAAAGTAAATCATTGGATTCGATTAACCAGTTTACATTACATACCTAATGTAATAATATATACTATTAAAACCTTAATCACTAAAACTATAGAAGCACACATACAGAGACATGATTGTTAAACTAATCATCAATCAAAGAAATACTGGGCTGGGTCTGCTACACTTATTCTGAAAATGCCTTTGTCTGGTTGGTATTTTGATTCTGTGCTTGAGTCCCAGACCTAAGAAAACTAAACAGAATCAGAGATTCTGTAATGTTTCTGAAAACTCTATTTTGATGCTTTATCCTGAGTCTACAATTTAAATCAAAGTAAGTCAGAGTGTCAACATGACAGCCAGTCAACTAACATTTGAGTAGGATTGAACATATTTCATATTTCACTAATGTCGAGCATCAGGAGTTATATAAAAAAAAGTAGTTAAAACAGAAATAAACTTTAAAAATAAAAATTATTAGGCAGCTCTTAGTTGCAGAAGGAACAAGCTGCAAACTTTGCCGGAGTTGCATCATTTAGGCTTAGCCAAAGATGGGCGATGGTCCAAGCACAGAGGAAAAGCAGGTGAAGATGCTGTTGCAAGCTATAGAGCGAGAAGAGGTGAGTTTAGTTTAGCTTTTAACTACAGTGAAAATAAAATGTTTTTCTATTAATTACAACATAGTTTAGACTTTGCTGCACCACACAAGCTATGCCTCTAAAATATAAAGTTTACTGATTGGATGACAGGGTACAGGAATAGGCAGTGAACTTTTATTCACTCCTCGTCCAATTAAAACCTTGGTAAGACTATATAGTTTTGACTATAATAGAGAAAAATGGTCTGTGTCCTCTACAGTTTCTGACCAGGGTGTTATGTTTCAGAAGTTAGGACACACATGCACAAATATGTAGTCAATTGTTTAGCTGCCCAATTTTCATCATTACAGAACAAACTTTAGGTAGAAGCTATGCACATATATCATCACATACAACTACATTTTATTATATTTATATACAGAAAAGAAGTTAGTTTAGGTCCTTTCAGTTTATCAGTAGGAAGATTCTCCCTGCAATATGCACTTGGCTATCAATCACCCTGACTTCTAGTGTGTCACATGACTCTAGTCATCCATCACTCCATGCTATTTTAGGCCCACATGTTGGTGACATCATCACATTACGTGACCTTCACTATATGGAAAGTATCCATCCATATAGCACAGCTTCGCCTACATCAAAGACATAACACAAAGACTGTGAAAAGACAGAAGTATAATAATGACAACCAATGCAATGGTAGAATGTGTTATGTGCATATCAGCAGATCTATTTAATGTATTTTGGACCTGCTTCCCAATTTATAGGTTCTGTTTATATAAACTTCCCAACAGAAAGTTAGCCATAAATAACATATTTAAACCTCACTCGAGTGCACACTCAATTAATGGCCCTTTTTTTTTATCCATGCATGTTTACTCTTCCAAGTTAGTTATAAAGTGACCTATGGTGGTTGTTTGGCAAAATTTGAAAAAAAAAATGCTTTTGGTGTATATCCCCAACCTTCAAATGATCAGGTAATAAATTGAATCTGCCATGCAATAGGGTGATTTGTCTGAGCAGAGATGGAGTTAAGGACAGAGCGTTGTATGTTTGTTGGGTGAGAGTCAAACTCATGTACTTGTATTTACATTTATTTCACAATTATAGACAAGAAATAGGGGTAAGATCAAACTAAAGTGAAAAAATAAATAAATAAACAAAAATTGCAAGCAGACGGGTTCTTGATTGCAGAAGGCAATTAACAGGCAAAAAAATAAACTTACAAGCCTATTCACAATGTTTTAGTGCACTCAGCTCCCCTCACTCAGTTTTGGGTGACAGTGTCTTCACCAACTTCTTTTCCAGGTTAAGGTATTGAGTCATCTTGATTGGTCAGGCCAAAATAGCAAAACTCATTCCTGGCAACCAGCTAAGCCAAGATAGCCATCATCGTACACTGACCAACAGTGAGCCGCGCCATCATTCCTCACGTTGTACCAGCCTATTTGATTGTTTTGCTGTTCCTACACAATGTTTTGTGTTTCATAATCCTTTGATTAATTCTCTGTAAGTACAAAATTAATAAAAAAATCTAATAAATTAGAGCATGTCTACTTCATAATAGTTAAAACAGATGAGCAAACTCAGGGACCCAAGGACAAGATCTCAAAAATAGAGTTCCTTTATAAATCCTGACTGATGCAGAATACGGTATTATATGGGAGGTGTTATGTACAAAAACAATGCTACACACAACATTCCATGTTGACTACAAAACCAGAGTTCCTTTTATACAGCTAGCAACTAATTGATTGCTATGGGCAGGAAAAATGTTATACTTAGCACACTTTTCATGCATATGTTCCTTTGAGATTGGGGCATGGTGATGAGGTGGTTCAAGGGGAAAGGATAATAGCCCAGGCCGTACTGAAATTAAAAAGCAATGATTGAAATCAGTACACCACAACTAAATATGGGGTTTATTATGGATCTAACACCAATGTGGTTTGATACTTATAGGCCTATAGAGAATTAAATTATAGTAATTAGGAATGAGCATCACATTTATATAGGAACAGTACTGCAGCAGAAAGTATGTATTCATGCTGGCATGGAAGGTGCCTTTTAATTACGCTATGTGGGTAATTCTGCGGAAATGCATCAAACTAATCTAAGGGCTGTAAACATCATTGGTCACCAGGTCATTGTGATTGACATGGATTTACATCACTGGAAAATGTGATTGATGTGGACTTACCTCTGGGGACATGAATAAACGTCATAATTTAAGATATATTTACATGTATATATTAATGTTATAAAAATGTATGTATAAATATATATATATTAACTTATATTTCCAAAAGCATTTGTTTTATAACATATTTTTATAAAGACGCGAATATTCTATCTTCTGTACTATACCTTGTAAGAATATTTAAGGTAATACAGAGGTTATTAGAAGGTATATATGTACCCGTGTACTTTTATCCCCTGGGTGATGGGGGGTACCAGGTTCTACTATAAGCCCCCTCAACATTGGCAGGACACCAGTCTTGAGAGACAGAGCCTATTTCCCACAAGCACTCCTGCAAAACAATGTAAGGGTTTGTTGGTGGGCTTATGGTAGAATCTGGAAGCCTAATTTAATAAAGAAGTGTTTAGAAATATACCCTTCCCAGGTAAATAAGTACAGGGATACAATAGTACCCCTTACCCAATCCCACAAAAATACAATTAAAAACACAGGCACAAAGAAAAGGTCCTTTATTTAAATTTGAATACATACTGGTGGATTTTTTTTAAATAAAATGTATTTTGTCCCCAGAAATAGATCAAATTTAAATTATGTCATCCAGCAAAGTAAATCCAATAAACAGTGGAGATGGCCCAATGACCAACAATGCTGTTGAACTCCTATTGTGACCAAATTTGATCAATAAGACTACCCAGGTTTCCCAAACATTTTAAAATCCCCTACAGTAGTTGAAGTTTATGGCAAACTCCACACAGAAAAGAAAAAAAACACAACATACAGGTTAAAAGTATCCCCCAATTATGGTTTTTAAAGAACTATATTTTTAATGTTCTCAAAGCTGCACAAATAGACCCCCTTCCAATGAATGGCTTGGAAAATGCATATAATATTGTATAGTTATGAGTCCCCCATAACAGTGCTTGTCACCCTATGCCTTTGTTTGCCTTTTAGCCCAAAAAAAGACAATTTCTGTCTTGCATATTAACCCCTATGTATTCTGACAGAATTACCTCGTTTCCATATAAATAAGCAATTTCCATGAGTTCAATTCAGCATTTCTGCTCATCCCCAAAAGTAATATGTTCCTCTAAACAAACAGCACTGACTTGATAATACAGTGTCAGAAAAAAAGACAATTCCTGACCTACCGTTGCTATTTGAATTCAGCTCTACTACAAATTTCACCCAATACAAGTCAATAGGTTGTGTTACATGGATTACATTTTGAACTATGGCATCCAACTTTCCAACTGATACTATATTAATGGGGATTGCATTTAACTTGAAAAGTTAGTGGATATAGACTTCAATGGTGTTTAGATTACATACATATCCCTTAATTTTTGGACCAGTTCAGTCATTGTTCCTGGATCCATACTGGGAAAGAATCAAGCTACAAAACTAACAATACTTTGAAACGAGCTATTGTTAGCATATACAGGCAGCAGTCAGCCATTCACTGTAATATGTGTTCAACAAATGGGGATTGTGCTGCATGTAGGCCCAATTTGCCCATTGCCACACTGTGCTGCCACAGCGGCCTGGCTTATATTGTTTATTTGTATTTAATATGTTCCTCTCTTACCCGCCTCCTGTTTGTGACTAGTTAGTACAATCTAAGTTAGACACTCCTTTCTTCTCATGTTAGTCAGTTTTCAGTCAGCCATCTTACAAACAAAAAGATTCTTTGGAAGAGTTAAACTGGCTGAGGATAATACCAAATCAGCATGTGGGCATAATGTTTGTGTCTAGGAGGTATGTCAATGCATAAAGCTGTATTGTGAAACAGCACATACACTGTGCCCCATGTCAGGGCCCTTGCTACTGCTGTCTGGGGTCTGAGACTTAGGTGCTTAGGTGCACGACACATAAAGAGAAGCCTTAATGGAGAGTTTTTTTTTGGCCTACCCTCCTCAGTGCCATGTGCCATGTTACCACTTAAGTTGTTTTCTAACAGATGTAGTGACACTGCTGTCATCTAATTGCAGAGAACTCCCGATGGCCCAAAGGCCAGAAGATGAACTGATTGGATAGATTTGCTGAATTAGATCCAGAGAGTTCCCTGGCATACTTATGAGAGGGTCTAATTATTACCATCTTGCTTATTTGGATTACATCATACTAGGTCCTAAAAGGTATGCTCAAATGGGTATAATGATGTGCTGATGATGCTGTGTACAGGTGGTCCCCGGGTTAAGGACATCCGACATATGGACAACTCCTAGATACGGACAGGGTTTCCCTGCTCGCTTGTGTGCAGGACTGAGGCTGGATAGTTTGCATGACTCGCAGATAAAATCTTTTGCTAAACACAGCTGAGGTTGTGAGTGACTGAACACTTTCTGCAGCCTCTTGTAACTTGTTACTCTGCAATTGTTTGTTTTAGCATATCAAAGCACAGCTTGCTCCAGAAGTTAATGAATGTCTAGGCTCCAAATATTTTTTTTTTTGCTTTGTTTTGTTTGTGATAATCTCATAGTGAGGATTTTATACAGTAACCGACACCAAGCTGCCTAATATTATATCGAGACTAACATCTGTCCTAATTGCATTTACTAAAATAATGTACCTGTTCTGACTCACATACAAGTTCAACTTAAGAACAAACTTACAGTCCCTATCTCGTATGTAACTCAGGGACTACCTGTATTCATAATGTCATCATAATAAATAAAGTATTCCGGTGCTCTTTTTTCTCTTTCTCATCAGAGAAGGAAGGCAGCACAATAGGTGTTGGCTCTTTCAAAGCAGGAGTGAATTGGTAAGGTGTCCTCCTTAAGACCCTACAAGTCCAATTAGTTGAGCTTTGATGTTCAGTTCCAAACAGTTCAGTTAAATTTCAGTTCAGAAAACTTTATGAACTCACTTCTACATAAATGGGTAACAAGTTACCACACTTCCTAATGTGTCCCCATGTTCCCCTTTAACTATCAACATGTCAATATCCTATCGCTACCCTCAGCTAAGCTGCCTTGTTCTTTCCAGACTGACAAAATAACAATCACAAACCTTATAATGTACCCATTCAAAGGCTATTAAACTATAACAATACTTCATTGTTTAGCAGGAAAAGGCAAATTTATGTATTTGTTATGAAGTATCTTTGTTCAGCTCAGTAGCAAATGCCCTAGAATCTAAATATAATGTATTCAGTTATTTTGCATAATGTCCTCCTAAATGCAAAAAAACAAGTAAATAATATTGTGTAAAAACACCCAGCTAAAGCAATAGAATGTAATTTAATTACCAGAAAATGCTCACACAGGTTAATAGGAATTTCCAAGCTAATGGACATGCAATTGGCTCATTAAATAGTCCACCTCCCTGAACACATACGGACCCCAATTCAATTTTATCATTAGAATCATACAATGTGTGCCTGAGGCAAAAATAATATGATATTTCTATGAAATATGTAATGTTCCTGTACTTACATGCAGATTTCTGAGATCATCATGCTTCTCTACATATTCCAACTGCTGTACAATGACCACTGAAAATAAATCTGTACATGGATAGCAGAGAATGGTATTTTTATTGGAGTGATAAACATTTATTCTGTTATCACATTTACAGTGGTAGGTACCCTCTGCCAGGTAGATGTTCCCCAAAAATGAACTTTCTCTTTGTTGCCGGGAAGATTCTTAGTACCTGACAAAAGGAATCAATCTCAAATGAGAGTTAATTATCAGCCTCAGCCAGTTATTGAGGAAATTGATAAGTGAGGTGGGTGCATTACCTGGGGTCAATTCGGTGGAGGGAGCGTCATATTCAATAGGGTGGATGTGTGCAGTGAGTAGTGATCCCTTCTGGGTCTTGAGCTGTGCAACCTGGGGTCTGCCCAGAGGTCCACCATGGGATCTAATCAGGGCCTGCTTAGGGAATTTGTGAATTTGGTCCATTCGAGATTGGGCCTCGAATTGTGTTCGGGGTACACAGAGTTGGGGCACCAAGAGTTGGGCCTTCCCAGACAGGAGATTCAGATACTAAGACCTTGGGCATTGGAGCTGTATCAATCCAGGAGGCACTCTGTGTACCAGTAAAAAGAATAATAAGTGTTGCTTTGATTAGAGAAGTCTGGGTGGCTCTACTGGATACCTCCCATGGCGCATTTGGAGGTGAGGTGGAAGCTTTAACTACAGGGATAGAGTAGAGAAGTCTATATGATTTTAAACAAAATATTTTCTAGTTGGCTATTCTGTACACTTTCTCCCTCTCTCCTTTCCTCTTTAAAAATCCCTTAATCAGGTAGGTGGTTATTGCAGAAAGAAACAGGTGATGTATGTTCTGCAATAACTGTTCTTCTTACCTGCCTGATCACTGCCCAGCTGTCAAATTTTACTAAATTGCAGAGAGTTGGTTGGTCAGCAAACCTGGAAATCCCAAATTCCTCTATGCATGCTAGGAAAAATTAACTCCTGCATGCCTGAGCAAGAGTTACATCATAACTCTGGCCAATCAAGATAACTGAAGGATGAATCCAGGAAGAAAAGAAAGATGATGGCAGCACCCTACAATAGATACTAGCTGCACCCTCTGTTTAAATACACAACCACCATGTACAGACATGCATTAAAAACAGAGATAATGAACAGCACAGACACATTTTAGGAGAATACAGGTCCACTTAGATGTGCTGAAAAAAGAAAAAAAAATGAATAAAAGGGAATTTTAAAATGTATGTAAAACTCACTTATTGCAGGGTACACCCTTAGCATCGTTGCATTTCCTGCATGTTTGCTGGCAGTCAGTTCCAGCCATTCAGCAGTTTATGTATTATGATCTCTCCTGTGTTGTCAATATATATTTTGGATAAGGAGCATTAACAGCATGCAGTTCACGGTTTCATTTAAACCTGGTAATAAATAAATCTATTAAAACTTCTATTTCATGGAGCTGAACATAACCAAAATAAATTAGGAAAAAATCTACTGATGAAAAACGAAAAAAGGAAAAACAGCTGCAGTGTCTCCCGGTCATCATTATTTTTGAATTATGAAAATGTGTAGAATTACAATGAGGCAGTGTGTGCCGTGTATCATTACAAAATATAGTACGGCCTTTTTTCAGATACCTTCTTGTAAGGGGCAAGTGTTCAGCACCGGCTTTTATGACTTAAAAAAGTTAACATAGCTAATCCACAGCTTGCTGCCTGCCTGGCACAGCATTAATCAGCCACAACTTTTATAGATCTTACCCCGTGGCTATATACTGTTTCATTACTGCTGTAAGTGCAAACACTCTATCAATGATTACATTGATTACTGGATTATTTTAAATTGCGCTTTAAAAAAGGCCGAAAGCTCTTCCCATGAAGTGCTTCACACACACACAAACACTCATTTAAGCACCAGAATGAACTGCTGGAAATTATTTTCACAAAAGAATTATCTCTTTCACTGGAGGGGCATTCTTGTATCTGCTGAAAAGGAACACTGGTATACCCAGCAGACATGGCAGCAAATAGTCAGCTTCAGCGGCAGACTGTTGATGACCGGCTACAATCTGTTGATCACAGAACGTGCTTAGAACAGAATATTTTTCTGGTGTTGTAGATTAGACAGCTGAAGATGAAATGGACGACATTGGAGACCTGCGACTGATGGATATTTGTTTCACAAAATATTTTTTTATTTTAAATTATTTTTTAATTGTGGTGTCAAATAGAAGTTTATTGTATTAAAATTGTTTTAATAACTGCCTCTCTGTAATGTAACACCTTGATTCTCTTGGCAATAGAAGTAAGGGATTTTTATACAACATAATAATATAGTGCACCTTTATGTTCATGAATGCAGATGGGTTTGTATTAATTTACCCTAGCTTTACCTACATATACTGGTATTGCTATCTGATGGGATGGGTAAACCCCTATTGCAAAAGTGGTACAAGTGCATGTTCAAAAACAGCTATGGTATTTATATGATGCAACCTGATTTAACTTAGATGGGGACCTAAGTATGACTTTTGAATTTGCTCAGTTCATTATGTGTTCCCCTGTGGGACTTACAAAGGCAAAAACACATATTACAGAAAGCTACCGCATGCAGTGAGTTTATCTGGAGAACATGACTGTTTTAAGTAGAATTTTGGTAGAATAAGGTAGTTTTTTTTTCTATTAGGCAAAAATACTACTTGATTCTACTTGTCCTGAGTATAAGTTATATTGCAAGACACCTCCTATTCCCTAACCTCCAAACCCTAGAATCCAATCCCAAATGCTAACCCTAACCCCAAACCTACTTCCCAGGTACAGCTTGCAGCTTGCAGATGCCTCCATGAACGAATATATAAACCTATGAACAAAAATATAAAATATATTACAACTAACCAGTCCTTGATGTGGTGAATGCATTAGTTTTTTATTTTTCAAGCTAAATATATATTTTAGCAAATACATAAATCTTTTGGTAATCACACCAGACATGCATTGTCCTTGTAACTTTTTGAAAGCTAAGCTGAAAACACTGAAAAATGTATCTTTTTCCGTAAACAAGGAATCCCTTTGTGTAAGGGAGTAAGGAAAGACATATTTGAGAGAATATTTTGGCTCCCCTGTGGACACAATACAGCCAATACTGGTCCAATCACTATAATGGGGGCTTTACCAACCAAAAACAAAGACAAACATCAAGGAGTTTAATGTGAGCAGACCCATGTTGTTATTATTATTATTAATATTATTAATAATAACAAACTGTAGAATATATATTTATATATATGTATATATATATCTACGTTGGCAACCATAAAACATATGCCTTTTAGAGTAATATCTCACCCACAGTTTTTAGGTGACACTAGGCCAGCATTAGAGAACCGATTGCAGGAACCCCAAAAACATATTTTTCAGTTATTGATCCTTAAAATGTCCAAAGGTTCACTTCACTACTATTCTAAACCTAAATGTATTTGTATCTTTCTTCTTTACTAGACTAGGACAAGTATTTTTAAATATCTGTAAAACATGGCCACATACTGCTTGATAAAATGCCGAAAAAAATTTGAAAAGATGTATTTTTTTGTACATTTCTCTTTTGGCTAAAATCAGACAACCAATAATTACAAGCGGGCCAGCAAAGCATAAATTAAATGAACTCAAAATTGAAAAACATATTATTAAGTAAAATATATTAAAAGCAAAAAATACATAAAGAAGTATAAACTGGAGCAGCGTAACAAGCAAATGACAGAATGGCCTGGAAAGGAAGAGCCCTTGAAGTAATTTACTTGCAGCCAAATGAGAGCTGTAGAAAGAGCATGGTCTTCTGCATGGCTCAGGGAAAGTTCTGCTGTGTAGGCAAGGGAAATTTAATCTAAAACAAAATATTCTTATTTCACCCCTATTTGCCTAAAGGGTTATCATGTACTGTTGTAGCCATCGTCTTGGCAGGGATTTTGCTAAAGGCCCTTCCAATCTTAAACCTATGAATATATGAAGTAGGCAGCCAGTAATTGGAAGAAAGGAGATGAAGTCTCAAAGAGAGAACTGTCTGTTGAAAATAAACTGTTAGTCTTTAGAGCATTATACTGCCTTCCTAATATAGTTGTGAATGACATATTGCAGTCTTCGGACCACTGTTGATAACCCTTAAAATATTCCATCTTATTCTCAAATAAGCGGGATTATTAAGAGCAACAAGATGGCTGTGGAAGGTCATATTTTCCCAACATTAGACTAGCAGCTGCCCAAAGCTTAAATAAAATAGGCTGATTATGTAAATGGAATACTTGTTCATTTTTTTTCTTTTTCATATACCAATTTAGGGTTGCTTGCTTGCAGCAAAAATATTTCTATATCAAGTGGCTATTAAAATATATCTAGCTTAAATTCATCCAGAAAATGTTTGAACAAAAAAAAAAAATAGATGAAGTTAATTCACTGTATGTACAGTATTGCTGTAGGCAAATGAACAAAAATAATTAAAGGTCTACATGTTATTATAGAAACCTCTGGTTACCTGTTATGTAGTGTTGTGTATTTACACAACACTGCATTGTATACAGTATCTAGTGTTCCTACAGTATGACTCTTTTTGGCATTCTGGCTAAATCAAGCATAAGTCAATATGTCGTTGGAGCTGAGCTCATTCCTATACAAGGCAACATAGACATCTTAGGCTCCAGTTGATGAGTAGAGCTACTTGCTGTGAACCTTGCAGGTACTGTAGGGTGTTGTAAAGTGCATTTGTAGGCAATTATTAACTGATGGAAGCAATGATATAATAATGAATATAATATGGTTTACTTGTGCCTATTTCAATCATTAGCAATAAGAATACCAAGAAGAGTGATAAAGCCAATCCCTTAATCTGCTTTAATTATTTATTCTATAGAAATACACAAAAGCTCACTTGCCAATTTCAGGGAAAAATGTCCTTATTACTTTTCTATTTTTTCATCTTTTACCTGCACTGCTCCCAGACCTCTTCCACCTATTTAACATAAATGTGCAAAGCTTTAAGATTTAAGGGCACCACTGTGTAGGATGCATTCCACCTGCAGAAGATGTGTACCATATGCCGTGTGTATCACCTCCAGTAAGGTGGTTTACCACCTGCAGTGACGGGATGTACTATCTTCAGTGGTACCACCTTCAATGATGTACCACGTCATATCTGCAGTAAGATGATGTGTATGTAAATCTACTTTTCCTTTACCTAAATGCTAATCACACTGTCACGCCAGGATGGTAATATAGAATAATTACAGTAAAGCAAGTTCATTTTAAAGTTTTTGATATTCAGATCATAATATTAGTTAAAGTAGCAGTAGGTCGCATTTAGATACACTTCATGTTTTCGGAAATGTTTCAACATTTTTCACAAATTCTAATTTTACTATGTTGGAGGTATAAATTTTGCATATACGGTGTTCTGGCCAATATAAATTGTTTAAAAAGAGAGAAGTAAGGGGGACATTTTTATGTTTTTCTATATTTTCAATATTGGTTAGTGTTAAGTGTTTTGTCCTAGTAAAAATGTTTTGGAAGATATATTGTATTTTTAAAAGACATAAAATGTGTTAAAATACATTCTAAATATGAAAAATGGATGAAATTGGCTAAATAATTTAACTTCAAGTCATCATTTCTGGTATCATTCACTACAGATCTCCAAAACCCTGGGCACAGGCACGAGCAATTCAAAGTTGAACTAAAGGAAAAGTAGAGGTGAAAGACACACATATTGGCTGAATTTTTATTAATACATCATTAGATATGTTTTGTAAATAAACTGATATCAGTCTCTTTCAATCTACTGGACAAATAGGAATTGGTAAAATAGGTAAAGAACTGGGATCTAATAAGGCCTGCATGCAACAGTGTTCACAGGGAACGTATTGATAGAAGATAGAGCAAATGTGCTACTACACTTCTAGTAAACAGTCTGGGTGTGGAGAAATAAAACCATTATATATCCTATATTTGAGAGGTTACCCATGTGGCTAGACTGTGTGAAGACAGGGCTGTGTAAAACTTAAGGATAAGGACATGAAAAGCTGCAGAGTACAGAATCATGATAGGATGCTGGATTCCCACTCAAAAGCTCTGTAAGTATTTTGGGTACAATGAATCTCAAGGTCAAATAGAGTAAAAAACCATGACTTCAGTACAACTGTCATTTTTCATTGACTGACTGGTTATACATATTGCCTGGAGTTTCTCTTTAACATGCAAATTCTGAGAGCACATTCTTCAATTCACTACAAACAACCAGTAAAAAGAATTATTGTAGAACACATTTAGAAGCATGTTAAACCTCTAGGAGCTCCGAACTTAGATATCTGTGCACTGATTAATAGTGGCCACATCCCATATCTAGAATCACAAACAGCTGCCCGCTCATTAAGAGAAAGCCTAATGTCTCTACTGGCATTAATGTATTGAGGCACTTTCCGTCAATTTAGAAAACATGGCCACTTGATGAGTTAGGAAAAGAGTTATTTGGTTTAGATATAGAAACTTGATTAATTATTTGATTATTGTGCTAATGAGTGCAACTTTGAGGCACAAACACAAAACAATTACTGTATTATGCAACAATCTGCTGGTTAAACTAATAGGATGACAACAGACTGTGTTGTTGTATTTTCTATTTACTCCAAAAGAGTATTGGAAAAGTGAGCAATAAAACATGAGCGCTGGTCATATTAATTAACAGCGTTAACTGTATAATTAAGCGCACATTACACACAATGTTAATAATGGGTGATTAGGAGCAAAAAAAAAAATCAAGTGGAACACCAGCCGCTCCTAATTAAGACCAAAATTACTTTGCGTGTTTATAGAGGTAATATGAGGTTTATGAAAGTTTGACACAACCAGGGACAGCCATCGACAAACACACACATTAGGTTGCACAACATGAAGCCAATGCTGGTCCATTGGGTTGGGTGGAGGCCATGTACATCTACGAGGTACTTTTAAAATTAATCAACAGAGAATGCCAGCTACTCAACTAAATTAAACATTTATCTAAAACAATGTTAGTGAACTCTCATTTTAAAATTGGTCTCTCCAAAGCTCAATTTTGGTTTAGATTACTAAGCAACCTAACAGTTTCTTGTATCTACAGAAAACTCCAAAGGCTCTATTTATAAAACAGGGAATCTCACATTCCCATAAACATTCCCGGGTGGGAATCTTCAAGGCTACAATGGCAGTAATTGTTTCTCCACCAGGGATTATTTGAGGGAATATCCGATTTACTGTTTTATAAATGGACCCCTTGGGAGTGTGTGAGCTCTAAAGGTATGTTCCTAGGTCTGCACTATAGCATAAACACCAATTACACATAACTGTATACATTTAGCAACAATTTGTTTTTTAAATTATGCATATAGTTCTCTCTAATAAATATATACCATATGTATTCTGCGATACTAAGACCCAAAAACCATTAAACCAAGTCTTCTCTACAAAGCTAATTATCATCATGGCTCATGCACACTGAACTGATTCTACTCACTATTGCACCAGGTAATCAGATGTATTACTTTTTAAATTTTTCTTCTTCCCCCAGGGAAAAAGTATAACTGACTACAAGACAGCCTTTACTTTGTGGTCATAATTAACTTTTACTACTGTCGACAGGTCACTAAAAATGCCATCTACAATAATTAATATATTAGTCCATGTTATCCATGCTACTCTTTATTACTTACAGATAGTGGTTTTATGCTTTATCATGAACCATTAAATTTGACGATCAGCTGATGTTCGGCAGTATTCCATACACCTTGTAAAAAAAAGTCATACCTTGTTTTTATTTTATTATATGTATGCTTTAAAGAGAAATTCAAATAAATGTCCATCAACAAATAGGAATACTGCCTGTGCCCAAATTACTTTGGGAACTTGTTGGACTTTATACCCCATACCATTTTTAAACTGTTTTAGATACACTGATTGATATATATACATACCGGTATATATTTTTTTATTTATGGAATTATCTCAACTGATGTCATTTCTTTTAAATTTTTGTTAGGCTTGTTTCTTAAATGAGCAGCTGGGACATCTATTTTGCTAACCAAGCTCAGGTCTGTTGCAGCCTACTAGAAGCCATCTCATTGCACTGAACTTAGGGTCACTTTTATATTGAAACATTTTTATTTGTTAATATGACACATATTTATGGATAGTACTAACAAATAGAAGCCCATTAGAAAACAAAACATGACTTAGTGCCACATTGAGCCACAGGAAACCACTTCAAACAGGTAGCTAGGGTGGGAGCCTTTTTTAATGTCAAGGGCCAAAAAGATCCATAGGTCAAATTGACATCCTAATAGATTACAGTAGGAGAATGGCCCTTTGAGAAGTCATCCTTGGGGCTAACATCAGAAGTCATGTCATCCTGTATAATATGTGGCTCTGGGCTGTCAGTTTAACAGCCAGGTCTATTTTCTTGTCTCAGAAGTGCAGACAGCTGCTCAAGTATGAATGAAAATTGCAAATGACTTGCAGTCTTTATTCATAAGTAGTATTTGTGTGTAAATCAAAGCATTGAGCTTTGAGCCATTTATACATTAAGAGAAACACTGCAAATGTAAAAACAATAAATAAATAGGTAGCAATTTTCACTTTTATTATGCTATTTGCTATGCTAGAGTAGAGCCACTGAACTCAGGCATAATTAAAAATGCACATTTGATATTAGCCTAGTGTGCACCATATTAGAAAACCTACAACCCCCTATCTTCAGTTATGGATTAAATGGGGGCATCTATATAATGACATCAGAAGTCAGCAGTCTGCTACTAAACTTCACATTCTATTGATAGGCAACACAAGAATTCACTTTCTCAAGTCATGCCCTAGAATTTCTGCCTCAACATATTAATTAAAACCTATAATATATATCATTTAGGGCAGAAATTGTGGAAAACAGTTTTTAATTGCATAAAATATCAGCTAACGGCTGATGTACTGGGACTAAAAATAGCAAACACTGTCTTTCTGACCTCATGTACAGGAAGCATGTAAGCAAGAATTTCCATAAAATCCATTTGTTCCACTCTTTGCTGCAACCTGTTGTACTTTCAAAAGCCAACTGTGTAACATTTGAAGCACCGTCTCATGTGCCAGAATTAAAAAGGCATTACAAAAGAAATGCAAATTCTAAACAGATGAAAAGCAGGGTATCCCACCAAAACTACACTAACAGAGAGACATGGAATTAATCTAATTGTACATGAAAAGTCACCTATGTCTAGCCAGAAGTATAATATTCTTTTGCCAATTAGTCAATTTTTCACTGGATGCAGAGACAGACAAATTGCAACTGATTTATTAGAGCTCTCCAAGGCCGGAGAGGATACACTTTATTAGTGAAACTGGGTGATCCAGCAAACCTGAAATAAATTTCTTCAAAATTATTAGCTCTTTGCTAGCACTTTTTAAATTCATGATAATATCCATTCCAGGTTTGCTGTATCACCCAGGTTCCCTGATTAAAGTGTATCCTACCCAGCCTTTGAGAGCTTTAAAAAAACACGCCAATTGTCTGTGCAGCCTGGGCTCCTACACAGGGGTCAAAAAAGCAGAAAAGTCATGGTGGTGCTAATTATCAGGGCCTCTCTGGAATTGAAAAGTGCTCTTTTGTATTACAAACCTCATAAGTTCCACCTACCTTGTAATTTATCTCCACAGCAATAGGTGAAGTACGACATCAAACCCTGATTCAGATCCTTTCCATATATTACCCACAGCTGGACAGCATTTCAGTTTTCCCTGATGCTGACGGTCTCTAAATATGCTTTAAAAGCATAGGAAGAAATCTGCATCCGAAGTGTGGGGACAGTATAAAAAGTTTGTGCTTATACTTGAAATGTTTATTGATGGTTGTCGCATGTTGGTGGATTGGCTGATGGTTGTTATTATAGGTAGCAACAGCAGATTGACTAGCAATGCCACTGAGAATAGGGTAGGATAAAAGGAAGAATTACCAGGAAGATTTACAAACTGATTTAGCTTATGTTACTGCACAATAGCCAAAAAATGAAAGAATATACTGCATGGACTGCATGGGGTCAAAATGAAAATAAGGCAATACAACTGTATAATGGCATACATAGGACTTCCAAGATAGACATATAATTAAAATACATGGTCATCATAGTGACATCAGTGAATGTATTCGAATAGAAGATCAAGATAATTTAAACAATCAGAGAGCACAGAAAATCAAGATCAATCAAGGACAAAGTGCTACAGAGATGTTTTAATTTACAAGCAGACAGGTCTTTTACTGCAGAAAAGGAGAGCCAATGTCCATTCTGCAAAAAATATACTGATCTGCACAAAAGACCCTGAGCTGCACATGCACAGCTCAGCCCATGATGTCAGAATATGCCGAGTATCCCAACATTCCATGGGGCAGAATAAACTCCTATTATCCTGGCCAGACAAATCAAGATGGCTGAAGATCTGGAAACCCGGAGAAGAAAATGAATACGGCGGTGCCTGCAACAGAACAGGGACAGATGAGTGTATTAAAAAATATGATCAGACAAAAATGTTTTATTTTATTGCAGAAGGGAGAACACCAGCAGGATGTGGATAGGTGGAGTCATGCAGAGGCGTCCAGCAGAACAGAACACTGAAACATCAGCACTGTTTGGGATTTCAATACAGCAGATGACCTGTTATCAGCCAAAAACAAAACTTTAGGACCTTACTGGACTTCTAACAGGTTCACCAAGTACAGTCACTTTGGCTTAACCTGGAAGATTGGGTCTAGCCTACTAGTGTTTCTGCCATGGAAGATCATGTGTGTTAATTTGCTAATATTAAATCTGGAACAGGTAATCGGCATAACAGATCAAAATCCTCCATAGCCATGTTTGTAAATTCCTCAATTGTGAGAGCAGATTAGCCACCACCACCAGTGATGGACAAAGACTGCAAGATTTTCCTGTACATACAGGTATTTGGCATCTCCGGTTGATATTTTCAATAGTCATCTTGCCACTTTCGGCCTAATTTATTAAAGCTCCTCAATACTGGAAAATATAAGACTATCATAAGAGAACCTGGGTGATCCAGCAATCAGTCCAGGATCAGTCGATGATTGAAAACATTTGCTAGTACCAAATTATTTTTATTAAATATATTCGAGGTTTGTTGGATTCCCCCAGGTACACCTGACATGATAGACAAATCAAACAGAAGGCATCTCCACTCTATAAATAGGGGTAGAGAGCAGTAAATAATTATTCATTTATTTTTTAACATTTTATATTGACGCAATTAATTTAACTCCAGCAATGAAAGAGTTATATAATTTCTGAGAAAAATGCCAGTCTAGTAAGATCAGCATATTACAGAAACCAATTTTCTTACATCAACATATATCTGCCTCTAATTCTGTTGCATAGCTCTGGGGAGTTGCTACAAGGTCTGTACAAAGTGTAAGCCGAAATAATATTATGACGCCCGTTACAGAACTAATTTAAAATCTAATGCCCGAGTTGAGTTTAATAACCTATTTATGAACGTGAGTATAAAATATCTGGAAAATATATCACTTTGTAATGCGGTTATTAGAATGGTGGAAAACAATGTAGACTTGTAAAGTATATGTGCCTGTAATTATTAAAGACAGGCACAAACAAGTATTTGTGAGAATGTTAACAAATGTTGAGATGGAAAGCATTTACACATTCCTCTATATCATACTTGCTGCCTATGTTTATTAATGCACTCTGTTATATTATGACATTTTCATTTTTATTTCATATGTTGCTGCAAATTTAATGAAATATTAGTGTTACTGTCTATGTTATGTAAAGATCCTACCCAGGCTACACAAATCTAAATGTACATATACTGATTTTGATGTCTTACACCAAATATATAATTTCATCCCAATCCAGCTTTTCTGAATTCCCAATTCAATACAGTTAGAGAAACTGTGAAACAAAAAATATGTAAGCCAATAACATACTGTTCCTATGTACATCAACTGAGCATGCTGAACTCGTACTAATATAAAAGGAGAATTAATGTAGGAGAATTACCATGTAGGAGAATTAAACAAAGTAATAACATGTTTGCATATTATTCAATTCAATGTAAGGGGACATTTTCCAGTGATCAGAGATCAGCATTACATTTCTACCTCTCCTAAGGTAAATGATTAAAAGTATAGTTAGCTGGAAAAACACATTTTTAAAGATGTCCTTGGTCCTTCTGAGTTAATTCAAATGCCTGAACGGAATAGTGTCACCAAAATTGAGGAACACGCTCTAAATAAAAAACATATAAAAAATAATTGTATGTTGATTCATCTTTTAGCTCATTAGCACATGCTTCATACTCTACAATAGTTTTTTTTTCAACTTAATTGGTACTGTTCCTTCTAATGTGTAAGTTTAATTCACACTTTACTCATAAAACTTATTTTTTGGCATTCACAACCTTTAGCTCATAAAACAATTGTGAATGTATGAAGTACACAAATTCCTCAAACCAATGTTTGAAAAAAATGTCAGGTTGTAAAACACCTTATTAAGGCCCTTAACTTAACACTTTAAATTGCTGCTAACCAATGACGCCTAGTTAAGGATGTAAGCAATCATGTACCCAACACATTCTTTTGTGTGTTCTAACTCATTCACTACAATGATAGAAACAAGTGGGGATGAATTTTCCAAAATCTGAAATACTGCTAATTTTTTCTAACTTCTGTATAACTAAACCTATAGAATAAGTACACCTTGCCATATATCATTATTGAACTCCTTGCCCACATAACAGAATATAAAAGAGCTCCATTACTATTATCTGGGCTGGCACAATGTTTAGCTAATCACACACCATCCCAATAAAGATGACATAATAACAAATTAGGAATTGTAGCAAAGAACCATTCAGCTTAATTACTTTCAAGGAAAAATAACTTTATTATAGTCATTGGATAGAAATCTTACAGTACTCAACTGAATACAACTGTCACTTTCAAGTATCCTTATCTTGGTGTGAAAGCTTTGCGATTTAAACCTCTGATGCTCTATAAAGTATTATAACACATATCTCACCCCATCCTTATATAATCACCTGTACTGTAGATAGCATTTTGGTTTTGGGTGCAGTTTTGGATGGTTGTTTTTGGAGCCCAGTAAAGATTCAGTTTAAATTTCTCATAGAAAACTGCTCCTATCTTTTCCATGTCTTCCTGATAGGGTTGGTCATTTCATTTCAGATCATGTATTTATTATAGTATTTTAAATATACCATATAATTTTACACATTACCACTGTTCATCATGTATTTCTCATTTTCAATGGTGCAATTTTCTTTCTGTCTCTAGGGTGGCATAACTATCAGGCAATACAGATTTGTTTTTCCCAAGACACATTAATATTCATTTAATATATAAAATTCAGGAAAATGTTAACTCTTTAAATAAATGACAAAACAAAAGTGTCTAGTTATACACATAATAAAAGCATATTAAAACACAGCAAACTGTTTATCTGGAGGATAAAGTGTAAGCAGGAGCAAAGATTCTGCTACATACAGTGGCTAAAGAGCAGTGGCAGGACAGATCCCCATCATATGGACTCAGGCCTTGTTCATATTAAACTGGGTATTAAACTGTAGGCATTGGGCCTGAATTATTAAAGTTCTCCATGACTGGAGAAGATAGACAATCATGGAATCTGGGTTCCATAAAACCTGAACCTGGGCAATCCATCAAACCTAACTGATTCTGGTCCATGACTGAAAACATTTGCCAACTAATAGCAAATCATTTTTAAGAAATCAATTCCAAGTTTGCTGGATCATCCAGTTTCTCCCATGATAGTCTTTTCCAGTCCCGGTGAGCTTTAATAACCCAGGCCCCTCCTGTGTTTAATGTTACTAAATTTTTTTTGGACATTTTTACTGTTTTTGGTAAAGGTGAGTTATTAAAGCTATCCAAGGCTGGGGAGAATACACTTTCATCAGTGAAGCTGGGTGATCCAGCAAACCTGGAATGGATCTGGTCCAGGATTCAAAACATTTTCCAGCAAATAACAATGAAGAAACCCATTCTTCAGCCTTGGAGAGCTTTAATAAATCATTGTGTGCATTGTAGGTACATTTTAAATTCAATACTATTATGTAATATGCAGATGGCTTGAAACTGCAAGGATGTGCCAAATACCAAAAATGTACAGATGTGAACTGATGCAGAAATGCTAAGGTTATCATGTTGGTCATATGTGTGCAGTATTTTATAAATAAAACATAATACATATTAATAATATATACAATGTATATATATTTATGTAAAATTATATATAATAAACGAGAAAATCCAGGCAGTATAACTATATCCTTATAATATTGATATGAAGCACATATTTTGCATTATGTTTCATATGAATATTTAGCTGAATTTACTTTCTAAAGATTGTTAATAGAATGAAATTTCAGGCACCAGAAATATTTATAGCTGTGAGAGGAGCTCATTAATCAGAAAACAACAGCTGGAGTCTGACACCACATAACAACCAGTGAGTTGAATTCTGGATACAGCGCTACGCAATGAACTCTGAACAGTGTTTATGAAAGCTGTCCACAATGGTTTCCCCCATTTGCAAAGATGTGTTAGTATGTTGATAGTTCTTAAATAAAATCATTACAGGGATCTACCAGAAAAAGAATGGAAATCTAATATACAAATGTGCAGCATTAAAACTGCACAATAGCAATAATAAAATAAAATTCACTTTGCTGAACAAGTCAGTACACACATAAAAATGTATCCTAGAATTCTATGAAACTGCAGAAAGAAATCTTTCCTCCATTGTTTATTGCTTACAGAATTCATGAAGCCCAGCTACCTATTGCCAAAAACAGTAAAAATGTCCTAAAAACCTCAGTAACATTCAACACAGGAGGGATAACCTTTGGCAGAGAAGATAGGTAGCTACAGTACCAGATAGGTAAGTATGCATATAAGTTTAGAATTATGGGGAGGGTAACTGTTGGAGATACCCAGAAGATTATTATAAGGATTGAGTTTTAGGGTTATAGGCAATGTGCAATATGATAATGTTGCCACTTTTAACAAAAGCAACACCATTCAACAGTAGGATTTGAGAATGCATGTACTGTATTGTACTGTATGCTATGGGTTTGGTATGTAAAAAGAGAGCCCTCCTCAATCCTTCTGAAATCTGATTCTAGTAGATCCCACTGCCATCTTTTTCTGTTTTTTTTTTTTTTTTCCATTTCATCCGATCTCCCATTGCACAGGCGCTAGACGGGTGACAATGCATGTATCTCAGAAGGCTGCAGGTTTCCCCTTCAGGCTTTACTGCTGGAAGACGGAAGAGGAGGCCCCCCTCCAAAAAAAAAATAACACATAAAAGCGTTAGCCACTCTTTCATAAAATTTTAAAATTGTGATGATCAAATGATCCACTTTAGGGTTTCAGACGATTAAGAAGACTTTCCTTGTAATACATAACGTATTCCACTATGTGTCCTACTTAGGTACTCTCTCCTTACAGAACAAACAAACTCATTAATGCCCATCAGCCAACATTCTGGGGCATACTAAAATGGCAGTTCAAATAATTCAGTGCTGTGTCACTTTCCTGTCAGAATATTAATTCTATGTTACATGACCAGGGTAGCTCAGACCTTTCCCCTTCCCCCTTTTCCACAACCCCCCCCCCCCTGCTTGCCAGCCCCCACCCCACCTTCAAAACACTCCGACACTTAAATTGGACTTAAATGGCTAGCAGGTAAACATTTATTTAAACAACATGTTAAATAACCATTTCAACATATAAATAACAATAAACTTTTATAAAACTTTTACAAACTAGCATACATTGACATAACATAAATAAATTACAATTTAACTCCTAAAACAACAGTATTCTTAGCTTGTAAACACCCAACCTCCCTATTTTAAACCCAAACAACCAGGCTGCATGTTTCAGAACGCAAAGTCTGCACCAAAACAGGAATTCCATTTCAAAAACATTACACCACGCTGGCCCCTAGCTGCCTAGCGCCACCTCGGGGACCATAACCATTATTTACCTAAGGGGCACCCCACCAACTAGGATTCTCATTCCAAAATGTACCAAAAATTTTAATGTACAGGACCCTTACCTTCCAAGACCCCAAACGCCTCACCTTTTCTACCCCCCCTTCCGCTATAGGGATGGTTGGGCATAAAACTTTTTCTTCCAAAGAACGTCCCCTAACTTCTGGTCCCACCCTTTTTAACCCTTTCCTTCCTACATTCCCCTTTAACCTATAGCCAATCACCTTCCTAACCCCTCCCTAGCCTTTTCTTTATTGCCTTAACACTTTCCTCCCCTGGGATATGCTTCGCACCCTGTCATGTAGGCCCTACACCTATATTTTTTTTGTTGCTATGTATATACCCCTAACATATTACGCAGCGCTGTAAGCAATAGATTTCATAGCAGGGATCCAGACTCTGGTATCTTTTGGCACATAGGGACTAGTCTTTAGTGTAGAGAATGAGCTTACACTGGAGTGTAATAGATGATTGCTCCAAAAAAAAGGAGAGGAGTAAAAAACAATGGGTTGAAGATAAGGATTAAGATAACATAGGCAATTAATTAACTTCCTTGAATGTTTAAGTAAATTTAATTTGATGAGATTGCCATTACAGTGCATATAATGAAATGTATTGATGGAGTTCAATAACAAATAAATACCTACTGCTTTAAAGCATCTCCATTTCACACAGGCTCCTCTGCTGACTCCAGCTTCAGGTGGAATGGGCATTTTTTTCTTTGCTAATTGCAAAGCATCTGAACACAATATGGTCCCAAAACTTGATTTGTGGTAAATAAACTAAAAATATTAAAATAAAAGGGTTGTTTTTCTGTAAATCAAAGTTAGGGGAAAGTTGGGATAAGTGTTTTTAAGACCATCTGCCAACTTTTCAAGATGTTTCCAATGCTCCTGAAAATAAAATCCCTCCTCTAGCCCAAACTAAGAGTTTGGAGAACCAAAAGGTAAATAATTCTCATTCAGTCTATCCATAAATAGAAATCCTAACATTTCCTTTGAAAGAATAACATTATTATGTTATGTTGATTATGTTGATTAGAATTTGGGTATCCCTGGAATCCTTTTATTAACTCTTTTTAACTTTTAACTAAAAAAAAAACAAAAGCCTGAACTGCTAAACATGGAAAAAGGCCAACTAAGTCAGTGGCAGGGACAAGGGACATTGTGGCTAATAGAGTCCATATTAATGTGTACATGTAATATATTGTCATACTGGGGCATTTTGGCAAAATCCTGGGTGCCAGCATCACGATTCTACTTTAACAGTCATGTTTGCAAACTTGTTTGATTTAGCAGCACATATTAAAGAAGCTAACATGTTTTAAAACACACGTATTCTTTAAACATGAGGGAGAATTTTATACCGAAGCATTACGGTATATATTAATCAAATCCTCATATTTAGCAGCATGTCTTAATGCACATCTAAAGGTTATTGTAGACAAGCCCATTTGTCAGCATGCAATACAATGCATTCAATCACTCTGTCACTTGATCAAAAGGCATGCGTTTGAGGCAAGAAAAACCAAAGTAAGCAATGACAGAAGGATTCCATTCTAGACGTGACAGGTAATCTGGATGCATTTAAAAGTCCCAATGGAACAAATCAGTGCATGAAAAGTGAAATTCCTTTGATTCATAATTTGTATCAGCAGTAAATATGAATAATGAATAAGGCAATTTGCAATGACAAAGAGAACGCTAAATTAACCTCCATTAATCATATATAGGTAATTAAAGCTCTAATTATAGTGCGATTATGACCAAAGCAAACCTTAACCTTGGCCTCTTAGCAAAAAGAAGGTTTCAGTAATTAGTGAGGTATATTAATACTAATGTGTTCTTCTACATCTGCATTGTGTTGACGATTCAGTATATAGCCCCTATCCTGCGAAACATGTCAAGATTAGATCACTCATTCCTATCCTTTACCATTGTATGCCTGGATCTTAATCTCAAGTATTTGTGAGTTCAAATTTAGGACATTTTGAAATTAGGTCTGATTTATTTATTCTTATTAAGCATCAATTTATCTATAACAGCTAGATAAACCCATACATATAACTATTTTACCTGTCAAAGCATTTAGAATTCTGTCCAATCCTGCCTAGCAATCACTCCTAGCAGATCATACATCCAGATCCTGAACCTTCCTGCAGGCTATACAGGATCTAGGAGCGGAACAATGATAAGGTCATCTGTGGGCTATGTCCTCCTGTAAGCAGGTTTCCTGTAAACCATATTAACCTTTTGGGCTAAGAGAGCTCAGTCTGACCCTAGGGCAAAAAATGGCTCATACCAAGTTTTATGTTCTAAGTTCAATATTATGCAACTAGATTAAAAACAAAAATGCTAAATACAACTTATAAATGGGCACTTTACATGAGCGACTTATATAACTATAATTTTATATTAGTAGATAAGCCAGTCCCTTTTAGCAGTTGGAACTTACGTATTAGTTGTAACTGCTATTTACACTAAGGCTACGTACACACGTGCAATGGTTCTCATCTCGTTGAAAGGATTGTGAAAGATCCTGTCCAACGACAATTATTGCACGTGTATATGCAGCCTAAGGCCCCTTTTACATTAGTCGTGGAAAACCAAAAGGTTTTCTGCTCTCAGGTGCATGGCAAACAGCTACTGTGTGCCCTGGAGCAACAAAATGCACTACAGGTTGTAGTGCCGTCCTTCCTCCAGAGGAAGAAAAGCAATTGCATGGGTAGAAGCGACTTGTCACTTTAGGGAGCAGCACCGCAAACCAACGCAACCATTTATGCACCTGCATGCACAAAATGGTTTCCAATGCTCTCATTGAGCATGGTTGAGCCTGCGGTGGAATTCTGCAGTCAACCCCAAGTCTAAAATGTCCCTAAACTAGGAGCTCTCCTTTCTGTTGATCATGTCTGTTTACATGTGTTTTTAAAGTGAAAGACCCACTTTAAGTGCAGAACATTTTCAATCTTTGACTTGACAAGCCATGCAACACTGGAACCACCAAACAACAGCTGCATAAGCAATCTATATGATTTGAATAAAAACATTGCTAATCTGCTACATAACAGCTTCTTAAATCATTGCTTTTGCAATGTGCTAGATCTTATTTTGACCCCTAAATGAAAGTCATATTAAAATTCATTGACTTGTGCAGCTGGCAGTCTCTGGGAATATTCACCAAACAAGATGATTATTCCATTACTTAAGTAAAAATATATTTCTTCATCCTTTTGTCTCATGGGGAAAGAAATCTTAGCCAGCAGAAGTGAAGAACGAAAAGTAGAAATACAGTCATGCAGAAAGTAAGCTTGGTAAAGATGGTAGAAAGTGCAGGATAACAAAAGGTGATGTGTAAAAGGGTAACATGTTAGAAAGGGTGGGAGTAGGGATGGAGCAATACATTTAAAGGGTCAGCAGTAGACAAAAACCCATATTTTTTTTGCTGGATTCTTAAGTTAAAAAAACAAGTTCTTATATAACTCAAGACTCCAGGTCTCATTTCCAAGGCTTCACAGTTAGTGTCATTTCACTGTGATTTTCATTACATACAATTTGTATATGGATATCATTTCTGAAAAATGCTAAATCAGAAGTGAAAACCCAAAACTCCATGATGGGTGGGGACAGCTTCAGCAAGTCCACCAAAGACTGGTTAAGCTCTAGTGATTCTTTGTAAAAATAATTTTTCATCTGAATGAGATATTCATAAGTTATAAAAGATATAAATTCTGGGTAGGCAAAGGGCATTTTGAAACTATAGAACCTTAGTTCTTGTGTTGATCACCCTGATGGGAGCTGCTATATGATGTGGGTTCCTGGAGCAAAAAGATCAAAAAATGGGTTACAGTCACTTTGCATTTTAACAGGTTTTTATTGGTGATTGAAGCATGGGAAAAGGTGCAGGATACAAAAAAACTGTACTTGGTTAGACAGGCTTGACCATGGCACAAAACAAATCTGAATCCTCAAGAAAAAAGGGTGATAACCTGAGGCAAATTAGTGATCCTTGGCACAACACTATCCAAAGTAATTACAACAAAAACACAACATCAAGATATGTCTGGTTTCCACAGATACATCATCTACCTTCCTTCTAAATCAGAAAACTCTTTGTCTTGTCTCAAAACATTCTTCTTTTGCTCCCCTAAAGCTCTCAAGTTTAGGATATCTTTTTATATAACCTTTTTCTTAGTTAAAATCTTCTAGCAAGGCAGGAAACATTAATGGTGGATGCCCCATCCAGATCCTATCTTCCGGCTATGATTAGTACAGGGTACCTACCCTCTTCTTTCCCAGGGTCTTCCTCAAATATTTATCCTCTCTCCCCAATCTACACCACCGATCAACGTCCTTAGTGGATGTAACAATGCAATTGAAACTTTTTCTCTTCCTATCTGCTGGCAAATCTCAAGAGAAACGGGGTAAAGTAATAAATGCCAGAGCTTTCAAAAATTAGAAACATAAAAACATTTCTGGCTGGGTCACAACTGATTTTGAACTAGGGACACTCCTACTCTAAAGAGTCCCTACACAAGCATTTCTTACCTCCCCCCTGTTTGTTGTGCAGCTCTTATTGTTGTAAAAAGTTTATAGCTAGTTTTGCATTCTGAGTTCAGTTTTGGCCATAAGGGGGTTCACATGAAAATTATTCGCTTTCCATCCAATAAGTGATTCAACTGCTGTTAATCAATCTAAAATTAAATATCATTTTTATAGGTTTTTTTTTATTACTGTTTTGCTCTATTATGTGTATTGTACTACAGATGGTAAGACAATATTACAGATTTGCATTTGTCATAATAAAGATAAACACAATTTAATTTTTTTTAATATTTGTTAATATTTTAGGATTCCCTGAGAATGACAACACCATGTTCATACAATTTTTATATAACTGCAGAACACAAGGGTGCTTTTAATGTATCATCCCAAGCTGTCTATCTTGTGCACCAATCAATGGAATCATTAGCTATAAGCCCTGTTAGTACTCGAGTCCCAATCGAAGAGCTTTAATCTGCCCAGTTTAGGGCAGAGTAGTATGGGAAATCCATGACACTGCTGGCGAGGTTGAATATAACTGGAAAATGAATACACTCAAGGCTTACATTTCCCAATCAATTTCAAAATGGAATTTTGGTTTTCTGATCCTGTTCCTCAGATGCTAATCCTTTACAGGCTGTATTCTGGATGCATGCGAAACAGACAAATATTGGATACAAATAAAAAATAGCAATACAATCTTTTTTGTTCTCTAAATATACGTTACATGTACATTTAAAGTAAAATTCTGACTTTTCTGAGAAACAATCCTGTTAGCTATACATTGCAAGCCACTTGAAAACAGCTGCCAAATGAACAAAGATGGTGCTAGTTTTATTTTGTCTGGTAAATACTATGATCGTTGTTGGAGGTAATAAATATCTGTAGATGTTGCTAAACATTTTTTACTTTATTCACAAATAAGAAGCATACAATGACCAACATTCAGAGGTTATTACAGTATAATAACCAATATTATATATTGACACAATCTTACAGTATGTCAATAAATCATTTTACCAATCCTGTTTTTCTTTTGATGTCTTTGTATTGTAAAATCTGCATAAATTAAAGACTTAAGGTTGTATCTTATTCAGTGCAGTTTATCCTATAGACCCTGGAGGAATAAACAACACATTGCATTCACCATGTGGTAATTTTAGACATAAACTAACAAACTAACATTGAAATAGGCCTTTATTTAGGAAATCAAATATTAATCATAACACATATTCCCAAAACGAGCAAAAAGCATATGCTGTACTTTCTAGATTATGCAGGCTATGGAAAGACTTTTAGAGAATAAACATTCTTTATACTTCTCTAGGTAACAGTTTGCATACAAAAATCCCAAATTATTGAATTATGTATTGGGAATGAGAAAGTAAAATGCAGTGAAGATGGAAGTGACTGCTGGCATGTAGTATTGGTTAAAAGAGGATTTGTGGTTTTACAATGGAGATACCCTGTTTTATCAATTGATTCACTTTAAACGTTGCAGCCCAGGATCCTGCAAAGGTAAATATTATAAAATAAATATTAAAAAAGTTTAAAAACAACTATTTAAAAATAGTTAATTTCTTAGTTCAGCTTGAATGACTGATGTTAGAGTTGAATTTATGATCGACCGGAACACCAATGCTACTCCTTGTTCCCCTCAGCAGTACAAATCAGAAGTTCTTGGCACTTTAAAACATTTTAAACCTGATTTATTAAAGCTCTCTGAAAATGGGGAAGATAGACTATCATGGGGAAATTTAGGCTAACCAGCCAACCTGGAATGGATTTGGTTCAGGATTTAATGCACTTGTCAGATAATAGCCATTGCTTTTTTTAAGAAACCCATTCCAGGCTTGCTGGATCACCTAGGTTCCCCTATGATAGTCTATCTTGGTCTTGGAAAGCTTTAATAAATCAGGCCTTTTACCATGTGAAATGTTTGTGATGTGATACCAAATGTGGCATGCTACAATATGTCTACAATGCGATATATACAAATCTGTACAATCAAATACGATCATAAACACAGAAAAAGCAAACAATAACAATATGTTAATACAACACAAGAATAGTTGCTTCACGCCCCCTTCACAGTCCTTATGGCCAAAGATAGCATCAACTCTGTCAAATATGATGGATAAATGACACGTTTTTCTCTTCACTTTTTCAGTCACACACATGACACAATGACATCATATACATAATAATTTTTAATATTTAACAGCCCTAACTTCTGTAGAATGGTTACATGGGCCTTTTAGCAGGTACAATGCTTGCATGTCCTCTGTCTTGGCAGCTGATGCAGATCATTGGAATTGGGAAACCGTGCCATGTGTCTTGGAAGCCCCAGCACTTGTGTGTTATGTGTCTTATTGTTATTTTTTATTAGTAAACTGTATTTATAAAGCGTTTTATCTGCTGTTATTTATTGGTGCTGGGGAGTGCATACGGAATTATTTGTGGCTGGATCTGTATGCTGATCAGGGCTAGGGCCACATGTCTTAGCAGCCACAGCGCTTGCATGTTAAGTGTCTTAATATTATTTTTTATTATTAAACCTTATTTATAAAGCATCTTACCTGCTAGTAAATATTGGTGCTGGGGAGTGCAGTGGGAATTAATTTGTGGCTGGATCTGTATGCTGATTAGGGACAGATATGAACCTTTTTCTTCCCCAGGATAGCTAGCTTGTGCTCCAGAGGCAAATATGGGAGGATGGTCATAATGTAAGTGGGGAGTCATTAGTAAAAGCAAGCTCAGCATAGCAGTACACATGCCACTTCTAATGACCATGGAACCCTAGGCCACAACCTAGGTGGCCTTGTGAGAAATTCCTGATGAAGCATGTAAGCAAAGGAGGCTACACTAAGCCTCCTGGGGACCCCACAAGACATGATAGCCACCCAAACAGCACAAATACAGGGCATTAAATCTTGCATGCATCCTAGATTAATCTAAAATGAATATTTATATATATATGAAGTATATGTGACATGCTGCTTGATACTTCATAGTGATATTGCAATTGTTTCGTGCATAAGTGGCAGTGCTATTTTATAAGATACAAAAAGGATTTTCCTTTTATACAACACTGAACAAGCACAATAAAAAGCACAAGTTAATTATGATAATGTCGTTCTGTATGTTAAAAGATGGAGTTCAGAGTCACGAGGTGGGTAAGGAGAGCTTTTCAGTCAAGCCATGTTATAGTTATAGTAAGAATCCTTTTCAGAAAACCAGCTGTCATTGTCAGATGTAACTTGACAATAGTACTTGAAGGTGCAAGGAAAAGGTGCTTGTCTCATCCATAAGGGACATAGTATCTAAGGCAGGGAATAGAAAGTGAATGCAGTTTCACGTTTCAGATGCGAAAGATAAATGGATCACTGCACAGTAGGCAAGAGAACAGAGCTAGATATTCTTTGTAATATATAAAAAGGCAATGAAAGCACACAGGTCTGAAGGTGACAAGACATACTGGTAAAACAAATCCACGATTTTATCACACTCCCTACCTACTAGCCCCTGACCCTGCCTTTTCTGTCTAATATGTCACACTTTGTGACCACCAAGGCCAGAGGTGAGCAAATGGGTTTCCCTCCAGCACAGACTGTGGTAAGGGGTGTTCATCCAGCCAAACCCCAGACTTAATGACAATTTATTATAAAGCAAATGCCTGTGTGAACAGACTGTAATGGATGCAGACCTACTCCGACTCATGTGAAAGAGCTGCAACTCAATCAGAAGGTTTTACTGCACAATACCAGGATATGTACATGACATGGAACAAGCAATGGCTGCTACTAAGGCGCAGTCACACTGACCTTACTCAAGCCCAAAGCTTGTCATCATCGGCAAGAAGGGTAATGGTGAGAAGTAAAGGCAAGATTAAAGACACTATAAATTAGTTTGGCATATGCCTTTTTTTCCATTTTGACCAGAAAAAATTGTAAAGTTTTATTTTGTTTTAGACACACAGGCCCATAGTGGAGGTTGTAATGCGTTTACTGCTTCCTTATGCCAGAAAACTGCTGCCACTGGGTATACGTTGCATGTAGCTTCTCCCAAAGGCAGCTCCAAAGAGAATGAATGGGGGTGGCAGTGGGCAGCACTAGTACCACTCACTGCTGCCGGTTGTCAAATGTGCTATACTGGTTTTTTAACAGCATCGGAGTAACTGGCAAGGTGCAGGATGGATCAATTTCAGATCTGTTACATGCCCTCGGGTAAATATAAAAAAGTTGCATATAATCTTTTTGTATTTGTAGCTAACAAGTGGAGTTCTGGGGTGATTATTATATATGTTCTATGTCCCACTGCCTAATTTGTTTTTAAAAGCCTGTTGTTTAATGAACTCAGTAGCTCAAGGAAAAAAAAAGAGTGAACAAGTCAGAACTTCCCTCTTTTCATCTGTAGGTGGATAGCTATCAATCCCTCTGTGATCCTAGCCAAGTAGGTCCAGCGCAGTCCCATCTTCCTTCTTCTTTCCAGTGCAGACTGGGCACCAGGCACTGCCATCTTCTTTTGTTTCTTTCCTTCTTCTTCTCACATTATCTGATCTCGAACTGTACAGGTGCAAGATCGAGTGACACGCCTACCTAAAAAAGTAAAAAATGTGCACATGCATGAAATCAGCATTCCGTTACATTCCAGGAAAGCCTATTTAAAGCATGCACAAAAAGTGTCCTGCAACATCCTGGTATATGTGATGTACGTATCCCAAGAGGCTGCAGGTTTTCCATGTAGTCTTTACCTCCACAGCGGTACAAAATGGAAGGGGAGAGGTCCTCCTAAAGGTTCTGCTGTGTTCTGTCAAATAAGTTATAGTGATCTGGAAATTCTTTGCCATAGCGCACCCTGTTTTCAAAGTTATTCATTGGCCCTGATTTATGAAAGCTCACCAAGGCTGGAGAGAATACACTTTCAGAAGTGAAGTTGGGTGATGCAGCAAACATGGAATGGATCTGGTCCAGGAATAAAAACATTTGCCAATAAATAGCAAATGATTTTGCAAATGGTTTCTGGATTACCCAGCTTCACTTCTGAAAGTGTACTCTCTCCAGCCTTGGAGAGCTTTAATAAATCAGGCCCATTGAATTTATGTTGTATCTAATATTTTAAATGACATAAGGAAATAAAATAAATGTGACCCAAAACTGGTAAAGTGTTTTATTCACACAGCTGAACAGGAAAACATTGTGTATTTTTGACCTAATGCAGTTTGGCCTAAAACTGGTGAGGCATATTTGCAATGCTAACATTGAATAAGTATATCCAGTTACACTCCTGTGTGGGAAAATAAAAAATATTAACAACATTCATTGTTACAATGTGAAGCACAGTGAACAAATTGCCCCTGAAAAATGAGAATCAATTAATACCTCAAGGATACATACAGGAGCTTCATTGTTCACGAAAACGAATGACTGCAAATGGCAATCCTGAAAAACATCTTTGACTGGTGTCTTGATGAAGCCTCGGTCACATAAATTTGTGTGAAAGGATAAAAAGCAATATTACGAAGCAGTGATGCTTAAATACTGTAATCATTTTTGGACAGTCAACTTCGCCGATATTTTTAATGGGAATCGGCAGAAAAAAATTAAAAACAGCTTTCATCTCACGTAACAAAAAAAAAAGGCAAAAGAAGAGGACTTGTCAAAATGGAGTACCAAATGTTAATATCTAAACGAACAATTACAGGAAAAAAAGCACGGATGCACGATGTTTGTTTAACTAATGTTGTGTTTACTGACTGTGTAAATGCAAAAAAAGAAAAAAAAAAGATGCGGTATTAGTTCATCTAGTGCCTATCTCTGCAATTACTAAGACAGAGCAATCTAAAATTCCACAGCTAACGACAAATCAAACTGTGTTATGCTATCTGCCGAGACACAAATGGAAAATAAATACTGGTAACTGTCACTTTCCATTAGGTAACAGAAATTCAATTATTTTTCAAACAAGCTTCCAAGTCAACAGAATAAATCTGTTTCATAAATGAGCAGGTAACCATATTTGATTCTAGCTTCCCAAAGGGAGGGAAAAAAATCAATATTAATCACAATTTTTCACTCTGCGTGCAAATGTTTCTGAGAGATATACATCACCATGCCTAATAAATACTATTGTGATGTGAATTAATAAAAAAATAAATGCAGGATGTGGTGTATTGTTGTGAGTGTGCATTAAATGTTGCAGGTGGGTCACATAATAGAAGTGATTTAGAGCTAGAGTGCAAAATATAAAAACTAATGTTCTTCTAAAACTGATATCGTAGTTTTAAGTGGAAATCAGACAGCCAGCAATTTTTGCTTGAAGTTCATGTTCAGTAAAACTTTTTTTTAACATAAATGTTGTGGGGAAATAATCAAACAGCCAATGGATTTTTCTGCCACCCAGGGCTAGGCAAGAAGGATTTCAACTAATTTCCCATCACACTGCAGATGTTTCATTGTCATACTATGCTTTAGAGAATGTAGTGTCAACAACTTCACATGATATACCCACATTCAACTCTGTGGGTCACTGGTATTCATCGAGCATTACCTAAAAGATGAATCACAGCAGTGCTTGTCATGAGCTCCCTTTACGCCTAACCTGCAACATCCTGCAGTGGTTCCCATTCCTCGTCTGGAGACATCTTGTGCAGATCTGCTTACTGTATGGATTGGTGCTCACTTCCCTCCACATCATGGCTAATGAGAAAGGAGTGCACACAGCTGCATTACTTGGGCATGTCCATAGGTAGGCATTAAGCCTAAGCAGAAAAGGCTGGAGGCTATTTTAACCAGTTGTGATGGTGACTGGTGCTGTGACTTTACACTAGCTACCCTACTTATAAGACTTACATTTTGCTCTTGTTCACCCTGATCTTTGCTCAAACCTGGATTATGCCTTTGCTTGCTGGCTGCCCTGACCTCTGCTTCAATAACATCTTTGCTTGCCATCTACCCTAATATCTGCTCAGATGTAGGTTACACCTTTGTCTGCCACCTCCTCTAACCTTTTCTTGGACCTGGACTACTGCTATCTCTGCTGCCTGCCTTGACCTTGGCTGGACGTGGACTACCTCTTTGCCTACTTATACCCCTAACCTCAGCTGTACATAGACTATCTCACTGCCTGATGCTATCCTTGACCCCGTTTGTTCCCTGACCCTGTCTGTTGGATCTCAGCTGCCTCCACACAAGAATCACTCTGTTTTACCTTCTCAAGTAGGGTGTCCCTGAGGGGCACAACCGGGTGACACCTTGCAGTGAAAAGCCCAGTGGGCTCTTGTAGGGTGCTCTAGTGAGGACCATGGCTGGATAGATCCTGTGCTACATGCCCGAGAAGGGCCTAACATCCCTTTTGCCCAGTGTAGAAATCTATGTAACACCCAATGCAATAAGCATAATGACAACACTTAATGTCAAGCAGCAGCTGCAAAAGCAAATCAGGTTTAACGACAATTGAGTAAAAAAACGCAATGGTAATTTAGTATTCCCTCTGTGTAAATCAAATTTAAGGTTACATCTAGAATTAGTGGTCACGTATTGGACACTACATTGTTCAGAGGTGGGCACCTAAATATTTACAAGGGTGAATTATCTTTGTAACCAAATAAGAGTGTTTATTAGGAAAGAAAACATCCAACAGGCAACTTTGTTAACATCAAAAAAAATATCCAAGTCCAGGATAAAAAAACAAGTAAACATCAGTTCCACACAGAGAGCAGCTTTTCTCAACCTTTTTACTTGAGAGGAACACCTAAAATAAAAAAAAAAACTCATGCTAAAATTAATTTATTGGGAGTCAGTGGGAATAATGCCCCCTTCCCACAGAGTGGTTGGATCAATGAAGTCATGTCATGAGAGGTCAATCAGGCACAGCTCAATGAACTTCTAGCAATCTATAGAGGAACCCCTTCATTCCACAGAACCTGGTTGACAAGTGGTAAAGCAATCTTAACATTTTAAATATAAACTGGATTATGTTTTTTCCACTGTGAAAAAATAGTCAGTTCCACAGGGGCTATTATTTTGCCTTCCTTTGGATGCAGAAGTTAAAACATGTGGTGTATAACGTAATTCCCTATGTAATCGCTGCTTGTCTTATTTCACTAAATTTATATAATGATTACTGACATAATATATGCCACAAGGAATATAAGGATATTAATATAAAGTAGGGCCAGATGGGGCACATTGGTAAATATTTTAATATGATATAATATTACTATATGTATATACTGTAGATAATATATATATATATATATATATATATATATATATATATATATAATATATATGAAAAGCTTATTTAAAAAATAGTCCCCCATTGGGCCGATCTCTAGAAGTTTTGCTGTTATGTGGTGGTAGCACTCTTCCTTCTCCTAACAAGTACACAGGTATGATAAAACAATTAGAAATCTGAAAATTATTTTTTTGTGGTTGAGTTCTGTTCAAACAGGTATTATATTTTAGAAACCAGCATGTTCACTTTTAACAAAAACTGTAAGATACCCCACTATGTCCGTAAGACAAAAAATCCATACGGTCTACAGTGTTTTCTAAAAGGACATTTGGTGAAACAAACCATCCCTAATTCCATGGTTTACCATTATGACTTTAATAGGGATGTCAGCATATGTAAATACCCTTTCTGGAGTTATCAGTAACAAATTGGCAGTTAGTGATATAAATCCACCTTTGGTTAATGACGTTTCCTTCACATATGAGAAGTGGATAGGTCTATTTTATATGACTGCACAAGAAAGAGAGCACTAACAGGCACTCATTAAAATATTAAATGACATCCGATGTTGATTTATTCAGGAAGTTATTATTTTTTATTGAGGTACAGCCTTATTGTGTTCATGATACTGTTAAGTCTCTCTAAGTATCAAAACTTATTGTGATGATTTTCAGATGGGAAATCCTAACCTCCTGTTAAGATGGTTATTTTAAGGATAATAATGTAACTTCTAACTGGCATATGGAGATGGAACATAGATTTGAATTTACAGTGAATTTAGAAATTTAGCTTCAGGTTAAGGTATATCGTCAGTTTTGGCACTAATTGGTTTGCTTTCTATCTGTCTGACTGCTTCTTTCAAGTTTCTATCAATGGTAACTCCTCCTCGCCCACTCTCCTTCCTGCTGGTGTTCCCCAAGGGTCCTTGGACCGGTCCTCTTTTCTCTGTACACCTCCTCTCTCAGTAGTCTCATATCCTCGTTTGGCTTACAGTACCATCTGTATGCTGATGACACCCAAATTTATCTGTCCACCCCTGACCTGTCTCCCTCAGTCCTGGATAAGGTCTCATGCTGCCTGTCAGTCATCTCATCATGGATGTCTGACCCATTCCTGAAACTCAACCTGGATAAAACAGAACTCATATCCCCCCCCCCTTAAATTCCAAATCCCCCCTGACATATATCTAACTGTTAACAACTTCCCTCAGGAATGTTGTCTTGGCATCATCTTTGATTCTGCCCTCTCATTTACCCCCCATATTCAGAACATTTCTAGGTCCTGTCACTTTCACCTGCACAACATCTCCAAAATCCACCCCTACCTGTCCCCAAAGACCAACAAACTCCTTGTACATTCTCTTATCTCTCATCTGGACTACTGTAACCTCCTCCTCTTTGGTATTACACTAACCCGACTCTCTCCTCTACAATCAATTATGAATGCTGCAGCCAGACTCATCCATCCTTCCCCCCGCTCCTCTTCTGCTGCATCTCTTTGTAGTTCTTTTCACTGGCTTCCATTTCACCTTAGAATCAATATCTAGCTCCTGTGCTTGGCCTTGAAATCCCTCCGCAGTTCTTGTCCTTTTCTGACCTGGTAAAAAAAAAACTTCCCCAGCTGCTCTCTGCACTTCTCCGATGAGCTACTAATAACTTTCTCACTCATAACCTCATCACATGCACAGCTCCAAGACTTTTTTAGAGCTACCCCAACACTCTGGAAGGGTTTTCCTTATTCTATTCCGCTTGTTCCTACTTTCTGCTCATTTAAAAGAGCCCTCTAAACCCATTTTTTTAAACTTACCTACCCATCTTCTTCTGTCTTTTGAAACCGTCACTACTTCCCACCACTTCATATCTCCCCTCCTATTGTGTGGTAATTCGCCCACCTCCTAGATTGTAAGCTCTTCTGGGCAGGGTCCTCTCCTCCTGTGTCACTGTCTGTATTCGTCATTTGCAACCTCTATTTAATGTATAGCGCTGTGTAATATGTTGGCGCTATATAAATCCTGTTTAAAAACTATAAATAATAATATTAATCCACAATGCCCTGCACAAAGTCTCAAATAGTCCAGTAAGGTGCGGAAATGTGATTTTAAAATTTGTTTAATTTGGGTCACTCTGAGGTTTTGCAGATGCCCATATAACTAAGAATTAGTAGAATTACTGTATCTTGCTTATCGGCATTTCCATGAAAACTGGAGCAGTATTAAAGGGTAAAGCAGACAAGTCATACTATTGAAAAATACATTGAAAGCACTGCCAAAAGGGATCTATACCATTAATAGCAACTAATAATGAAGCAACCAGATACCTGCCCTCTTCTAAGGTAATTGGTAGAGTAGTACACTACCACCCCATACCTATTCCCACATTGAAAAAACTTAACACATATGTCACCTGCCAATGTGCCCAAATATCACATGTGCCCCCTGACCACTACTGAAGATGCACCATACATGTTCTACTCTGTAGTGAGTATTGTTAGCATGCACAGCTCAGCAAAATCCGACAGATGTGACAGTGATCAGGCAGGTAAGAACAGTTATTGTCTATCGCTTTCTGCAATTACCACCTGCCTTAATCCCCCATGTTAAAAGTGGGATTGTAGTTTCACTTTACACTTCTGATCCTCTTCCAGCTTCGGAGTATTTCACCATGCACACCATAGTTATATTGTCAAGGTGCAGAATCATACTAAGACTGCAAACTGAGCCGCACATACATGCTCAGTGTACTCTATCAGAAAAAAGTGGAGACAGATGGGCAGAAACAGATTTGAGAGAAGAGAGTTTGTGAGAAGTTTACAAAGTGTCAGGAAATAACAGGCACTTGAGGACTGGAGTTGGACATTCCTTGCCCAATGTAATAACATACCAAATATTGTATACCCACTTTTTATTTGATTATTAGTTTCTTGTATGCCAATGGAATATTCATGAAAAGAAAATGTAAGCAGAAGTGGAGATATATTTATTATATTATTATAGTTACCAATCTTCAATTACCAACTAAACAGGAAATGTGATGGTCATAGCTTCAACTTGCTTCCCGATTTCTTTTTCATATTTCTAGCGCTTATTTTATATTTATTTTTTGTTTATTAAAGGTTTTAGAAAATACCTATGTTATAAATATTCTATATGACTGACTAAGTCTGGAAACATAGTAAAGAAAAGGTAAGCCACTAAAACAAAAGAAAGATAGATGATAAAATAAACATTTAAGTGGCTAATACTTTATATAGAGTAAAAAGATAGATAGATAGATAGATAGATAGATAGATAGATATTGATGCAATATATATTATATAAATAGATGAAGTATATATTAAATTAATAAAATAAATGAATAGATTGAAAGATCAAAATTAGATGAAGTAGATGGTGGTTGGAGTTTAGGTTTACATATAAAAGACACAATAACATTTATCTCTAGGTCTAGAAATGCAGGAGGAAAAAAACATAGAATTAGAATGTACACTTTGATTCTAGTATATAAATAGCACTTTTACATTTCCCCGGTGAATTCTAAATGGCTCATTTATCCCCTAAATATAGCTGCAGGCAAGGTTCCTCAAATGACGTACTATCATCCACCAAGTGGGAATCAAAACCTAATTTCACTTTAAAACGGAATTGGTGGCAAATGGGCTGTACCAAAGCGTGGCCGGTGCTAGTCTCAATGCATTTTTTTCTCTATTCTAAACTCCTATAGAAAAAAAAAAACACTACTTTAACAGCTGGAACACAACAAAATGAGAAGAAAAAACTTTAATCTGCCATTCGCAGGAGACCAAATTGTATCTACGTAAAATGACTTAGTTACAAGGCACGATGATGGACATCGGTCTGAATTGTTCTGCAAAAGGTCACCGCCAAAGAGAACGTGGTTCTTTCAGACTGAATCGAATATAAATGAACGGAGACTTTACAAGATGGCAAGAAATCAACAGTAAGCTGTCAGTAGGCTATGTAACCACTTGACATGAGCAGAAACACTTGGCCTTTCTCATCTAGTGTACTGTAAATTCTGTCCTAGCGGTGCTCAAAGAAAATATCTCGCCTGTTAAGAAAGATGAGACGGATCTGCTAAATGTGACTAGTTTATCTTGCAATGCCAAAGACATTTGTTTTCCCCAATGCCTTACAGAGAGCAGATTGCAATAGATGTAACCTCTTTTTTTAATACTTTCTTTCAAAGTTTTTTTTTTTTTATCTTTGAGAATAAGAAAGTGGATACAGATAAAAGGCACGTTTAAGGTTCATACAGATGTAAACAGCAACGTGTTTTCAGCATTGTAAAGGTCACATGGACATTCATTCATCCCAATTTTGATCACAGTTACAACTGAAAAGAAAAGAAGGCAATTACACTTTTAGATCTAGAAAAACAAACATACAAAAGCTGGTTTACCTGGCAAAGATTTGCAGAGTAACGTACATATGATTGTGATTCAATCATCACTTCAATCATCATCAAAAAAAATAATTATATATATATATATATATAGAATGACCTTAAAAAACGTATATATATATATATGTACGTGTGTGTTGTATATATATATATACACACACTTATTCTAATATGATTGTTCAGATTAAAAACAGGGTGCAACAAACTAGCTACTAAGCATTCATAAATGTGTTACTGGTAATTCAATTTACTAAATAATTTTAATAATTAGGAATAATGTTTATACAAATATTCTGTGTTATTTTTATGTTATTTTATTACTATTTAATTACTTTATTACCTCTATAATTTATACATTTAGATATTTTTTACATTCACACACTTTATATTAACATTAATTGTTATCAGTGGTGCAACATGGTCATATGTAGCCCCGCAATTATCACATTATTATATTGTGATACTTATATATACCCATTATAGATATATATATATATATATATATATATATATATTTATGTGTATGTGTGTGTGTGTGTATTCGTATAAATTGATGAAAAGGGACTGGTGAACACATGTTGGCTATGTTTGATAGCGTGCTTACACTTCTAATAAACTTTAACTTTTTTTTTTTTTTTTTTAAACAGCTTTAGTTAGTGCTTCCCTTTGCAGCTTGATTTGCAGATTTTTTTTTCAGCTTGGTACACAGTCTTACAAGTTCTTGTATGTTGTGACAATAAATTTATGGAGCACAAACTTTGGATACATGTCCCTAACAATACTTGGATTTACCTGGTAGAACTAGTAGAGCGGTATAGAGAGTAACTGTTAGGGTAACAATTAGAGACATTTAACAGAAAGGCTTTTTCTGGAGTCAACGTAGCTGCAAAGATTTTAAAGCAAGCTGGAGCATAACTTTAAATAAACCTTAGTTAAGACACAGACAGTTACAATTACTTAGATCCTGGAGAATCACCTTATCATTAAACCATCATTCCCATTTGCAAATCCCGAGACAGAAATGGCAGCATCTGGAGTGCTGAAGGCTATCCTTGAATTAAAGGTACACATAAATTAATTTCCCTTTTCTAGAGTGGTCGTGGATTAGCAAAATGTTAAGGACAAGGGTTTGTTTTATGCTGAAATCATATGGATAATACTCCATAATAATTTCAGTGTTGCATAATAAAGAATGAGATTACTCCCTAGGGAAAGGTTTATTTAAACATTCTTTTTTTTATTAACTTGATTTTACATATACTGTATGTGTTAAAGTATTACATAGTAATTACATACTGCAGCCTTAAATTCTTCATCGTTTATACCTATTATTCCAACAATACAGGATACATAGCATGGTGTTTGTGCTGGATTACCCTTAGCTAAAAAAAAGTGCATGGGAAGCCTAAACCCTAGAGATTAGTTGAAACTTGAAGGAGTGTACTTGAGCAAATCTCAAAACCTAAATAAAAAAGTACACTTTTGTATCATAAGGCAGATAACGCATGTGTAAGTATGTTAGAGTATCTATTTATAATACCGTGAATATGCACTGCAGGTATATCTTTATGATGCACATTTTTATTTATAGTGACTGAAATGTCACATTCATTACTTTAAGAAAAGGCTCCTTTAAGAGGGTGTCTATCCTAGTAGCCACAATCTGTATATTAAATTTGATTTTGAAAAATGATACCCATGGGAAGAATAATGTGTCAGAGCTTCAGATCAGAGATGAATGAGCCAATCCCCATTAGCCTAATTTACTGATTCATAAGACTACACTAGGTCTGCTAATGTTTCTTTTAGACTTACCTTTTATTATCTGTATATTGAAAGCTAAAACAGTTTTGTGCCACTTGTGGAAAATTCACTCTTTTAAGCCCCCACAAAATGCAACTGTCTGCAATCAGCAACCTTCAATTTTACTTTCCAGTTATGTTGATGATCAGAACAAATAAATAGAGCAAATCTCCCTAAAAAAAACACAGACAGCCATCAAAACCTGGCAATGATTCACAGACCTCCCTGTATCTAAAAAAGTTTCCATCAGTTTTACATTATAATAACAATTGCTACCCAATTCCAGCTAGGGATATAAGTCTCCTATATTACTATATGGGCCTATATTTCCATAATGAAAGGTTAAAAAGCATGAAGGCTTTATATAATCATGATACCTGTTAGCATTAGACACATGTTCCAAGATCCATGGTCCCCAAAAAGTATACATCTTTGCTCAAATAAAGGAACCTTAATAAAATAATAAAACAAATAATGAAATCAAATATCTCCTCATTTTAAATAAAAAGTATCTTTGTAATAGCTGTTTTTTTGCTATGTAGAATTAAAGTCTGGCAAAGTGGAATCACTATACAGCTTGTGTAAAGTTCACCGTGCACAGGTTGAATAACTTCAATCATTTTTGTAAAATAGACACACATGCACATTTCTGTGCAACCTTCGAGGGGAACCAAAGCTGCTGAAGAACTTAGTGAAGCATTAGCACCTAGTCAGGGTGTTGTCTTCCAAAGGGGGGAATGATGGGTGTTACAAACAATGGGGGTATCAGTCCGGTTGTCTTGTTAGGTAGATCCATATTTTGTTTTGTATTTTTATTATTGAATAAAAGAAAAGAAATCTGGTTTTTACAATGATTGCACCATTGATAACAATGACACCAGAATAGGGTTCAGCGAGAGGAGGGGGCAGCAAGCCAGCCCCCTTCCTGCACCACATTAGGCCAAATGTATTTAACATAAAGCCAACAAGAATCACATGCACTTGTATCGGCCATTGTAGCCAACTGACTATAGTTTAAAAGCCATGCAGTGTTTCTACTGGAAATAGATCCAACAAACATTTAACACTGCAGATTTGACTTAAACCTTAGCATGGCTCCAACTTTGACCTTGTCTCTTTTTAGCACCCTATCAATCAAACTCTCAGTAATATATCATTTTCATCATTTCACATCTCTTTTTATAATACCCAACCTCCAATATATGTAGTGCAGCAAGCAACTCAAACCTAGATATTAGTGCACCCCCGGCACCCCGAACACTTACACCCATAGAAATACATTACGGTACACTACTATGCAGAACATTTATTTTATGTATTCAATTTATTTTATGAAACAATACAAGGCCCTAGCAACAGAAGTGTTTCTCATGACATACCATACATAATATTAAATACAAGAAAATATTAATCTAACTGCAGTTTTAGACTTCATTGCATACTAGATGTCACACATACTCCCTGTAATATTCTCAAATAGGCCAGTAAAGTATTTACTATATATTCCATTATAAAATATGTATGATTCTCTAACCTGTGACATGGCTCTGAGCCATGAAATATACAAACACTATTAGTTACATAGTAAATCAGTCACAAGCGGCCTAGCTTAGATCAATAATAATAATTTTAAATTTAAAGGGCTTCTACCGCTGTTTGTTTTTACAATAAGGAATGTCAATTTGTTTTATGAGATATCAAGCTGTTGATTTAAGCTCCCTTTCTTCATGAATTCTTAGATGAATAGTTCATAAAATATAAACTAAGGTTATGCTGATTGCTGGACTGCTGCATGAATTCCTTCTATACACATCACTACGGGTCTATGAATATGAGCCATGATAAAGAATAATATTGTAAAAGCAGATGTCACTCTTTTTAATGCGGTAGAACTAGCAGACCCATCTCCCTTTTGCCATTTAGAGCTAAAAAATCTTGCTGAAATTTGACCAGAAATACAAGAAAGTATTTGATACAAGAAAGTGACTGAACTCTCAGCTCAGATATTTACTGTATACTTAATGGCTCTTGTTTTATTTTTTAAGAAGTTACACTCTAGCAAAGCACAAAATTATTGCATTTTACACCATTCCTTTTAGTGAATCTTAATGTTCACGTTATGCACCTGTCATCATTCTTTGTTAAATCCCTTATATTTGCTTCTCTACTAAACATTAGAACAGCCTTCAGTTTGCTATAGTGTTCACTGGTTCATGTACTACTCCCTCTCTGAACACATTGCAGCCATTTACACATCTTCACAATGTGCCCTTCTCAGCAGAGTCTTCTAAAACTGCAATACAACTAATTCAAAATGGATTTTTTGAAAACCACAAATAAAGAGTTGTTGAAACTTATAAAACTAAAAAAAGATTACAAAACTTTCTAACGAGTCTGGAATCAAACAACATACAATGAGTTAATTTGTAGATTGGAAAAAAAGTATTTATTTATTTGGAGAAACACACAACAGAACACACATTCACTCAGAGCCATGTCACAGGTCTGATCAGCCTTTCTCAACCTTTTCGTGTGGATGAACCCTTAAAATAACTTTCTGGTCTTCAGGGAACCCCTGATATAATTACTATACCCACGGTTCACAGTACATTAGCATGGTGGTCAGTGGGTACAATGTCCCCCTCAAAAGTAACCAAAAAGATCATGGGTGTCAGTTAAACTGATCCAAGAGTCACAAATTGCTCATTAAGTTAAAAAATCATACATGTTTTATGATGGAATATATCGTAAATACTTTACTGGCCAATATGAGAATATCACAAAAAGAGTAAATGTGACATCTAATATGCAATAAAATACTTCTGTCATGGTAAGAGTCCACCTTGGATAGTAACCATGGCTGCTTCAATATATACAGTGGAGTAATTAGTGTTGCTGCCTAGAAAATCTGTTATTCATTGGTTCACCAGGTAAAACAAAGGCGAAAAAACAGAACAAATGGCAACTACAACAGTTAAGGACTGGTAAGATGCAATTGCAGATATATTACATTATTTGGGGGGTGTTAGGTATGCTTTAAGCAGAAAAATCTAAATAAACTAAAATGTTTTGGTTTATATATCCCTAAATTGCTGTGTAGATCTGATAACCGCTACAGAACATGTTATTGTTCACATAATTTTTCATCAGTGACCTTGATTGTTTAACCATTTTGTTTGGTGTAGATGAGCAATTATAATTATTATAATTATTATTATTATTATAATTAATATTATTATTATTAATATTATTAATTATAATTATTATTCCTAAAATAAGAATCTTTATTATGACTTATATGTCAAAAATTCAGAAGACTCCTAAGGTTTCAGAAACTTTTCTCCCAACTCTGCATTGATTGGTTTAACCTTAACTGCTTTTTCTTCTTTCGACCTTCTTCAGAGTCTACACGCCAATGCAATCTCAGTGGTCACACCAAATAAAAAATCAATCAGATAAAAAGTCGGGCAAACAGAATAATATAGTTCTAATTCCTTCAAATTATCCAAGCCTGTCACATAGCCACAGAGCTGATGTCTGTGTTTAACTTTTACATCGATTGACCTCACATGTGAACACGTCATAGGACATGAAGTTCTGGAAAAGATACAGGCATATTTATCTAAAAAGTAAATCTTGTATATGATTAATATATGCAATATAGTATTATTGAACCTAGCTGTTTTGCCAGAGGGTATTGATCCAATTTCAGTCCATGGTGGGTGCATGAGTATTCAGACTTCATATATTATTTCTCTATATTTATATCTCACCCTTATACGTGAGCTGGTATCCAATGAAGAATGATAAGGGGCTTAAAGAAAAGGGTTGTAGGGCATTAAGACTAAGTTTCCTATCCTATCCCCTCATTATGTGATGGCCTTCAAAGCTCTTTAGTTCAAACCCCCAGCAGGAAATTTTCAGGTATGTACCCCTGTCAAAATCTTCTCCTTTACTCAGTTTGGGCTCTATTTATAAAAACAGGGAATCTGACATTCTCTCAAACATTACCTTATGGAAATCAATTACTATTATTGAAACACATGAACCTGGAAAATTCCGATAAGGGAATGTTTGTGGGAACATAGAGGTCTTTGTAATTTTCTTTTTCTTTGATACATTTTTAGCCAGTGTGCTTTCTGTATGTTTTGTTATGGTATAATAGGCATTCAGTAAAAGGATTATTAGTAAAAATTATTGATAACTACTATTCATCATTACAATGGGTTTGTGTCAAATCTTCAGGATTCCCAAATTTGTGAACTGCAAACAATTTTGTAAAAACATTACAGGTTCACATAACCGTTGTGCCCGGTCATTTGAGTCAGAACAGCCGAAAACCGGCTCCATTTTTACTAAGGTTGGCTAGTGGCCATATTGTCATTGTGTGATTGAGCTGTACGTTTTGTGTTTTTTTATTATTATTATTTATATTTTGGCATTGTAATATTTTTACAGCGTCTTGTTTAGCCCTACAAATATTTTACAAAAGATGATTTAGCCCCCTCTTCTCCCAAGATTTTGGATTTAATGCAAAGTTTGCAACCTTCAAACTCCAAGCAAGATTTGCAAAACTGTGAGCAGAACTCAGAGAGACTAAAATCCAAGCAGAGAGATGACAATTCCTTTTGAAAAAAGTGCAAATAGTCTGTTTAACACCTTCAGGTACCCATAAAAAACATTAACTGTCTATAAATAAGTAAAGTAATATAGTATAAGTAAAATTGTTGGCAAATGGCAAATCTATAAGAACAGAGGGAAAAGAGTTCTGATTTATGTTGACAGACTCCTGAAAAGTCCCCAAAAATGTTTGGAGTAGAACTATTATTATTATTATTATTAATTAAGCACTGTGCTAGACAGGGTGTAAAGTCTAGAAGTAGTATAGGAATATGAAAGTAAAGAACAGCAACAGAGGATGTTGTGTCCAAAAAACAAGGTGCTATTGTAAGCGTATTGTCTGTACAATGGTAAAGGGACCTATTGATTATCACTCTAATTCAATTTAATTTTGTGAGGAAGAAACTGCTTTTTTCAGTGAATTTCCTGTATCATAGATATACTCGAATGTAAACTGATCTGAATATAGACCAAGGTGCCTACTTTTAGTGGAAAAAACAGGATAAATACCAGGATCAACTCCTGTATAAACCTGCGACATTAAATGCCGCTGTAACTGCTCAAATTCAAAACTGTCAACAGAATGCCAATAAAATTAATATGAATACAACTATTCATTCATTATTGATGGTCCAAAGAAGATGGCACTGTATCCTAATGTTTATAAAATATGTAATAAAATATAATGTCTAATACAGCAAGAGTTTGTTACACATTTACATTAAGAACACAGTGCCATCTAGTGGGGTGACCTGATTCTTGTTCTAATGGCATTTTTAGGTGAACAAACCTTGGTTTATACTAAGGTTTATATGGTATTGAATTAAGAGATCTAAAAGAGCTTCAACTGTCAAAATATAGAACTTCTGCTGTCAACTGGAGGTTCTTGTATTGGACTATTTAGGGCAACAAAGAGAAAGTCTGACTAAGTGCTGAAGGCTCTTGCATTACATAGTACATATATATTTTAGACCAGTTTAGACTGCTACACGGCTTTTACTATACACTATTTTATATACTGTATACAAACTCAAAATTATTCAAAAAAACCAATCATGCTTACATTAGATGCTTGGAAATGAAACACACATACATTTAAAGTAAAACAGAGCCAATAACAAATTAGCAAAAAAAAACAAAATTAAAGAATTTTGTCCTTACATAAATGTATTGTACTGTATTTACATCTGACTAGTACCATGGTATTTCATTTTATCTGTGCATTTGATTCATTTTATATCAGATTCATGATGTTCTAGGTTTCTTAACTTAATACTAATTGATGAGCAGCATACAATCCAGTTTAATGAACATGTCATAATTAGTTATGAAGTGCTCCTTACCCTTATGAGACAGAGCTGTGCATTAAAGGCTTAGTTTCACCAGCTTAACAGTTAAGTGCCCCTTGCAATAATTTTTGTAAAAAGTTGGCAGCCATCCTGACAGTAACAGACAAATACTGTCAAGCACAAACTTATTGATAGCTTCATAATTTGTTCCATTGGTTGCTCCAAACTTATTCCTATACATGCAACCTGAGCTAAACAGCACTGTTACTAATATGCAAATTCAGATTTGAGTCAACAGCTAAGCCTTCATCGTTATCTTTCACCACTCAACCTATGCAGATAGAAATGATGAGGAGAAGCAGACGTGTATTTGATGTGACAGCCTTGCTTAACTTTCACTATGTTGTGTGAGAGGAAAGGTGAAAGCACCTAATGAGGGAAAAATTAGATCTTGAAGACAGACTGAAAGTTTAGACTGATTACTCACTGATGAGCTTATTAAAAGTTGTGTAGTCTTGAAAACAACACTTCACATCTGCTCAAACCTTAAATACATAGGTCTTTAATTTTAAGTGCACAAATAAAATAGAACCATTTCAAGATTAGAAGCCACAAAGGTATCTTTATCAGGCTAAAAGCCACTGTGATTTGTTCCAAGCTTGATAAAGATACATTGAAATTGCTATGGATTAGAGCTACAGGTAGTCCCCGGGTTATATTTGAGATAGGGACTGTAGGTTTGTTCTCAAGTTGAACTTGTATGTAAGTCGGAACAGGTACCTTATTTTAATAAATGCAATCAGGACAGATGTTTGTCTCAACATTTTATTGGGCAGTGTGGTGTCAGTAACTGTATAAAATCCTCACTGTCAGCTGTCAGTTAATCACAAACAAAGCAAAAAAAAAAAAAACTTTATGGAGCCTAGACATTCAATGACTTCTGGAGCAAGCTGTGCCTTAATATGCAAAAAGAAACAACTGCAGAGTTTGTCTTGGTTATTAAAGAGTTACAAGAGGCTGCAGAAAGAGCTCACCCCCCTAAGATCACCCACAACCTCAGCTGTGTTTAGCAAAAGATTTCTTCTGCAAGTCATGCAAACCTCAGTCCCCTCCAAGCTTCTGTCCTGCACAGGAGCGAGCAGGGAAGATCGGTTCGTATCTAGGAGTCCAGGAACTACCTGTATTCTGTATTTGTACAGAAGTTTGAAAAATATTTTTTATAACTTGTGGGTGGATTAATAGTATTTACTACATGTTGTGGAATTCTCTGAATAGCATAAGGTCTTCATTCTGGCACCACATGCTCGTATGGTATACACATTCAGAGTGTAGGCACATGCTTGAAGGGATTTCATTTTGTTATGAGACCGGTGTGGAAGCTCATATGGTGAAACAGAATTGGCTTTGAAGACTGATCGCTGATATTTCTACTTGACCGGACCTTAGTTTGCTCTATTGAATATGGTGAACGGCTATCACAATAAATGTTCTGGAAATTGTCCACTTGAGTCAAACCCTGCATCTTAGGAGGAGGTTAACACATAAATGACACTAGGTGGTTACAAAGGATTGGCTATTTGGGGCAAAATTAATTTTCTTTTAATAAAGAATAAATATTTTTCAATTTATGAAAGTACCATAATTCCCTAATTTTCTGCCAACCAAATGAAAATTTAGTTCAATTACACAATGAGTGGATGTGCCCGGTGAACAAAGGGACAGAAGAGATTGTTGGCAGTGATTGACATATTTTAAATCTTTAGTTTTTTCTACTGCATCTTTAGGGTATTGGGAATAGAAAAGCAATTGCACACTTTCTTTATAGTTGTAAAAAGCTTACAAGACCCATAGTGTCTCTGAACTGTACATGATGAGTTTAGCCAGTCACTTTCACAGAAGACTTGATGTAATCACCCAAGTGCATAGGGAATATAAAACTGACCTTTTATGTTCAGGGTTGAGTATTCAATTACTTAAATCTGAACTCCAGACACATATGAAAGTCACAAATTAGTGTGAGTAGATGTTCAGTAAGAGAGCCTTTCTCTGTTTTTTTTATCCCAGAGGAAACCTTGAAATACATTTTGGGTATCAGGGAAATCTATTTGAGGGTCGCTTAAAAAACTGCCCCTGTCATGGTGATGACCAGCAAAGATTGCCCTTTACAATGTTAGTCAAGATGTCTCCCTTCTAGACAGCATACTACTGGCTCTGCCAAATGGCATTAAACACAGAACTGTCCAAGCACCATCAGATGGGAGGTTACTCGTCAAAAGGAACCTCCACCAACCATTGCATATACCCCTAGGTTCCACAGAACCCTGGTTGAGAATGGTAAAGAAGGGGCAGTAAAAAAGTTTAATGGGAGGTAAGAATAGAATAAGTCTTTAGGACTGTTCAGTCACAAGATATTGGAGATGCATGACCTATAAGTGTTACAGAACTGCAGAAAAATAAAGCTGCGTACACACTTCCAATTTTTATCGTTCAAAATGAATGACGAACGATCGATTGGGCAAAAATCGACGCCGGCGAACGAGGAAAGTTGTTGGAAATGAACGACCGGACCGGCGGATCGGATTGGACGACGATCGTTGACCATCGTTCGTGTGTACGATCGTTCCATGATCGTCCATGGTCTGAGCATGCGTGATGAACGAACGTTCCTGTGGTGCACGTAACTTCCTGTATCGTTCAAACGATTGCATCTATTGTGTGTACAATATCTACGAACGATCGTGTCGTTATCTGTATGTACAGGATCGGTGCTATACGATCGTTCACAGATATCGTGCAGGATCGTCCGTCGTTCGTTTACCAACGATAATAATTGGAAGTGTGTACGTAGCTTTAATCAGGTCTCCTGCCTTGCCAAACAAGGATGTTCTGCATGGCAGAGCTGTTTGGCTAAAGTTTGTCTTTTACTATCTCTAGCATGGCTATCTAAAACTTTGATAATCTATTACAGTGAAACTAACTCCAGTTTCAGTTTCTTTATCTCTTTTTTAACTTTATTGTCTCCTTAAATAATGTTATACAAGATTATGGTTCCTTGAAAATACTTCCAAATTAAATTCTCAAGCATACATTCCGTGCAAAACTGCATAATATACTGTTAAATATATAATACTATTATTATTCTGAGAAAATGTAGTAAGGGTAGAAGATTGAATATTATTATCATACTAAGAAGATCAAGGACTGAATCTTAGTGGATAAAAAAAAATGATATAGTTTGTGTAATATACTGTATGTTACGTTGCTAACTTTTTCACGGATTATCAGTTTTATTTTGCTACTAATAACTAAAGTAAAAATAAGCAAATAAATGTGTCAATTTTAAATTACCTTATGGAGAAGAAGATCGTTGAATTTTCAAAAGTGCGTAACAGTGGCGTTAAATAAATATTTTTTCACAGTCATTAACGTTCATTTGAGTTACACTATGTATAAATTCCTTACATTTATAGCAACACGACTTACATTTTAATAGTAACAGAGCAGTATTTTATTTAATTAACATTCTATAATTACCCTGATTAAACACAGCTATGAGACCGTAAAAACAGATTAAACATTATAGCTACAAAAGTTGGAAAAAAATTACCATAAAATGACTATTAAGCCTGAGGTAACAAAATTAATATGGGAAGTAGAGTTTTACAGCTCTACCTTATGTCTACTCCTCTTTAAACAACACGAGAGGGACCGGGATTAAAGGAAGTATTACAACCTGAGCATCATGGGAGGTAACTTGCTGAGTGTCCTTTACAATTAATTATGGATGGAGATTGTTGTAATTTGCCATCTGCCGTAGATAAACTATTACTGTATTAAATTATACATAAAGAAAACATTGGCGCTTAAGGCAAACTGTTTGACACCCAAGTGTCATGTACAATTCACAGTGCACACTTATTTTAGAAGAAGCAATTGATATGATAGTTTGTATACTCTTTCAATAAATTGTATATACTAAATATTATATAAATTCAAAAAAGACCCTATACACAAGAGTAAATCACTATGTCATTCTATGTTCCATGTAAAAAGAAACATGTGATGGGGTTAAAGCCAAATATCATGACAGACTATAGCTTATAGTACAGAACCTGTTCCCTTCAGGACCCCCAAAATCAATTTTCAAGTGTCAAGGAACCCCCCACCTTATATGGGGTACAGTCAAATTCATAAATTAGTGGTCAGTGGAAAAAATGCCCCAGTACACTGTACACTGAGTCTTGGAGCTGGCTTTACCAATTGGTGTTGGTTATGCAGGAATTATCAAATGGGAGGTCCATCAACCACAGTTTGAAGAGCCCCTATTTAATGTACAGCGCAGCGTAAAATGTTGGCACTATATCAATCATGTTTATTAATAATCCTGTTTATTAATAACCCCTATCATTCTCTGGAGGAACACTGAGAATGGCTGAACTGGTATGTTTCTGCAAACAGAACTTTATATGCCACATTGCTAAGGTTCCCTCCGTCATACAGCCTCTGTGTACATTTCTTACTGGGGAACCATCATTCCATTAAAATTTGTGACTGGGGAATACCAATATTGTTTCAGACCTTTCAGCTACACTGTGAATGAGGATTAATGTAGATCTAAACCATATTTGGATAAAATGGAACATTGTCAAAGCAATGTGAATCATATACAACTCCCGTGCAGGTTTTAAAATAAAATAAAGTTTCTCCTTTTTGTATCCCAGTGCTGCTTCTATTCATATGCTCCAACGGGAACTGCCTAAACTTAATCTAAAAACAGTAAAAAAAACCTTCATTGGTCACTTTTTCCTAAAACTAAACAACCGTTTGTCTGTTAGTTGAATGGTTTAGTAAACTACAACAGACATATTCAATAAGTGCTATATAAGATGATCATGTTCAACATTTACAATCAGATTGTTACCTATTTATCTGTAAGAAGATAAGTAAAATAAAATTTTAATTCTAATTTGTAATTTTAATCATTTTAATAAAAATGATTATAGGACCCAAAAATCTAAAGTCATACGTAAGTCTAAGCTAAAAGTCAGGCTTGGCCCTGCCGTTCACCTATTAGGTTCTCTATTGGTCAACGAGTCCTGTTTACAATGAACCTGAATAATTTAAAAATTAAACAATTGATATAATATAGGTAACAATTATAATCTGAAATGAAAGCATTCAAGAGTTCTACAAGGTCTTACATTAAATAATCAGAGTAGAAAAGCATTTCCCAATCCAGCATGCTACAAAGAAAAACCTTTGTTCTTTGTGTGGAAGAAGTGGTCTTTACCAGTGCGTAGTGGTCTTTAACACTACGTACTGGGCCTGGTTCATTAAAGCTCTCCAAGACTGCGGAGGATAAACTTTAATTAGTGAAGCCGGGTGATCCGGCAATTCTGGAATGGATTTATTAAAAATAATTTGCTATTTGTTAGCAAAACAGTCCTGGACCAGATCCATTCTAGGTTTGCTGGATTACCCAGCTTCACTGATTAAAGTGTATCCTTTTCAGGCCTGGAGAGCTTTAATAAATCAGGCCCACTGAAACAGAAGTATAGTTCTGAAATCAGCCAAGCTAATGCTTCCTGAGACAGATCTAGTACTCTCCATTTAGATTTTAGGCACCCCTTGCAACAGGAATTCAAATTTTAGTGACACATTCCCTAAGTGCCTACTACTTTGAATGAGATGCAGACAACTTTCCTCAATGTGGACAACACTTTGTCAGCACTAAAAGCACATCAGGTAGGACCACAACATAACAACTCCTATTCAGAAATGAGCAATGGTAAACAAGCAGCTCGTTCTAGGAACAAGCAATAAAGTTTGTTTGTTTTTTAATCAAAAAATTTCACTTACACTTAATCAAAAAATTACAGAGTTACACTTTAACACCTTCTGAGATAATGGGCCTGATTTATTAAAGCTCTCCAAGACTGGGGAGGATACACTTTCATCCGTGTAGCTGGGTGATCCAGCAAACCTGGAATGGAACTGGTCCACGATTCAAAATATTTGATATCAAATAGCAAATTACTTTGAAGAAATCCATTCCAGGTTTGCTGGATCACACAGCTTCACTGATGGAAGTGGATCCTTCCAGCCTTGAAGATCTTTAATAAATCAGGCCCAATTTATTGATGTTAAGGAATTAAAGCCTTCTATTCTGATTCCATTCTTCAAAATAACTGACTTCCATTGTGGTAAGAAGTTGTTACCCATTGCCTCTGTATACCACCGCAAAGCAGGAAGGACCTATGTTGATCAACATGCCTAAATTCTAATTTTCTAAAATATACATGGAAGCAAGGTTTTTTAAACATTAACACATATTACTTGGAATTCCTTCATTAAGCTAAGGTTTTTACTTGTAAATTTAAAAAGATATTAGATTGAGATTTACTATACATTCTATTTAAAATTGCAATACATCATAATAAAATTGTCTTGTTAAAATATTTTCTTTATAAAATATTTATGTAGGTGTGGAAATGTACAGATTAACTTTGTTGAATTGTATTACTTTTTTTAAAACACTTTACATTTTGTGCTTTAAAGCTACTACACTATAACTGATATGGATAAAATGTGATTTTAACTCGGTACTTTCATAATCATTACTGTGGATGATGAACATTTTTTGTCCTCTCACTGGCAGGAAATCCGATGAGCACTGTGACTGATTTTTGCAGCGTATCTACTAATGGGCTCTCTTTCAGAAATTCCCAATCTTACAACTTCAACTGTAATTGAGGGGGAGGATAGCCTTGCTTATTTTTTTACATGGAGCTACGACCAATTAAGTAGCCTCTTAAATTGCCTTATGGACTTCCCAATTTATTCACAAATTGGTGTCAGCACATAATTTTTACCTGGAAATAATTAGTTATATCTTATGTAATTATGGCTCTCTGTATAGTAGATGCTAGGATAAACTCTTGTGTTCCCCAATTAGATGAGTTATGGAGCTCATCTACCTTTAAATTTGTTTCATTAGAATATTCCATTACAAGATGAAAGTTGTAACTCTCCAACTCTACACTGGTTTTTAGTGAATGCTTCAATGAAGAGGTAAGCTATGAAGGTTCCAGCTACCTGTCCTGAAACAAGTATGTAGTTAGTCACAGATTACCAGGAGAAGGATCAAGACTATATTTGTAATATGAGAATTTAACACAAATACAAATGAATAAAACATCAATTAAAAAATCAGTAAATGTAAAAAATAAATATAATTGATCCAAAATTCATAATAATTTCCTGGTATACAAGGTGAAAACTCTACTCTTTGGTCCTGATTTATCAAAGCTCTCCAAGATGGGAGAAGATAGACCAGCAGTCGCCAACTGATAGTCTGCGAAAAAATTTTGGTGGTCCGTGGCCCTGGCCTGTGCGCTCCCCCTGAGGGGTCAGGAGAAGGACCCCACTGGGGAGGGGCAATTGGCCAGAGCCACGGACCATGTTTCTCGTATGGATCACAGGCTCAGAGTGGTGGACGGATTTTTTCTCTGGACACAACCCGCCCAATCTCCCATCGCAGGCTCAGACCTGCATTGGGAGAGTGGGCGGGTTCTGGCATCATGACATAATTCTGGGGGAAGTGTCTTCGCCTTTGAGTGACATATGACTCCCCGCACAAGCCCAGTACGGAGTCCGTGAAATAAGTGGTCTGTGAGGTTGCAAAGGTTGGTGACCATTGATATTGACTATCATGAGAGAACTGGCGTGATCTGGCAAACCTGTGATGCATCTGTTTCAGAATTTAAAATATTTGCAAACCTGGAATAAATTTTCTAAAAATCCTTTGTTAGCCAACAAAAGTTTTAATTTTTGAAACAGATCTATAGCAGGTTGGTCAGATTAGCAAGGTTTCCCCATGGTAGTCTGTCTTCCCCAGTCTTGCACAGCTTTAATTAATTAGGCTCTTTGAGGCATGCACTCACTTGTAAGTTCTGAACAAATAATAGCAGCGTATCCAGAGGATCCACCTGTCTTCTATAGCAAAAAGAAAAAAAGCAATAAATGTACCACCTGCCATTGATACCATGCCACCAGAGCATGTAGCATGACACGTATCGCCCACCTACTGAGCTTACTCATTGGGGCTTTTCCCAGTTAGTGGGGTCTATATGCTTTAATACCATGCTAATATTTCTGTGACTGTGGATGAACAATAAAGCTTTTAACAAAGAATTCACATTGGTGCAGCTTGTTATAACACCAGCTTTGCTTCAATACTGCCCATATGTAAAACAAAACTAGTAAATGTTACATTACATTTTATTTGCTTTGCTTTTGATCAATATAAATAAAATATCCCTTCAAGCACTGCGTTATACCACACACTGATATAAACGTCTCCTGTACTATTATTTTTGCTGCTGTTTTATTACTAAATAAATACGGGATTGTCCTCATGTAATTACATGAGGACAATCTGGGGTTTTGTGTAAAAAAAAAAAAAAAAAAAAAAGAAAGAAAGAAAAAGTTTAAAAGTATTGTGTCATATTTGGTTTAAGTAAAAGTTCCACAGACAGACCTTATAATATTTAGTCATGCATTAAATAATGCCTCCAAAGAATAAGTATTTTTATTAAAAAAATAGATTGCTGCTAATTATTTTTTTTGTCACGCACCATATTTTCATTATTTTGATAAATTGACAATACCTCAAGGCTCTGTAAATTGAAAAAGCACATTACATTTTACAAATACAAGGACAAGATATCCCAAAGAGACATTAAAAGGGATCTAATGAATGCCAATCACTTTTTAAGTTTTAAAGTTACTACTTTTCTGCCAATGTATATGTATATATTTTATATTAGATGAGTAAATGTGTTCACTGCAAATATCCTACCATATATGGAAATCATTTTAAACCCTTTAGGCAAAGTAGACAGATCAAGTGGGTAAGAGCGCTAGAACTGCCATCCATATGCACCCCTAGCTAATATGGATGGCAGAATATATTTACATTTCTGAATAATATTTGTTCCTATTGTAATGCTTCAGGAACACGCACAGCATAGACACACCTATCCCAATCTACACAAATCTGACTCCGTGGCTCTTAAGCAAAATAATTATCACCTAAACAAAGATTAACATTTGCTAATTTTATCCATCCAATCACATGCCAGCCTTTTTTTCCAATATTTTCTTGCATCTGATTTCCTACACCTTCAACACCATTGCTATGATAACCTCCCTAGCGGTTCATTTCTTTCCGGTTTTATATGTCTAAAAGTGGTACATTGTTTTTCATGAAAATTTATTTTACAGTATAATGAGTATGAGTATAATAAAGTTTGAAACACAAAATCATGTAAAAATAATAAATTGAATAAATTAAAAAAATCCACATATTTAAAAAAAATATATATTTTTTTTTTAAATACATATACTCATACTAATATATACTGTAAATTAAATGTTCTTGAGTTATTCTCAGTTATTCTCAGTTATTTTGTATTGAATGCAATACAAATGGATTTTGAATTTCCCGCCCCAGCCCGTTGACTCATTGGATGCAGAAGTCGGCTGGAAGAAGAGAGAAGATGGAGATCACGGTGATGGAGGACGCGAGATGCCAGTGGATCAGGTAAGGCTGTATTTACTATTACCTCTCATAGGATTACCTACCCTGAGTGTGACCCGGGGTTACAGCTTTCAGCAATTTGGAGTTACCTCTAGGGAGGTTAAAGCTTCAGGCAAAAAGGTACATTTTTGCTTTGCAATCTCATTTATGTGGAATCCTTTGATTTAAGACATCTTGACAATTTTGAGCTATGCTAATTTTGGGTTATGCTAATAACTTTGGGTTATGCTAATCAAGTATAAATCATATTAGGACACATTACTGGAAATGTACTATTTTCCTATTTTAACTTAGTTATTATACTATTATATTTTACTGTGAAATGTACCGCTAGAGAGGTTAAGCTCTGCTTTGAGCTATTGATGAATAGTCGTCATTCAGTTGAGTTATAGATTGGAATACCCAATTCCTCCATTAACCCCCCCCCCAGCGTTCTAATTTATTGATGCAAAAGGTGATACAATGGAAATTTTGTTTATATTGTGGGCCAGTAATTCTTAGGTATGATAATTATATTTATTTAATATATTATAATCAAAAATTATTATATAATAAATCATTTTAAATGATAATTATTAAAAATAATGAAATAATAGGCCACAACAATGCAATTTATCAAAAAAGAAAAATTTTTTTTATCCAAACAAGGGTGCAATACTACTGATAAATAATAAAAAAAACTAAATGTAGATTTTCGAAAAAAAAATTATTACATTTCTAGTAGACATCCCAGGTATGCTAGATTTTGAAGCAGGGTGCTGCACATTGTAAGTCCAACATCACAGTCAGGACAGTAGAACCTGGTTTCTTTGCGTTTCTTTCTTCCTCTGTCATCGGTCTTTGAGCAGCAAACCACGCACATCCTTGTAGGTGCTGCCTTTTTCTGGGTTGGTGGGATGTATTCAGTAAAGTGACGACCGGTCAGGCGTTTTGGGTTGACAACAGTGGAAGAACGACGGCCAGGTCTATTCATAGCCACTGATGGTGTTTGGTGGTTCCTGACTATGGATTCGGAAACTTGCAAAATGAAGTTTCAATGCTTCACAGGCCTTTGACTATTTTTTCTGTACAGAATGTATGGATTCCATAGGAATCCATACATTCATCAACAAGATGCCTGAACATTTTTTTGTAATACTTTCTTTGCTGTACATCAAGACATCCCTGTCTATCAGCTGGAGAGCTTCTCCCTGTCAGCTCAAAACCAAGCTTGCAGCAACCTTCTACTTACTTTTGAGCTCACTCACCCAGACCAACTTTCTGAGTCTCTCAGCCGAGCTCCCTCACAGACCGACTGTCTGTATCTCCAAACAGAGCTAAACTCCCACAGACCCCTGTCTGTGTCTCCAAACAGAGCTGAAATCACACAGACCCCTGTCTGTGTCTCTCCAAGCAGAGCTGAACTCACACAGACCCTTGTCTGTGTCTCTCCAAATAGAGCTGCACTGACACAAACCCCTGTCTGTGTCTCTCCAAGCCAAGCTACTGACTGAGCTCCTGGCTCTATGTTAATTCACCACCCTTAGTACTTCTTCAATAATTATCTCACAGGTAAGAGTCTCCACCTGTTACTTCACACAGGAATCTTGGGCAAATATATCTCACATAAAAGAGGAATCCTGGGCAAATATCTCTCCCTTCCACCTCCAATCCTGCCTTGGTGTCACACTACGTAGAGCTGCGCACAACCTCGGACCATACTGTCTTGCGTGTAAATGAATAGCCTATACAAATCCATGCTACAGTAATTGCATTAATATAAGCGGTAGAGAAAAAACCTGACGTAATAGAAGAAAACTAACTGTAAATAAGCCTAAAAATGTAAGTCAACAAAAAACGTGTTCAAAATTGTTTCCCAGTGTGATGAATAATGACACTGATGCCTTGAAAGTCCAGTAATAATTTAAAAAATACATTAAAGGAAATTTGATGTGGATGTGTCACCTTAATATTATAGCTTCTTCAATGTTGATAAAAAATATATATATAACATTAAAAAAATAAAATATACAGGGTATTTTTTTTTTGTATACTGACCTGCAGCTTGCCATCCAAATAATGTTAGTTCGGGTCTTTCAAAAATGAAACATACATTTAAATTGTTAGTTGCTCCTCTTCTGCTGCATCTCTTTGTAGTTCTCTTCATTGGCTTCCATTTCACCTTAGAATCAAATTCAAGCTCCTGTGCTTTACCTTCAAATCCCTCCAGAGTTCTTGTCCCTCTTACCTTTCTGACCTGGTAGAAAAATATTCCCCTAACCACTATCTTCGCTCCTCCAATGACCTACTAATAACTTCCTCACTCATAACCTCGTCACACGCATGGCTTCAAGACTTTTCCAGAGCTGCCCTAACTCTCTGGAATGGTCTTCCTCATCCTATTCGGCTTGCTTCTACTTTCTGCTCATTTAGAGGAGAGGGACTTCCCTTCAGGGGCGTTCCTGATGGGGGGCGGAGCCATCAGCATGGGACTCGAGAGAGTCCCACGCTGATAGGAGTCCCTTTTCCCATGTGTTCCTGGGTGCTCACACGTAGGACACGGGACTAGATGCAAAAGCTGTAACAGAGAGACAGGAAAAAAGAAGCAAGAATTATCAACTAATGATGCATAATTTATAGGATGATTAACCCCCCCTAGTCGTATAATTCTATCCAAATTTCCATGCAAAAAGTGGTACAATTTGTTTGCATGGGAATTTATTTTACATTGTAGGCTATAATTCTTAGGCTTAACACTCCGCTCTTCACTTCGCGCCTGGAGATCAGAGGGAGAAGACGTGTCCCCAGGAGCTGGGAGGACCAGAAGGATGACAGGTGACCCCAACAGAGCAAGGTAAGTGGGGTTTTTCCTATCTTGAAGCAACCACGAGTGTGACTCGGGATTACTGCTTTTAGTAAGTAAAATCCACCCCGAGACACATTTGGGATTACCACTAGGGGGTTATTATATGATTAGTAACTAATCATATATAAATGAATATTTACCAATCATATATTAATCATCTGATAAATTATTATCACTGCACAGTATTTATATAGCACCATCATATTACGCATATCACTACCTGTCCCTCAAAGGGGCTCACAATCTAATGTCCCTACCATAGTCATATGTCATTAATGTAGTCTAAGGTCAATTTTTTGGGGGAAGCCAACTACCTTTACTGCATGTTTTTGGAATGTGGGAGGAAACTGAAGTACCCGAAGGAAACCCATGCAGACATGGGGGGAACCTGCAAACTCCGTGCAGACATTGTCCCGGCTGAGATTCAAACCTGGGCCACTGATCTTGGGATAATGAATCATGATAAGTATACATTTAAATAAATAAGTATATTACATGAATTGGAATAATTTGACCATGATCACAGTAAATTTTTTAAAAGTGTCATTAAGTATAATATTGCACAAAGCACCTATAAAGTCCCATTTCAGGAAAAAAAATGCTTTGAACCTGTTATAATAATGGTTATTTATTAATTTATTTTTATTGATATATTTTTATTTTGTTTTTCATTTGAACTCCTCATCATTAGAACCTGATATTGTATCTGTCTCTAAGAAAATGCAGCATCATGCTTCCTATTGATCATACTGTAATTTTAATTAAAAAAATCTTTCCTTGGACACCTTGTTTCTTCTGGCCTAGTGTGCCTTCTTGACCTCCTGAAATGGCCTAGTAGTCCAAAAAATTTGATCTCGCGGCAAATCAGGCTGTCTAAATTCGGCTGTCGAGATCCTCTGATTGCTCTTGCAGCCCTGTAGTATGTGTTCTTGGCTAGAGATTCTCTATCCAAGAAAACAGGAGTACCGCGGCTGTGCTCATCATGAATGAATGCAGCCGTGGGAATCCTCCTGTGTGCTATTCCTGGGCACTAGAGGTAAAATGAGGGCATCCTGTAATGATTTCCTCGATCTTCTGATCCACGAAATTGATTCGCCGTAATTTTGCGGACCCATCGAAAGTTCAAGAAAATTTTCGTCAGTCTCACTCATCCCTAGTAGCATTGTGATATATTGTCAAGTAGCCTGGTATCCTTGTGATCTATTGACTTCACGTAGTCTTCACTTCACTTCCCTTTACTTCTTCCCCCAGAATGTCATTGGTAGCAATATCTGCCTTGGCAGCATGGTCTTTAATCCCTGCTATACAATCAGCACTTAGCCTTAGCAGACCTATCACCACAAATTGTACTTTATATAGAAGCATTGATAAGTAGTTTTTTTCATTAAATGCCTTTTAAAAAAAAAAAATTAAAGCCCATCCCTTCTGTCTTAACCACTACGGCAGTAAAAACTGAATGGGAGGGCAGAGCCTCCTGGGATAAGTACATCATGAATCCCAGGAGGCTTGGGCTGCTCCTTCACTGCCAATCATGGGTATGTGCATAAGGGACTGTCATTGAAAAAAGAAAGATGTTGATCTCACACATACACAGTGAAATCTGCACTTATTTTTTTTTACAAATATACAGCGGCATTTTCACTTTAGTTCCGCTTTAACTTTTGATGTTCTTTACTCAATAATCTTCTTAATTATCTCATTTTTTATTTTTTATTTGAACTAACAATTATGTTTTCAGGACAAGATTTTTTTCTTCTCAGTCTAAACAATTTTGAATGAGAAAAAAAGAAGTAGACCCCGCAAAGAATTGTCTAATCATTGACCTGTAATACAAAAAAATACTCAGTTTTGTAGTTGTAATTGCACATCTATGGCTACAATCACCTGCTTACTTTTTCTAGAATGGATTCTCTAAGTCAGATCATTGTGCTAATAATTTTCAAAAAAAGAATTAGCATGTATGCTTTCATGGTCTGAATCACTATTTATAGAACAAAAGTAGAAAAGCACTAACAATAATGTTTAATACAAATCTTTGCAATTACAATGAGAGTATTAGACCCTTGATTGATGTTCTCATTTTACTGAATAACAAACACTGGGCTGCAAACGAGTTCTCTGTCACAGGTAGAGGCACTGACATTCATTTTTACTTAATGTTACAATTTAAACTGTTTTTTACTGTTGCATTGTTCTACAATATAAACATATAGGATTACATTTAAAATAAAACTTGAAGCAAGATAAAAATTAAATATATTGGTTGCATAAGTATTTACTTTCTGTGCTCAAACAAATTGTAAACCTGCCTTTAACAGAAAAAATATTTTAAATAGACTGGTGAGAGCGGAAAAACTTGTCACAGTGTCACTGCCAAAGTATCAGGGAATCACCAGATCATCAAGAAATCTGGTGATAAATGCAGATTTTGGAGACAAGAGGCAGTGTGAAAGATAGGTCAACCATATTACCACTTTGTCAAAACCAGCAGAAGAGGTACTTTACTATTCTTAGTTTTCCAGGGGCCCATGTAAAATGCTGCTTTTGTAGTGCTCCCCAGCCGCTGATGGACCCAGATGTCAATAGGAAAGGCCATTGCCATGGTGTTTCGGGATAAGTATGGTATTTTGATAACCAATCTTTTTGAGAAGGGCCAAATGATTAATGCAGAATACTACTCAAACTAACTGTGCTGATTTAAGGAAGTGTTAAAAGGAAAACAGAGGGGAAAACTGCATAAGAGGGTTGTGTTTTTGCAGGACAATGCGTCTGTTAACAAGATAAATAATGCTTTGAAGAATTTGGGGTATGAGAGCATAGACTATTTACCCTACTTATAAGATTTTGCTCTATCTAATTCCTGCTTAAAGACTTTAGGAGGGTGGAAATTTCTAAATTGTGAGGGGGTTAAAAGTGCAGCAGAGCAATATTTTAGTGATCAGGCATCAAAAATTATTTGGAAGGGTTAAACAAATTTATCAAACAATGTGCCAAGTGTGTTGAATGTCAGTGAATAGGTAAAATGGCATCTCTGTAAGTCATTACCTGTATTCTCACTTTCTTCACATCTTCAAATGGGAAAGTAGGAATAAGTTACATGCTTACCCACTTCACCGACCCCCTCTATGCTACTAAGGGAGACGCTCTTCATGGAAGAGGAATAGGGATGTTTTTAAGTGCCTACTTTTTCAGAAAAGCATAGTACTGGAAGCCATGGGTCAACTGGATCACTAACAATCTTAAAAAGTGCATTTTGCTGTTTTTAAATTCTACTTTCCATTATAAGCTAATATTATGCAGAGCTTTTTCTATGGATGACTGGTGCCCCTTTGTGGTATATCTGCCATGTGCATAGAGGGGTTCAGGGGTCACCTAATCTAGTCAGCTCTAAAATTTTTCATTTATTTTCCATTTAATATCTTGAACATAGATAATTCAACCAATATTATCCACTGGAAAACCCTCATACAATAATTTGTGTGTGTGTTTCACAAATGCCCCAAAAAAAATGTATGGAATTTAGATGCCTTATTCAGCCATCCTAGTGCAGTGTACAAGGGTTGGAATATAAATTTTATCAAACGAAAAAGCATTTACCAAATGTCTTGCATGTACAAGCATGTTCATTGATACGGGTGCATTACTCAAACATGTATTGGACTTTGGGCTCCCATCTGGTAATCAGACTTTTCGGTATGTACAAACTTTATTGTAATCTTACCGTAGTGAGAGCCTATGAGAGAGATGTATCCAACTGTAAAACAAACCTACAGATGACAAGAGATCAGATTGCCTCTTTATTCGGGTGTGTTGGAAGTGTTACAATTGAAAAAGCAGTATGAAACTTGCTGTAAAGGATAAATAAATAAATATTACAAGTTTCTTAATTAGTTGTGAACACCTTATACAGATGTAAATGTAGAAACTCGGTATGTGATTTTACCCATTAAAGAGGATGTAAAGATTACATATTTATTCTACGGTTTACAGTAAACTCCAGGAGCAAATTAAACCTCCAGGAATTAATTAAACGCTTGATTAGTTCCAGGGGATAGATAAAAAGGGGAATTTAACCCTTGCAGTCTGTGAAGGAGACCCACTGCAGGAGTTAGTTTTAATAGTATTTCTTCAGATTTTATTTTTCTGAAATCAGGCTTTGATTTTTTGGACTGAATTTAGTGCTACCTAAAGTGGGACTGTTGTCAAAATAAAAAAATATGATATTTACCTTTACTTTTGCAGAGCGATTGATCCCTCCACAGCTGGCTTCATTTTGGTCCTGTGACGTCCTTAATTCTTTCCTCATCCCAGCGCAAAGGAACCATCACCCAAAGCATTTTGTGAGATTTTTGTTACATTTTTTGGAAGACATATCACCCAGTCTCGCTGGGATTCTCCATGCCGGGAAGAAGAAAAAATCAGGGGAGGCGTAGGACTGAATGGAATCTGATTGCGCAGTGATCGAGGGCTCTGTGAAGATGAAGGTAAGTTTTTTTTTTTAAGTTTCTGCTTTATTACTTATCTGTATAAGTCACATTAAAATACAAAGCAAGGGACATGAGTCTAGCTGATTACAAAGTTATAGGTCTGACTCAAGGGGTATGGAAGACCTCTACATAGATATCACTGCTTCCACAGTGTTTCCGGTTACTGGCAGGGGGCATATTTTACACCTAAGCTGTGGGCTTTCCAATGAAAGCAAACCCCAATGATTTTGCATATCTTTTTGTTTCCATGCCCCTGGTAAGTATTTATCTCAATTAAATTAAAAAGATCAGTTTGACCTAAATGCCAGAATGAAAGTAGCTAGTTGTAGTTCTGAGGAAGAAGCAAGAACGGCAACAACACCATGAATAATTCTCTAGCTACCTTATGGCCTTGTCATCTATGTAAAGAAATTGATACATCAGTACTTGTACAGGTAGTATCAAAAGGTATAAATACAGGTACAGAAAAGTAGATGACACATTTTCCTGCACTCCTTAAAGTGACATAGCCTGTTATTTTTACATTTACAGTTTTTAGAGTTTGCCAGTGCATATACATTCAAGTTTGTATAAATCAGGCTGCTTATGAAATGACAATTTTATAACCATATCCACATTTGCCAGAAACCATAATAAACATCATAAGAATAAAGATCACAAAGATAATCTCTTTCTTAATTTAGAACATAAAATTCCAACAGTCTCAATAGAACATCCTAATTATATCTAATCTAGATTGTTTCCCATTGATCTATCTGGTGGTTAAATACGTTGGTATATCAGAACAATGTCTAGCACACAGAGACAAAATATAGGAAATACAAATAGAAATATTCATACCAAGAGTATCATCTATACTCTTCTCCTATGAGATCTTCATTGATGTCATAAAGTCATACAATAGTGGGGAAAGTTTCAAGAGCAATTTTTATGTTCAAATATAGTATCCTTACGGTATGCATATTGGTACCTGTCCTAATGATCTAGTTATGCAAGAACTTTTGGAAATTTTATCTATTTTATATTTAATTGTGTGATAGGATATCATTCATTTGTTTACTTTTTCTCTGACATAGCTATGAATTAAATGTCTGGTTTTAATTAATGTTACTATACAGGTAGTCCCCGGGTTACATACGAAATAGGGACTGTAGGTTTGTTCTTAAGTTGAACTTGTATGTAAGTCGGAACAAGTACATTATTTTAATAAATGCAATTAGGACAGATGTTTGTCTCATATTATTAGGCATCATGGTGTCAGTCACTGTATAAAATCTTCATTGTGAGCTATTTACAAACAAAGCAAAATAAACTTTATGAAGCATAGACATTCATTAACTTCTGGAGCAAGCTGTGCTTTGATATGCAAAAAGAAAAAAACGCAGAGTTTGTCCTAGTTATTAAAGAGTTACAAGAGGTTGCAGAACAGCAAAATACTTTTTCTGCAAGTCATGCGAACTGCCGCCATCCCCCCATCAAGCCTCTGTCCTGCACACGAACGAGCAGGGACGCCCCGTTCGTATCTAGGAGACGTCCATATGTCCGATGTCCTTAACTCAGGGACTACCTGTATATACAATATTAAAGCTGATAGGCTAACCTCTTCACCTTAACATTGCCCATCTTACCTTCCTGCAGCTAATGTTCCATTTAGATTAAAAAAAAGGATTCTTTACTTCTATGCTGTGGTTACTTTCTAAAGACACACAACTGTGAAATGAGCACACCTTTTGTGGAGGAGTAAAAAATGGAAAAGAATCTGGGGGTTGTGGTAGATCACGGCCTAATAATCACAGTAAGGTCTGTGAAAATGTGGAATAGGCTCCCTCAAGAAGTAGTTTTAGCAACTACCATAGATCACTTTAACCTTCTGGGCGGTTCATTTCTGTCTGGTTTTATATGTCTAAAAGTGGTACATTGTCTTTCATGAAAATTTATTTGACATTTTAGGCCTGTGCTTCCTAGGCATAACGTACCGAAATATGTCCAATATTTAATAATGAACTTTAAATAAAAACACAAACATCTGTTAAAACAAGGGTGTATAAATAAATCAAAAATATTGAAATCTGTAATATAACTGTACAGTAGCATAAATACTATATATATATATATATATATATATATATATAAAAATAATGACTACTTTGTATTGGATTCAATACACTTTTTTTGTATTGAATCCAATACAAGATAATTTGAAATTCCCGCCACTCTCCCTCGCACGCATCAACGTGACCAGGACCTTTCAGGGAACGTCAGTGCAATCGCCAGGGGAGCGATCGGAGGAAGAGGACGCGGCCAGAGGATGGGATCGGACGGGCAGGATACTGGAGGACGCTGGTGGGACCAGGTAAGTATTTATTCTTTATTTTTTTTTAGCTACCCTGAGTGTGGCTCGGGGTTACCGCTATCAGCTGTTTTTTTTTTTACCCCGAGCCACACTCGGGATTACTGATCAGGAGGTTAAGCTGTATGTTTTTCTAGAAGTACAGAATATATTTGGGTATTACATTTTAAAAGGAATGACACCAGAGAGTGTTGATCCAGGGAACATCCGATTGCCTCACAAGATCAGGAAGGATTTTTATTTTGCATTGCTGGAGTAAATTGAACTATGTTTTATAGGACTTTTTTTGCCTTCCCCTGGATCAACTATGTATATATAGTTTTATCTGGAAAATGTTGGACATATTTATGTCCGCTGTGTATATAGCTGGTTGCCAGGCTTTAAGCACCTACTGACCCCTTTGTAGTGCATCACTGCACACATTACAACATGAATTACTGCACATACCATAATATACACTGGTGTGCTGAGACACCTACACACCTTGTAGACAGACGTGCATTACAGCCATTGTCAATGCATGCATTAGATACATCGATGTGAAACACACATACCTATTAACACAGGCTGGATGTATTCCAGTACTTTGGGGAGCTGCTAAATAAAGTCTGGCATCTATTGCTCTTCCTACTTTGGGTATAACATGATCACATCTGCTTGACCTTGCCACTGGCTGAAGTCAGAGCTAGAGATAGAGAAGGGCTGTAATACTACAATGCAAGCCATGAAACTGATATTCTGTGCACCATGCACCATGCTTATTCACACTGATTGTATTTACTTATCAATCTGATTGCTATTAGAATTTGTTAAAACTTGAATTTATAAAGGATTTAATTGATCGAGATAAAAAATTGTATTCATTTTTCTTTCTTCTGACACAAAATGTATATTGCCAAATTATCCTCCTACATTTTAAGTTTTAGGACTTAGTATATTTATTGTTATTTACCAACTGTAGGAGTCTACATTAAGAAAATTGAAAAATTGGAGAAGAGTTTTATCTGTTAAGGTGCCATCAATGTTTTATTTGATAATGCAGTGACAAGTCCCTGAGTTATTCCACTGAATAGAACATTAGTCTGATTTGAAAAGAAAATATTGTCAGGGGAGAGCAGTAATGTATAGCAGACAGCTGCTGAGAAATACATATATATTCTTTTTTTATTGCACAGCAGCTAATAAAACTGCTGTACTATCTATGTTAAGGGACTACCTGCTAAGAGGGCAATAAGCAAGGCTGTGATGATTCACCATCCGCTGGTAACTGTTTCAGGTTGTAATACAATAAATAACAATAAATATCTGTAAACACGAACTGAATTTTAACACTTCATATTTCAGCATTTCTGTTGCTATTCAGTATTCCAGCTGTAAAGTGGTAGTACACACATCTATATGCCTTTTGTCAGAAAGACTATACAGGTAGTCCCCGGGTTACATACGAGATAGGGACTGTAGGTTTGTTGGTAAGTTGAATTTGTATGTAAGTCGGAACAGGTACATTATTTTGTTAAATGCTATTAGGACAGATGTTTGTCTCAATATATTATTAGGCAGTGAGGTGTCAGTTACTGTATTAAATTCTCACAGTGAGTTAATCAAAAACAAAGGGAAAAAAAACTTTATGGAGCCTAGACATTCATTACCTTCTGGAGCAAGCTGTGCTTTGATATGCAAAAAGAAACAACTGCAGAGTTTGTTTTGGTCATTAAAGAGTTACAAGAGCTTGCAGAAGAGCAAAATAATTATTCTCCAAGTCATGCAAACTGCCCCCTCCACCCCATCAAGCCTTTGTCCTGCACACAAATGAGCAGGGAAGCCCTATTTGTATCTAGGAGCTGTCCGTATGTTGGATGTCCTTAACTCAGGGACTACTTGTATAGAACAAATTCAGCATACTATATTGTAGTTGTGTTTCCAACCCATAAAAGCACATCATACCTTTAAAGAGCACCTAATTTCTCTATCAACCACATGCATTTTAGTGAATTTGTTCAAATAACCGAACTTTGCTAAAAAAGCCAAAAAATCTTAATCTTTAAAAAATAACAAATGAACATACTGTAATTTATTATTAAAAATCAACTTTCAGTTTCAATTTGTAAATATGGCTATTTCTCTAAGTGTCAAAAAAAAAATGTTTTTCCCTGCACAATAGACTGTACTGTCAGTTGAAAATAGTACTGTCAATGTACAGAATGCTACCAGAAATGTACTTTCCTGCCAATGTGAGTGGTTTAATATATATATATATATATGGCAACCCCTGCAAAAGGAGTTTTTTGTGGGTGCCTCTAAGACTTATCTACTTAAGGGTTAAGGGTATAGTTTTTATCTACAATAGGCAGAAGCCTAGGCAGAATAGGTATGAAGCTGCAATAGTTACAAAACATACATAAACTTGTTTTATTTGTTTTATTTTTTTTATTAAAATTTAGGGCCCCGATATTACTCTTCTATCACATTATTTGTACTATACATACCTGTTGTAACCCTGCAATCTTTCGGTGATGTCACTTTTTCTCCTCTGGAAGTAGCAATGGGAAGTCTTTACTCCTGCACTAAACAGGTAATGATATGAAAGTGCTGTTCGGAGTAGTAGATCTGTTGGCCCCAGTGATGAGATGGGACTAAGACAGCCTTGGTTTACATCTCCTTCCATTCAGAACAGAAATGCTAACTGGAGGGCTTTTAGTTGGGCACAATGCTTAACAATAGCTGAGTATTGCAGAACAGCAGCAATTTTTATAAAATTAACTTTAAGTAACTTTTGCTTTAAAATTTCTGCATCTGTGTTCCCAGATGTGCCACAATCACTCCAAGGGGGATTTTCCCAGTGGAAACTTTTTATTATTTTAGACAACAAAGGTGAGGAATATGACATCCAGAAACAAAGGGTCAAATCCTCTGTCAGGGAGATCTTGCAGGAAGTGTGTTTAAGAATGATGGAAAGACATTTGGTGACCTAGCCAACCAATGGGGAAAAGGAGAAAAATTAGTTTTGGGTAACCTGAATGTTTACTAGGTCAGAAAAATATTAAATATGTAATGAAGAAAAAAAAATGTTTACAATTTATTGCATTGTTATTTTATATCAGCAATGAGGCTAGACTGGTACAAACATAATTTTTAATGAATCATAGGTACTTCAAATGTATACTAATTTGCATTAAACTTTTAAGAACCCAGTATGCTTGAACCTAGTCAGTTTCCAACAATGTCTGCAGATTGCACATTAAACTGTGATTCATAAGTAAAGAAAACATACCAAAGCAGAATTACGAGCCTCAAGCTAGTTATCTTAGCCCCGGGCCGTTTTATTTCTGTTTGGGAAATTAGCCACACACTTTAATAGCTTTTGATTAATGAGCCTTTTTTATTTATTATAGAAGAATGATGCTCTCCCACTGATTTTAATGAACGTCAAATGACACAGTCAACTTTCCTCAAAGGACTAAACAAAAGCTAAATATCCCTTAGTATTCATTAGCAAAGTGTCTGCAAAAATAGGACAGAGACAGGTGGTCGGTGCATATCCATCTTCTTACACATGTATGGACTAATGTTCTGGTAACATTAACTTTAAATCTTTTTTATTCAATAAAAAATTTGCAAGGAGCAAAGCACAGAATGCAGTAACCCCTACTGAGCCAAAGCCTACACAACAGGTGCACACAGTAGGGAAAAGTTAAATACTAAAGGCAGCTGAGCAAGTAGGGATCAAGACAGCTGAGAATTGTCAATACCAAAAGATGAGACAGAATCATAATGAATAGTCATACCAGGGGTCACCCAAAGAACGTGGAAAATGATAATGCTTAAAGGTGAAATGTTCAGAGGAATTACAACTGGGTCACAGCAGGTGCAAAGCAAGGTCAATTACTAAATCTAAAAACTCCAAGCTGAATGCTACCCACTGACCGACTTAATACTACAACAGACAACTATGTACACAGGATGTCTGAAGCCATACATCAGACATTTATCTGCACACCAAAAGAAGGGGAATCTACATTTTTGAGAAAGTTCTAAGTGTGCAGGTGAACAAAAACACCCATCATAAGCAACACATGGTCAGTAATATGTGGACAAGAAGACCTAGGGAAGCAGAAGGCCCGGCAGAAGCAGGGAGGCCCAACAGAATGAAGCACAAAGATCCAGCCAAAAGTCAATGTTTGACTTTTTTTTTGTTTCAATCATTTTTTATTGAGTTTTACACATAATAATACAAAACAGGTGAGGGAAATACCACATACAAAAATAAAAAGAAAAGAAGGGCCAGCACAACCTCTGGTCCAACATGAACAACCTTTAGAAAAGTTAACAATGATATTTTACAATTATATATATAACACTAAATATGTAGCAGTGCTGATACATAAAAATACATCCGTAAGTACAAGACAACAGGGGGTAGATGAGACTCTAAAATAAACATAACATTTAACCGCCCTGGATTGACAAAAAAAAAAAAAAAAACAACCACCCAGGGGGTCCGATGAGTCAAATAACAGGATCGCCCCCGGGTATACCGGAGGAGCTTTTCAACAAGGCACTGGTGCAAAAGTAATTTAACAAAAGGGGAAGAGGGAAGGGTATATCTAACAAGGTAGCCTGGGGGGGAGGGGGACAGAGAACAAATAAGGGAGAGATGAGGGAGAGGAAGGGGGGGGGAGGGGAGCGCCCGACTGGCCTCGCTTACAACTACACTATCCAGCTGCCATACACCAAGACAAAACACCTTGAGCTTCACCATTGCTCTCAGTGAGAACCTTGCCAGAGAACTTTGAATTGGGTGGAATCCTTGTACCAATCCCAAGCGGACCAAATCAACTTATATTGTTCCCAACTGACTTTATATTTGATGAGCTTTAAAACAGATCTGTATTACACCATCTATGTCTTACCTTTAGCTCTTGAGACCAGAAAATATCTAGCTCATATAACCTGTGCTTATTCCAAACCATTGTTCCCTAGCTCTGACTTCATTATCGTTATTCACTTCTAGCCAAGCTATTTGCTGTCACTGCACAACTCTTAAGTTTCCTCTAAGTTCACACGACAGCAAGCCCACTAAGGGGACTTGTCATTTATAATTTTCCACATCCACAAGAACTAGGGGTTGCACACTACGTCTCATAGGATTTTTATCCTAAGAAAGACACAGAAGCTGAAAACATGAACCTGCCACAACAGAGAGCAGTCAGCTGAAAACAAATGATAGACTGGGCTCGGAAAAAGGAAGATTTGTTTGAGTTAATGTTTCCTTATTGGTATGTGACATATTGCATATTTCTTTATATTTTCATATATATTTATTATTTATTGATCAAGTCTTAGATAGTAAGTGACACAAGATACTGCTGAATATACAAGCTGTGAGTTATTGTGCATATATTTTAATAAGATCACTAAACTATGGAATTAAAAAAGGGAGAAAAAGGCCATAATTTTACAGATGTTGTGATGGTCGACATGTAATATTAATATAACCACATAGTTCATTACGAAAACATTTATAAATAAACCAAACAAGGATTTACTAGATACTCAATAAAGCCTCTAAGGTCTACCACGTACACCTAAAAAAACTACCCCCGCCACACATAGGCTTTCATGGGTATAAGTGCCAGAATGGGTCAGTTTGACAGCAGAGCTTGCAATCTGTATGTGATGAACCATCTTTGGCTTTATACCAAAAGTAATTTAACAAAAGGGGAAGAGGGAAGGGTATATCTAACAAGGTAGCCTGGGGGGGAGGGGAACAGAGAACAAATAAGGGAGAGATGAGGGAGAGGAAGGGGGGGGGAAGGGAGCGCCCGACTGGCCTCGCTTACAACTACACTATCCAGCTGCCATACACCAAGACAAAACACCTTGAGCTTCACCGTTGCTTTCAGTGAGAGCCTTGCCAGAGAACTTTGAATTGGGTGGAATCCTTGTACCAATCCCAAGCGGACCAAATCAACTTATATTGTTCCCATTTGTTGTCATCCTCCGCTACAAGCCTTTCCAGATGCTGTATCTTTTCTAGTTCTGTAAACCAATCTTTCAAGAAGGGTGCTACAGTCTGTTTCCATTTTCTGGGAATAATTGATCTAGCGGCCGCAAGAAAATGCCGCAACACATCATTCTTGTTAGCCTTTACAGACCCTGGGAGAATAGATAGCAGGGCTATCTGAGGGGTAATCCTCAGGTCTGATCCGAACACACTGTTATAGATATCCCCTACTTGGGACCACAGCTTGCGAATATTGGGGCAGTCCCACCATATGTGTAGCATTGTACCTCGATGGGAGTGGCAACGCCAGCATCTATCAGACAGGGAGGGGAACATACGATGTATATCAGATGGACATAAATACCATCTAGATAAAATTTTAAAATTAGTCTCTTGGGTCTTACAAGGAAGAGACATTTTGTGGGTTAGAGTGAAAGCTTTCTCCCAATCTAACGGAGAGACGGCCTCCCCAAGTTCCGCTTCCCAGTATCTTGTATAGGTGGGGGCGTTGCTAATGTGATGTTTAATCAGAATCTCGTAAATCAGGGATATCACATGAATTGGTCTGTTTGGTGAGCAGAGGACCTTTTCAAAAGCCGTGAGGCTTCGCTGTGTGGGGCATAAGGCCAGAACGGTGGAGAGAAAAGAAACCAACTGGTGATAATATATCCACGCTGAGGGAAGCCTCTGCACCCTGGCGTCAAACGATGAGAACGGTGGGATTTGACCATTCTGAAGTATACTGTAAATCTGCCTATTATCCTGAGCAGACCAAGAGAGAAACTTTTTAGCATGTGGACCAATCAACAACTCGAGTTAGTAAGGCCGCTCTGTAGTAAGATCTGAGGTCAGGGACCCCAACTCCGCCGTAATTTTTAGGTCTAGTGATGTACCGAAGGGCTAATCTAGGCGTCTTGATTTCCACAAGAACCTCCTACAGAGCAGCTGTAGCTTACTAAGAAAGGCCGGAGGCAAATATATCGGGACCGTTTGAAAGATATATAGCAACTTGGGCAAAGTGTCCATTTTAAGAGTGTTGATTCTGGCAAACCATGAAAGAGGGAGTAGATCGTATCTAGCCAACTCTAACTTCAATTTACTGAGCAGTGGATCATAATTATATTTAAATAATTTATTTGGATCATCAGATAAAAAAATTCCCAAATATTTGAGTTTATCATTGCAATGCCGGAAAGAAGTATGGTCTCTGAGGTACCGAACCTGGACAGGATTGAGGGAGACATTAAGTATTTCGGATTTATCAAAATTCACTTTGAAATTACTTAGAACCCCAAATTTCTCAAATTCCTCCAAAACAGCAGGGATAGTAGTCTGCGGGGATGACACATACAATAATAAATCGTCAGCAAATAATGACATTTTATAGTGATGGTTCCCAATCTGGATCCCATGCACGTGCGGATTCGTCCTCAACGCCACCGCGAGATGTTCCATCACTATGGCATATAATAGAGGGGACAATGGACACCCTTGCCTAGTGCCATTTGTAATAGAGAATGGGTAATGTTTGACTTTTAGGCCAAGTGGCCTACCTAGAAATAGATAAATGCCTGAGATCAATCCACTTTTTGACAAGATTTTTTAATTTTAAAAGGTATATTGGAAAGAACAGGACAAAACGCAGTGGTAACATATGAATCCAGTTCTACTGGCAGGCCCTAACAGGTGTATTTTACAGGTGTTTGCTCCTTATACTATATTTTAAATATAGTAGTCCAGTTCCCTTTTTCATTCAAACTAAATTGCCTTCTATATATGTTAAGTGATTGATTCAGATATTTGAAGCTTTACTAACCAATCCATATGCGAGTAATAAAAAAGTAATAGTACTGGCTAATTTTTCTATCAATTATCAGTGGTGCTGACTGGGGTCAGTGAGCCTATTTTTAAAATGAAAAAACCCAGAGCAACACAAAGAAAATACTAAGGATACTAAGGAACCCTAACAATTTTAATGTAACTGTTTATCTACACAAAATAACTAAACATAATGGGAGCACAAAGATTCTTAGGATACCTATGTCACGCATCCCGGGAAGACTCTTGGCTGCTCCTTCTGTGCATGGCCTAATTTCAGGCATGCAGAGAAGGAGCCCTTTCTTAAATGGAAGAAAATAGAATTCCAGATCTCATGGCTGTACAGTGAGACCTGCAATCTTTTTCCCCATCTACCTCACCGGATCTCACACCTGCGCAGTGTGAGATCAGGTGATGTAGGAAGAAGAACCCAGAAGAAGAGAGAAGAAGATGTCGGTGCCCGGCCGGAGACAAATGCTGGCGTGACAGGGACCCAAACAAAGAAACATCCCGATAGAATGATAGATCTGTGGGGTGTTTTTATTTTTATTTTGAGTTTAGTTCCGCTTTAATTTGGATGCAAGAATAGAAAAACCAGCAGCAGGTGCATTATTCCATGATGAATCTCTATACAAAATAGCCAAAAAGGCTCCAGCTGACTGAACTATCACCAAAATAGTGATTTAATCTTTCATAAAATCAGTAAGTAGACAGTAGTTCCAGTAAAATTAGCCTTTGAAGATTTGGAAGTTCCACAGTACAGACTTTAGTTCCCACTTTCGGAAGAAACATTAGTCATAAACATGGGAAAGATAGGGAGAACGAGGAAGGTCATAGATAAGAGACTGGTTGTAAAAGTTTCTCTTAGGCTATGTTCTTACTTTAGATGGGGTTGTGGTGCATTTACCGCTTTCTCAAATGACACAATCAACTTTCCAGGAACACCACAGGACCTAAAGAAGAAAGACAGACGGCCTCTAAGACTAATCTTTTATGATTTTTTTTTAAAAATGGGATTTATATATTTGATTAAATTCACAGACACTGTCATTATTCCAACATGAGGCTCAGCTCCCTTGCTTGACACACTCAATGTGGATAACCAGCTAATAATTCTGCTTCAAACTTAATGTTGATACACTAACTACCCACATTCATCTCCACCTAAAAGACATTTCTTTAATTTGATTCTTCTTCTGCTTGAACTCGCCTTCATTATAACCCAACTTGTTTACTGCTGCACCCTTCTCTGATTGGCTCCACTTCAGTCATTTCTGAACTCTGACAATGTTGCCCATCTCGGACAATCTCCCCACTGGCTGCCCATCACAGATAATACAAATTAGGATTGTGACTTTTATTTACAAAGCTCCTTTTTGTCAAACTGTTTCCTAGGTACCCAAACCTATCTCTAGATACTCTTCTCCTCTTGCTTCTCATTTTCTCGCTCCAACGGGGATTCAAGCAGCATCAAATCACACTCAGTTGCCACTCCAAAAATAGGGCTATAAAGCCATTGGCTTTTATTTATATCAACAAAATACAATTCACAGCATTTTGTGGCATTTCAAAATAATAATCCATCACTACTAAATTGAGAGCATCAGGATACAAGAGTTTTCTGTATCCTGCTCAGCCATTGCTTTTAGTAATGGAGCCTTAGCTTTGGACTCCATCTTATACCTGATTTGATCTTCTTAGCTCTATCTGAACTTTTCAGAGTTACTCACAGTTATCCACATGAAAGGGATCACACTAGAACCACTTGACCTGCTTTCTTAATCTGACAACCACTAAAGCTTTCTTAGCTCATCCTAAACTCCCACTCAATCTCCAGAAGAATCCAATTTCTTATATCATGATCAGCAAGGAGCTCCAAAGCATGGAGTTGTCATAACACAAGGTAAAGCACAATAGGCAGAGAGATGCCATTTATTTTATATAACACCCTTATGTACCTTGCAAATGCATCTCAACACGTGTTTCAGCTTCCCATCCCATTTTTATTTCTTTCTTTTGTGTCTTGTGGTACATTGACAGTCCAAAAGAAATGATTTTCCATAGAACACCACAAATAATGCAATAAATGCAATATAAAACATGTGAACATTAAACATTAAAAAACACAATGCACAAGGTCAGGTTTGACAATTGTCAGAAGAAAATTATAAAGCATCATTTCACTTTACAAATTTATGGAATGTTAATGTTTTTACAGGTATTCCATGGACGTTTTTTTTTTTGGTTCACCTCATTATAAATGATTATTATTATTATTATTATTATTAATGAGGAGGTAATGGAGAGCAGTTTGGCTGAGGAGGGAAGGTTAGGTTCATCCATTGCAACATTAAAATCACCAAGGATTAGGGTGGGCAGGTCATGGGAAAGAATGTGTGGGAGCCAGGATGCAAAGTTATCCACAAATTGTGATACTGGGCCAGGAGGGCCAGAATTGTATTGTGGTTCTGTTTAGGGCTCAATGACCTATCTATAAAGAAAGATAAAGATTTACATACATTTTGTATCTAGAGGACAAGTCACATGAAATGTACATAGAATGTGATGTTTGTATAGAGTATTATCAATATATGGTTTGCTGTTATGTTCTTTTTGTGTCCTGTTCAGTGTTTCTGGACCGTTTTAAGGTGGGGGATCCCTGGAAATGACTATCAGGACTTCATGGAACCCCTGATATAATTACTATACCCACAGCCCATAGTACATTAGTGCAGTGGTAGGCAACCTTGTGGAGCTCACAGACCACTAAATTTACGGACTCCGGACTGCACATGCCATGTGTCACTCAAAGGGGAAAAAACTTCCCCCAGAGTGACGTCATTAGGCAAGAACCCACCCACTATCCCATAGCAAGTCTGAGCCTGCAGCGTCAGAGTGGGTCAGTTGTGTCCAGAGACACCCTACCTGACTACCATGACTACCCCGAGCCTGTGATCCATACAAAGAACGCGGTCCGCGGCTCTGGCTGGTACGCCCCTAAGTGGGGTATTCTCCTGACCCCGCTGTGGGGTGCACGGCCAGAGCCGTGGACCATCAAATTTTTCTGGTTGGCGAACGCTGCATTAGTGTGATGATCATTATAAATAATGCCTCCCGCATTACTGACCAGTAAGAAATATGTCACCCTTACAGGTGGCCGAAAAGTGTCACTTAAAATGATTTGAGAAGTATAGATTGCTCAAGACACCCCTAGCAACCTTCCACAGAACCCTGGTTGTGAAACACTAGTCTAGTGTATAACAAAACTTTATAATAACTGTCTACTTCTTCTGTTGGGCAGTCAAGCATCTTATCTCTCTACAGATGAGATATGTACAGTAGTTGCATTATGTTGGAAAGCTTTACTGTCAATATTGTTTTTTATATCCATATAAAATACAATAGAATTGCATTATAATAGCATTACATTAGCATGTTACTATAGGGATGTGACCTCAAAAGTCTGTATACTGTGTATTGCTATTATATTGTGCTATGATTAGCAGGCACAATGCCCCATCTCCTGTGTCTGGTTATGTTATAAACAATACAGATTATTCAGAAATAGTGTGCTGAATTTGTAGCAAGAGTTGATAGGTTGTCACAGTCACTACTGAGCTTTGCCATACATGAGACTTGTTTCATCCAGAGACTAATTAAAAAGAGGTACAGCCATTACAACATATTGCCTAAAGACTTCATCCCCTACCTGGAATTTACCTGATTTTCCTTAACTCAGCATTCATTATGCTTAACCAGTTTAATGAATGTTGACTAAGACAGCATAATGCAGTAAAATATTTGTGTACCGTGAATTTATATTTAAATGCAGAAGAATCTGTTTAAGTAAAATAGATCTGAATGTCTACATAAGAGTAGCATAACTCATTTTAACTTCAGTTTATGAAGAAGTTAGTATGATTGAACCATATTCAATATACACTAGTGTAAAACAAGTTTTAAAAACTCTTTGGGGAAATCACTTCTTGCAGTAACGCAAGATACATTATCAGTGATACAAAGCTTTTCTCTAAACAGAATGCTTTTCATGTGGAAATTGAAACATGTACAAATCATAATTATTATTAGACAGTATTTATATAGTGCCAACATATTACGCAGTAATAATTAAAGAATTACTGAAGAATAACTCCATTTAAAGCTATATTTTGGCTTTCATTTTTTCTCCAGTAACATTAGAAAATGTACCTTGATTTACTCCCAACCACTAAAAACTATAAAGGTCAGTTTAAATAGAAAAAGAACTTCCAGACTCAATTGAATAGGATGGTTCAAAGAGCAAATCAGAACAGTAAAGTTCAGGAACTTATTATAACCCATTAGATAGCATTTATAGTTTTAGTTGTAAGACAGATGACTGGAAGAAGAGCTCTATAAGTTTGGCTGCTGAACTTTGCTCCTTGCCTTTTCATTCAGTCTATAGGTCTCTATGCTGTATGGTCTGTTGAGTTATTTCTTGTCTTCATGTGTCAAGGATCAGATATGCTTTGCTTTATCCTCCAACTCCAGACTTTAAATATATGTAAAGCCTAACAATGAACTTATCTTTTTAGCGTCATTTTGGTTTTGCTAAATATACAATGGAGAGTGTTTGTTATATCTGTTTAGGAAGTGCAAAACATAGCTATTGATTTTACCAAACAACATATGAATTGATAGCTTCTGTCTGTGCATCAGAAAGGGTTTGGAGACTGTTGTTTGTGATCCATCAGAATTAAAGTAAACATGGCTTACACTATGTTGTTAGGAATTTAGAGATGTGTTTTCATATAAAAAAAATAGCTGCACACTATGGGCTCTTTTTAAAAACAGAAAGTTTGACATTCCCTCAAACATTCCCTGGTTGGAATCAATTACTGCTAATGAAACACAATGACCTGATAGATTACATCCAGGTTGGTTTTATAAATACAGCCCTATATTTGAGGCATAGCAATAGTTATTTTTCGTTGCTTACAGTGTGTTTGAATTAATAAAACAAAAAAATGGAAAATAAAATGTAGATTTTTGCATGACATAAATTTTACTAAAAAGACCCACTACTCTTTTTCTGCATAATATGCCAGATCCAAATCAGTGTTACATTAAACTCTTCATAGAATGTGTTTAAATTCCACCTACACTCACCTCTAGTGCACAAAACCTAAATAATTATTTAAAATGTATGCAATTGGTGCTGCTTTTTGCATTACTCCCAGTTCAGGAATGCTATTAGCCTAAAATAAATTAATTTGGGGTTGCAGGGATGGTGGAAATGTAAAACTGGGGAAGGGCTTTGGATTATTATAAAACCATGCTTTGAACACTTAAAAAACACAAATTTAAAAAATGTCCCAGTAGATTAAGAAATAAAAATACTCACTTTGCTAAGTCAACCGTAATCCATGCCTCAGTGTATAAATTCACTTTATATTTTCTGAGGTTTGTTATACATTGAAGACATCAGAGCATAATACAGCATACATAAAATAAATTGAATTTAATCTATAAGAGCAAAGTAAGCCTAAGGGAGCAATTAAACAACACAAGATTACAATATAAGGTGAATTATGTGACCCTATGTGACTTGAATGCCAACTAGTGTTGACTTCCAAGAACAAAGCAATAAATAACTAATGTTTTATATAAGCAGTTCTTGTGACTACTGTAAGGTATACTAAAGGAACACAAAGTAAACAATATAGGTAGAAGGAAATTAGTGGATTTACAAAATTAACTATTACTTAACACTGTTCTTGTGGTGTGCTTTTTTGTGGGTTAGTGTGTCTGAGTATGTGAAAACATATCAAGTATTTTTTATTTTGATTTGTGAACTTTTCTAGCTAAAACATAAGTACAGAAGTAGGTAGTCAGATTTAAAAGTAAACTCATAACTTGACCATTTAGAGCAAAGTAAAAGATACCTTTAATATCCAACTTGCTAGATTACCCAGCTTTACTGATAAAAGTGTATCATCTCCAGCTTTAGAGAGCTTTGACGAATCGGCCCCTGTTAGTCTATATGCCCTCCTGTGTAGCTGTGCTGAGGGGCACCCTTACCTCTCCGAGTTATTCTCATCATCATGCTAATCATTTTATCTTTAACTAAACAGCAGGCACTGTATATACGAATCAATTCATGACTGCAGCAAAGGAGATTTAGCACCAAACCCCAAAAACCCATGAATCCACCAAACCTCCCTTATACATTTTATAAATAACCACACCATAAAATTTGGTTATAGACCCTTAGGCCTTTTAATACAACAATTTAAATATTATTCATATAAAATATAACAATTTACAAATCTTCAATATAAACCATAACTTAAAATAAATAACATAAACTAACAATATACCTTAATAAACATTGAATACCATTATTACAATAAAATAACCAATTTTTTGCCTCACAGATTCATGGTCCTCATAGGCACCCAACTGCACCAGTGGTCTGCTTCCATGATAAAGGTATATATAATTGCTCCCAGCCACAAAACCTCCCAGCCAGGGAACTACATAACCTTTTTATTTAACCACATACCACCACCAAATATTATTAAAACACCATTTCACCAAATTAATGGGGACTCCACACCAAATAGGGGTCCCCAATCCACAATATTTCACCAAATAACCAGTAACCTCCGACCTCAACCGCTTATTCCAATTACTCCAACCTCACAAACCTTTAAACCCGCTCCATCCATCACACAAGAAGGGGTGGGTGGAAGGGAAACTTTTTCTCGCCCCTATCTAAGCTATGGACCTCCTATTTCCTGGACCTGACCTTTTAACAACTTGACCCCTCCTTCACCTCCGCCCCCCTAATGCCACCTCTCACTAACTTCTGAAACTAAATTAACCCTTTGTTAGCCTACTCCCTGCTTGCACAGTCATGCTGTCCCCCTCTATGCTCCTTTGACTCACTCGCTCCAGGCCTGACTGGTTTTGAAAAATGCTAATGGTTGGTTCTTTTTTTCATAATTTCTGTGTAACCAACATCTACCAAAATCTAACAGCAACAAAAATCATCTCTGCAACACCGACCTCCTACTATAAAAGTATGAAATACATGCTTGATTAGGTAATGACTAACTAAGAGGTTAATAAAATGGGGGAAACTTCTAACATAACACAGAGTTCTCAATTTGCACACATTTGAAAACAAATGAGAAAGCCACTGATCATCCAGGCTCTATGTTTTTTCTTGACCCAATTTGCTTTTTCTAACGATGTAATTTAATCTAAAAATTGTCCTCCCACATTTACATATTTTTCTAATTTTAAATGCCCACACACCAACCGATAATGCAGTTTTATTCCTACTTCTACAATTCACAAACTGTGTCAACCTGCGTACATAGAAAGGATGGTTAAACGTTAACTTTTGTGAATAGGGCACAGTAACAACTTCACTTTCAAAGCCAGTTTCACTCCCTCATTGCTTACAAACACTTTCAGGTTTTTGAGCCCATTGCTTTGTGTCGTCAACAGTATCTATTGTATGAGGGAGCTACTACAATATACAGCTTGGTGCTTGAATGGCTAATCACTATATGGGGAGCAACTTAACCCCACATAGGCTCCAGCTAACTCAAGCCTATACAGACCTGAATTCTTAGGGCCCTGGGGATAGCATAAGCATTAAAGTTGGGAGGGTATGAAGTGATCTGGTTTCTGTGCTTTGAATGATCAAGTTTGAATCATTCTTGTAAAAGTTCAGTGCTGACGGTCATTCTGTACCTTTTTGGACTCACAGAAAGCCGGTGAAAGATATTGGGCAGAAGAAGACCTGAGCAGATCCCCAAGCAAGTGACTCTGGAGAGGCCAGTGTCAGGGGAAAGGTTAGTCTAAGGAAGGAAAATGTCACTGTCCTTCCAGGTAGAGTTCTGAGAAGAGACGTAATCTTATAAAAAGACACTCTTGCTAAAGACTGGAGTGTTTTCACCCAATATTTCAGATGCTTTGTGTTCCACATGACTTTATCAGAATAGATGGTGCCCAGTGATGCAGAAGACAAGAAAAAGTTAAGTATAATTCTAACTTAAAGTGGAACTAAACTCCTTGGTGGGTAGTAAGCTTCTGCCATAACCAGCATGGATGCATGGTATGGCACATACTTACCAGTATGAAGTCACCCTGAAGCCATGAAGGTCCAGGACCTGTCATGGCTGCATCCTAGGAAAGCACCATCTTCACCACCAGCTCCACAATGGACTTCTGCAAAAATAGCAATCCTCTTCTCTCAATGGATGGTATACCCTCTGTGCATGATTAAACAAAAAGCCACCATGAGTCGTGGAGTTAGTTTTTTGACAAAATAGTACTGCCCCCTGGTTTTATTTTGTTTTTTGAGTTTAGGTCCTTTAAACCTTTTACAGGTACATTTTAACCAAAAACAATGAATGTAAGCAGACCTTCCTATTTAGTGGTCCACTTAAAGAGCTGCTAATGGTTCCATTGTTCACCCCAGAATTTAAAAAAACATTTTCATGTCCTGTTATCCTTTAAACCTACTTCCTAAATAAAGTATCTAAATAAATGATGCTGGTAAATCTGTACTATTTTCTAAATGTGTGTGACAATTTAGAAGGCTATACAAACCCACACCGTATAGTGTGCAGTACCAAAAGTCCTCCACATAGTTAAAATCTATTAGCTTCCCCTGTCCCCTACTTGAATGGAGTATCTTAGTAGCCAGAGTTTGTGCAGATCGCCCTTAGCTCATGAAAAATACACAGCAAGTCCAGCACAGATAGTGGCAGGGAGAGATATCTGTTCCAACACTGTAAAAACACTCATAGATTATTGAAGGCTATTGCCATTTTTCAAAGGCTTTGTTCCCTTTCTTAGTGCAGTTGTTCTACTCCTACGTGCTTCATTTTATGATGCATTGTGCCAAGCGGCACACTGTAATTCATTTCTAGTATGAAATCTCTCTGACAACAGAAGCCATTTCATGTTTATGGTGCTGATTAGCCCAATTCATAATGAAAGCTGAACATTGCACAAGCACGCTGCAACAGCTGTGTGGTGTTTTTCAGAAACCTACATTTAATACACGGCACTTTGGTGGTCTATAAAATATGATTCAAATTCTGTCGATGTGGGGAAGATAATACAATGAATAAAATGCTAATAAAAGCTATTTATAAACTTTTTCCCAAAATTCCCTAAAAATGTATTAAACATTTAAAGGGGAAGGAAAGCGCCTGGGACTTTATATCAGGGGACAGAATAACATGTAAAAGAGCATTATTCATTTAAGAACCATCCTATGATCTTCTGACTGCTCTCAACCATTAAAATGGGTTAAAATTCCACAGAACAACAGAATGAGTAGGATTTCTATAAAGGTAAAGGGGACATATTACCACAATTCGTACTTTATATAGAAGGGTAGTTAACCCTCCTATATAAAGTGAAAATGTGTTTTGTTTTTTCATTAAATGCCTTTTTTAAAAAAAAAAACGACAGGCTCCTTATTTCTGTCTTTACCGCCACAACACAAAACTGAATAGGAGCACAGAGCCTTCTGTAAAACGCACATCATGAATCCAAGAAGGCTTGGGATGCTACTTCTGCGAATGCCCAAAATCAGGCATGCACAGAAGGGACTTTTCTGTCATTGAAAAATGAAAGTTGCCGATCTCACACATACCCAGTGAGATCAGCATTGTTCTATTTTTACAAACAGAACGGCATATGTCACCTGATCCCAGAACCTGAGCAGTGCGAGATTGGGAAAGGTAGACAGCAGAAGGAAGAAGACCGATGAAGATTGCAGCATCAGGCTCGGACAATGCGCAGATCTGGGAAGAGGTGGGACCATATTGAACAGCGAGAAAATTTTGAAGGTCTGTGGCTCTGGCCCGTGTGCCCCCGAGCGGGGTCAGGAGCACCCTGCTGGAAGAACACACCGGCCATGTCCCCTGTACAGATCGCGGTCTCAGGAAAGTGGGCGGGTTGTGTCTCTGGAACATCTTAGACAGAAGCCCCAGGTACTAATGTCAGCACCCCCATGATTCACCCTTATATCTTATTCTAGTTGCAACCAAGAAAACGCTCATCTGGTAAAACATTAGGTGTGCATCTCTCTTCTGATCTTCCCATTTTCTATTTTCAGGCAATTCCTGTTATGGGAGGGCAGACATCTCCTAATTCTATGCTATGTTATCATACTGTCACATGCACCCTGGGTAGAAAGTGGCATGCTGAAACACATTGCATTAGGCATGCATTGCATTGTACTAAACGTACAACTGTTGTCATCATTAAGAAGCATGTCCAGAGTCTGGGGGAGTCAAACAGTGTGCAAAGTGTGCCACTGCAGAAGGGCCCTGGGCATTTCTTAGTAACTTGAACAATCCTATGTCTGCCTGAGCACCTATTCTGTCTGCGAGCCCTCAGAACATTGCCTGTGCAGCTGAGCTATCCATCCCTTGATGCCAGGCTACGGATGTGATGTGCGTGCTCAGGTCTATGGCGGGTGAATAAATGATTCCAGCATTCTCTTCACTGGCTGCATATTCCTTTCAATACTGTTCAAGTTTACAGTCTTTGGTTTTGCTGCTCACCATTGTGGGGTGTTGGGGGGACCCCCTATTCAGTTCTGCACTGCTACTCAGTTTTGTGCAGGGGACCACAGTTGGCTGCATCTACCAATGTCCAGAATAATGATATGCAGCAAACATTAAAGTGTGTCCACCCCATCAATGTGCTAATGAAGGACATTGTGCAGTGATTACAGTCCACAGGTAGGATTGTTGGGAGGGCTGTTGAAAGACCAAGCCCATGCCTGAAATCAGCAGCACTGAGAATAGCTGGTTGTCAGAACGGTTACCGTTACAGTTATCTGTTGTGAGTGGCAATGGCAACACCTTCCCTATAAACCAGTTCACAAATTTTTAACATGGCCCACATTTTAACAGATGTCGAAAACAAATGTCCTAATGTCTGGAAACGAAAATCCATCCAAAATATGTTGCACATTTTAAATTGATGATTTGCATATTGTTTAAATGAATCTTACAAATATTGTTATCATTGTAATAGTAGTCAGCCTGTAAACTATTCTACATGACATCATTTTTGAAAACCATTTGGATAATAAATGCATAATGACACACAAAATGAATTGCACTTCCTGGAATCACTTACACTGGTACATTGGTGTATAATGTCACAATAGCCATTAGCCCATCAGCTAATAATTGAACGCAAACAGAATATGAGTACTGAAAAAAGAAATCTGTGCAGATGCTCATCCCACAAAACTGATTGTATAATACTGTACAGTGCAATAAAAAGATACCAAGTTTTTAAGGCTTAAGTACCAGATAAACTAGTAAAATGGAGGTATAATTAAATTATCAGCCCAGTCCAACCCAATATTTCTGTAAAAACTTGTTTTGTATTGACATTCTAAATCCTTAGGACAATACAGGCAGAATATGCATCCCATAGTTCTCCATCGCTCCTGATATTATTGATTATATTGAGTTTCATGTTCTTGGCTACGTTCTTAACAATTTATAGTAAATAAAACATACAACAAAGGAAGTCATGACTCAACACACCATGATGAAACTTCAAATGTTGTAACACATAGCATTAATAATCAAATGATTTCCAAGACCTGTAGTCTTCAATATTACAAACTTAACAGCTGAGCAAAGCAGTGGGAAAATACAAATTTATTACAATATTTTTAAGGTTTTAGCTGCCTGGTAAAATCTTCTTACCTCTTCTCCAGTCATATTGATATCATATTGGGATCCTGGGGTCCACCAGAGATTGTAGGAAAGCGGGTCCACTGGAATACATTGGCAAAGTGGTATTTTTGTGTTAAAGAGAAGGTTCCAAAAGCCCACCAAAATAATTTTAGGGTCATAGGAGAGATTTTTTACCTGTGGACCAGTCTGACCCTGGTGCTTAGGTATTCCTAGATTTTTTTTTTCTGTGCATAGAGAACAGAAAAGGGATTTTGTTTGCTGGATAATGTTGCCCATACTGAATGAATGGTCATCAAACAATATCTCCTGAAACTCATGATAATATGACAACTGACGTTTGTGTAAATCTAACCACTGATGATAAGCAACTGTACCCATCACTCATCACTGGTCCCAGGAATCTGGCAGGGTAGAAATTTACAGTCTTAGTTTGACATAACTCTTGATGTTGAATTTGATGACATTGTACGGCTAAACACCCACAATGTATAACCAAGATCTTACACAAAGCAAGCAAACCAGAGGTGTATTATTTCATGATTTCACTTAACTGTGATGTATCGTATAACGGTGGACAGTTTGCCCCAATTAAATCAATACAGTCTACTGTACAATGTGATATGTTATTAGATGCTCATCCACTGTATATGCAAGCCTACACTGCACAAGCAATTCTGTGCTATCAATGTATATAGATATACAGTATATTTGTAATTGAGGCAATTTATGAGCCTCTGTGCCTTAAAATCTAACTTGCTCCTGGGAAGAGGTAGCAACTTTGTCTGTGACTTGATTTGGGATATTTTCCTTTAAGTGTACCTGTGATGCTCATACAAGAAATAGAGGGAATTTTTATCACAAAGCAGGGCAAGACAGCAATATAAAACTTTGTAACTAGTGCTACAAGGGATGACATGCGAGTTTGCTGCAGTAAAGTTCAATGCAAAAATCATTGGTTTGCTTTTCAAAAAGTTTGCAAACTAATCTAAATGCTCACAAAAGTTTGGCTATGTAGGTACCAAGTCTGTGGCAAACCGCACTTGGACAGTAAACATCCACACTCTACTTAAAACGTGTTTGCAGAAGTATTCTTCACCTTTTTCCTCAACAAAATAAAACATTTTGCCTGGCACTAGGCAATAAAGCAGAAATATGCAATAAAAGTGAACTACTGCTAGTAGATAGAGTAGTAGATATATGTGCTAAAGAGAACATGTATTTCTTCTTCTTGAAATATGCAGTTTTTACATGAGTACATGGGGAGTCTATGTCATTCCTGAAGGGCCTATGAAGACTCCTGATCCCGGCGGCAACCTGGGAGGAGACCAACTTTGGAGCAACAAAGGATGTAGGCATCAGAGGAGTCAAAGTTCAAGGTAAGAGTGCCATAATATGCAGATATGCTGTTTTTACTTCATAACAATAGTTCCTGTATGACTTGATAAGTTTAATTTTTCTTTACTGTGACACAGCATTCTCAATGCAGATAGTAACCAAGCAACACAAAAGCAATGCTGTTGTTGTATAAAATATATAATAAAGGTCATAAAAATTTCCCAACACCTGCAAGGCAATAGTCTTTCAATGTGGCTTCTACTGAGTTTACAATTTCCAAGACTAGTTATAAAAATATCAAGAAATAAATGACGCTTACCAAAAAAAAATGTAAAGTTTCTTAAGTCTAATCTTTATCCTCCCACATTTGCTTTATGCATTTTTGCATTGAGTCATGTATTATAATCTGTTTCTACACTAAAATCATTCTGACAACAGAAGCCAATTCATGTTTATGCCACTGATTAGCTCAATTCATAATAAAGGCAGAGCACTCCACAAGTACACAGTAACAGCTGTGTACGGCTTTCCACAAACCTCCTTTTTATACATAGCAATTCACAGGGCTATAAAACTAGATTCAAATTCTCTTAATGCTGATAACATAATAAAACCAGTAAACCTACTTTGTTTATTTCTCCTTCCGATTTTTTTTTTGTTGCTCATTTGTTTTTCCATTTTTTCTTATTGTTGTGTCAGGAGACATAAATAGATGCTCATTTGCATGTTTCTGCAAACGGCATGACCATTTAAAATAGATCTAAACCGTATCACTAAAATATAAGATTTAACATGTAAATGTAATTTCTTTTATTGGGCAGATGTTTATCTGGAAATGACAATCCATGGCTTCTTGCAACTCACCCAATGGCCTGAAGTGCCCAAAGCTTGGTTAACATGTGACATGTTGCACTGGCCAATTAGTTGTCCAATGTGAGCAAAATACTTTCTGTAAGTGATTGCTTTCAGCTTTGGAAGTATTCAATATCATCTCCTGTTACACCCCTAAAGGGTGAGATCCAAATCTAGGATTCACATTGGTCCTTCAAATTGAGGCAGGATTGGAACCTAATGGCAGCTTTACATCAAGGTACACTATTGTTAAAAAAATATTGTATTCTTGTGATGTGCCTAATATCTGTAATAGCAGTATTCATTAGGCAAATTTGGTTTTCACTATTTCAAATATCTTCATTTATGTTTTTCTTCTTGCATTAGAGCCAGGTTGGTTAACAAAAAGTAAACATTACAAAGGTTGGGACAAGCAATATGAGCTGACAGTTATACACACCCCTTACAGTCTTAGGGTCTGTATAAACAAGAGTTATTTCATTTGAGTGGGTTTTCTATTGCCATACAAGTCTATGGAAATTGAATACACGCTTGAGCCAGGTCAAATGCAGCAGGAGGTCAAATACTAGGTCAAATGCCACTGCTGGTCAAATGAACTTGTCAGTAAATTCTGAAAGTTCTTAGAGCTGTGCTAAACTGATCAAATCAATGCCATTGATGGGTCTTGAACTTGTGTGGATTTAGTAAGAATGTTATGTTTCAAGGTTATCCTGTAGAGGCATGCCATCACTCATAAATCATAAATGAATTGAGTAATAAAGAAAAACAATGGGTTACCTTACGCACAGAGGTATTTATTGGATGCCATTAAATCCCTTTGAGTAACCAATTATTTTCATATATTCAATATTAAGAATTTGACATCAGTTTGGGACACTTCTCCATTGAACCAGCAGTTGGCTTGCTTCTGACTTGTGTTTAACCCAACTTAATAGACTTGCATGGGAATCCAAAACCCATTTTCAGTGAAAAAAGCTCATTGACACAAACCCTACCACTATTAACAATGTTTGAACTGTCAGTATTCATTCAAGAGATTTAAACCTTTTTTAAATTAAAAAAAGCTGTTACTGTAACTGCATAAAAATTGTTATCCACAAGTGGTCTTTAATGTGTTGCCTTTTAAAATAATTTACCCAAGGGGTGACAATGCTGCAATGATTTCAAAGCAAAATGAATACCGTTGTCCCCTTTTGAGGAAGTGCAAAACCAAGCCATTCTACTGTTGTGTAATGTACCACCTAAGTATGTTACAGAGGAAAACCTAAACCTTTGGTAATAATATAGAAGAACTGTGTCACGTATATCATTTATTATTTTTCCCTGGGTCCACTTAAACATCATAACAATACAACATGGGTAACGCATTAATCTTCATGGCCTACTACTGTATACATGAAGCACAGATCTACCAAAACATTCTCTTCCAATTCAGCCACTTTAGTATTCAGTCAATATTTCCTCTACACAAGCGCCTACTACAAAACAGACATTTTTAATGTTGCTTTGAATTGCCGTTTATGTATAAACCTTTAGAAGTATATTTTTACTTGATTGATTTTCGCACAAAAGCATTTATACAATTCCCACAAATCTTCTCAGCGTTAATGTGCATCGGTACCGTTCTAAAATAATCCGCTTTCGATAACCTTTAACTGCCTCAGGGGCCTGTGAAAGAACAAGAGGCTGCAGAGTAGTGCTGATGCTGGAACTGCGCAGTGCCTGACACCTGCTAAAGAATGAATCACACCAGCCAATATGGAAATAAAATCATTACCTGTCTCTTCATGGCTGCAGTTGACTCATAGCACTCTGGAGTAAATGAGACGAGTCCACTCTAAAACAAGAACAGAAAAATAGAAAAATATGCTTATCTGATGTCTAGAGAAAAAGCATGACATATAAATAGACTGGAGATATGTACAGAACAAGCAGGCAGAATAAGGTAACCTGTAGCAGCCACATTTTATTTTGCTGCAGTTGGAAAGTTGAGAAAGAACTTTTTGTTTGGCTGTTGGGTTAGTGTTATTTAAAGCTATACAACTATATAATAGGTAAAATACATTTACTCTATGTGACCTGCTCCTGTAAATTGTAATACTATACAGCCCATTGTGTGATCAGGAAACTCCACCTTACAACGTAGATATAATGTAGTCAAGTGTTACAAAAAGTGCAAGAAATCACAACTTTTCAGTCCTTGGATTTGGTGGCTGCATTAATTTCCAATTTTCATGCAGCGTTCATGGTCAACAAGTACAGATCATACCTGTTGATCTTTCCAAATATCAGTTATTCTAGATTCATTGAACTCAAAAACATTTCCTTTTTATGCAATAGAGAAGGGGGAGTTTGTAGTTCAAATCAGGAGATCTAGGGTGACATCATTGCTCCTTCATAGATATATTACAGCCAGTTTGTGTAACAATATTATGGCTGCACTAGTCACACAACAATCTTTGTTTTCAGTTGTGAATAGAAGTTGAAATACCCCAGCTAATTCACCCAAAGAGGTACATTTCAGACTACAAAGGCTTCAGTTAGCATGGTAAATGGTAAAGTTATTAACACAGGAAAAAGACTGAATAAATACAGCTCGTTTAGAAGTGTTCTAAAAAGAATTTGGTAAACCTTGTTTTATCCCTGCAAAGCTGCATGAAAACAGACCACAAAACCCTAGACCAGAGGTCAGCAACCTTTACTATAGAAAGAGCCATTTTGGCCCCTCTTTCACTAAAAAAAATAGTCTGGAGCTGCAAAACATAGCGCAGCTTATAAACTTTTAAAAGTTTTAATCTTTTTTTTTAATTTTACCTGTTACAACAGCAGAATACAGCAAACAGAAGTACAGTGTGCATGTGTAGGCCTACTATGAAATAAATTAAACACTGAACTATGCCCCTAGAAGCCTCCAGCTTCTAACGTATCATCCTGTTATGTTAGAAGCTGGAGGCTTTTATTGTAAGAGGTAGATTTTTTTTAATGGGTGGAGTTCTTTATAATTTTGTTCACCTGTACACCCCCCCTCTGTTTCTGAGAAATCAGTTTTCAGGTGCTAGAAGCCTCCAGCAATGTGTAAGAGGGTAGATTTTTTTGATGGGCAGAGTTCCTTATATTCTGATGATGCCTTAGCAATGAAATTTTAGGGGGTGTTAGCCACGTGTATCCCCCACTTGCACCTCTAATTTTGTTCACTTGTACCCCCCTGATCCAGAGAAATTGGGGTTCAGGTGCTGGATGCCTCCAGCAATGTGTAACAGGGTAGATTTTTTTGATGGGCAGTTTTTTATGTTCTGACGATTGCCTAATGATTAAATTTTAGGAGGTGTTAGTCACAGGTGTCTCCCATTTGCACCTACATTTTTGTTTTTGTAAATCTCCCTGTTCCAGAGAAATTGTGGTTCAAAGTAGAGAAGGGGACAGGGTAGTGTAGTATGACATTTCTAGTTTTGTGACAGGTAGGTGTAAATTTGGGGTTCACACCTCCTTGCTATGTAAGTCATCCCAGCAGCCCTAATGTTCAATTTTTACTATTTTTTATAATTATGACCCCCATATTTAAAAAGTTGTTGAAGGTGGAGAGTAATAAAATTTGGGGTAATAAATTTGGGGTAATGCTAGCTATGAGGATCCCCTGTGTACCTTGAAATTTTTAAGTCAATAGGACATACTGTTCAGGAGATATGGAGGTTTGTATCGGGAGAGATGTAAGGCTGCAGAACATGACATGCAGCATTCATACCCAAACACAGCTGTGAAACTTTCCTAACAATGACCTCATTGTACATGCCCATTTGATTTATTTGTTAGAACACCTGAAGGGGAATCCCCCTCCTCTGCAGTGTCTATAGCAGGAAGGGGATCCCCCATCAGGGATCTCCCGTCAGCGGCCGAAGGGAGCCACAACAAGGAGGCTGAAGAACCGCATTGCCGACCCCTGCCCTAGACTAATGTTCTTTGGACAGAGGAGGCTATAAGAGGAGATGTTTGGCCATAACTCAGAGTGCTAAAATTGGGAAAAAAACACACATCATATCAGCGCAAACCCTCTATACCAGCTGTCAAGCATGGTGGTGGACGGGTGATGATTTGGGCTTGTTTTGCAGCCAAAGTTCCTGGGCACTTTGCAATCCATGAGTTGCCCATAATCTCCTCTGTATACCAAAGTATTCTAGAGTGAAATGTTATATAAACAGAATAGCTGAAAAAGAAATGAATCAAGGTGCTGCCAACCAGTCATCCAGACATAGTACAGACCTCATCCTCCCTGGCGGTCTGATTATGTCAGTATTTTTTAAGTCAAAAGCGGTACATTGTACATTGCATGGAAATTTGTTGTTTAATATTGCAGGCCTGTAATTGTTAGGAATAACTCCCGGGTATGATAAAGTTTGGAACACAAATCATAAATTATGTTATAATAAATAATAATAATAAAAAATAATTTATTAACAATACATTTAAATAAATTATTTAATCAAATCAAAAACACTGAAATCTGTCCAAACAAGTGTGCAATATTATTGTTAAATTACTATTAATTAATATTTATTTTTTGGATTTATTTTTTATCACTTTATTACTGTGAATAATGTGTTAAAAGCAAACTGCATCCTGCTTTTAAATTTCCACCCAGGCCACGCCTCCCCAGCGTACCGATGCTTCACGCATCTCTTCCATCACACCGGGGGATGCAATGCCAGGGGACACAGAAGCTGGCCAGCTGGGCATTGCTAGAGGATGCCGCTGGATCGTGGGGGGGCAGGTAGGATCTTTACACTGCTATCAAGTGTGGCTCAGGGTTACCGCTTTTGGTACATAAAATTAACTGTGAGCCACACTCGAGAATACGGCCAGGGGGGTTAAGTGAGCTGTACATTTATGAATGCTCACAAACCCAGAAATCGACTAAAAAAGTCATGGGGTCCGTTTTCTGGGACAAAGACAGTATTTTGTTGGTGGACTACCTACCTCAGGGCTCCAGTATCACTGGACAGTATTATGCTGACCTCCTGGACCAGCTGAAGGAGGCAATTAAGATGAAATGCCGTGAAAAGATGACCAAAGGGATCCTTTTTTGCAGGTCAATGCACCTGCGCACACATCCAACGTTGTGGCTGCCAAATTGAACACCCTGGGTTTCCAATTGGTCCACCATCCCCCCTACTTCCCTTCCATTCCTCCACAATGCTGTTAAAGGTGATTTTACAAGCTATATCATTAAGGGGTGTACTACTAATACCTTGGTAATAAGAAAGTGTACTTTCTTTTAACATAACTGTACAAGTTTTTCCTTTCTTTAAAGAATTTAAGAATTTGTATTATTTAAAGTGATTTCTTTTTAATTTGCTAGGAGCAAAACTTAAAATTTACAAATCATACAACAAAAACCTTGTATCAATAAACTAAGAAATACCTATAATACATTGCATCAAAACAGAAGAGAAAGTTACAGATTTCACCAGCTGCTGTAAAATGTCAAATACTCATCAGGGATTAACACATCAATTGGTGAGTACGCATGGTGTAAGGAAGTAGTGTAATGTAATATTCTACATGTTACATTACATTTAGCTTTATTTACCAGTATGATGAAATGACACTGAGACTTAAAGGACAGTTCCAGTTAGGATTCTAAGTGGCAATAAATTACAATAAATAAAGCAAATATATGTGGTGATTTTCACCTTGAGTGTAGAAGTGCCTCCCAGTTAGCTTTTTAAATCAGCGTTTACTGAATGTTTTCTTTTCTGATGCCGTTTTGGAGAGAGGTAAATACTAGATGATTTTCACTGAGTATAATTTACAGTGTGGTGTTCAAAAACAATATATTTAGATACTTATATTATAGCTCTCTCTTGTAATAGATATAGACAAAAAAAATCCCATGGTTTTGGTAGCTTTTTTATTGTTTAATCATGCATGGATCATGTCCCATGCAGTCTAGAGCCCAACTCGTGTCCCATGCAGTCAAGAGCCTGGTTCAAGTACCATGCAGTTTAA
>NC_092860.1:131132726-131172579 GCF_032062135.1 Pyxicephalus adspersus | reverse complement strand
AGCCCAGCTCATGTCCCATGCTGTCTAGAGCCCAGCTCAAGTCCCATGCTGTCTAGAGCCCAGCTCATGTCCCATGCTGTCTAGAGCCCAGCTCATGTCCCATGCTGTCTAGAGCCCAGCTCATGTCCCATGCTGTCTAGAGCCCGATTTGTGTCCCATGCTGTCAAGAGCCTGGTTCATGTACCATGCAGTTTAGAGTTTGGTTCATGTCCCATGCTTTCGAGAGCCCAGCTCATGTACCATGCTGTCTAGAGCCAGGTTCATGCACCATGCAGGCTGAAGTCCAAATATTTTGACATGCAGTCTAGAGCCTGAATCTAATTGAGGCACCACTGTGAACAGACCCAGGCGCCGGTGACAATGTATCTCCTGCACAGCAGTTACATTGTCAGTGTCCCTCCAATAGCTGAAGAGGATCACTGTGGACCTGAAAGAGTCAGTGGGGTTGACTTTTTGGCAAGCGCATTTGGTACTTGCTGAACATGTTCTTGACCTGAAAAGTAACAACCCATGCAGCCACCACAACTAAGCTGAAATATAATAAATGTTAGTTTTATGCTTTATCTCATTCACTGGTCCCTCACAGCGGTGGCATTTAAATAAACACTTGGTCATATAGAAGCCGGTAGTTTCTCATTGGTTTCCACCATTTTGTAGTGGTCAAGTGGTTGTAAAGCTAATCTCTCAGGTTATTATGAATACACAAGTTCTCAGGGGTAGAAGCTGATCAAGCAAGTCAGTACTTTATTGGCTTCAACAGAGTGCAGAGGTGACATGAGATGTCTTACAGGCTCCTGATGTATCGTTGCACTTGCACTACTTGCACTTAGCTATCTCATGGCTTGCCAAAGTCTCTTTATGATACACTCTTTTTGATGATCTAGTTATAGAAGAAGAAAATAAATCTGTACACACAGGGTGATGGAGAGGAACAGCTTGATAAATGACGTTGAGAGGCTACTGTACATATGCTGATGCACTACCACTCATTTCGAGCAACAATCATCTATCCTGTGTTCAAAGCTGTATGGTTAAAAAACAATTCAATTAAAGAACTCCACTCCCCCCTCCTCCACCCTGAATTGGTTAAAGTAAATGATACTATGAACCTAATACTTTTACTTGTATGTGGCTTTTTTAACTTGTTCAACAGTTATTTGTGCTGTTTTCTCCTATATTCTTTGACCGAAAAGCACTTATTGTCAAACTGGAAGAAAACTGTAGAACTGTGAAAAAAGAAAGTCTGCAATGTTTTTTTTTTTTTATCCGTTGACTTCTATATTTAATGGAGGCCGGTCGTGACAGATGGAATTGCCCTTTTTAGGATTTGCTAATAACCATTTTTAGTTCTGGCGCTGTCTGAATGGCCAGACAATCAATGTGAATAGGACTTTTACAGCAGGAAATCCAGGAGCTGGAGTGAGGGAGATTGTTTATAATGATGTAACATTCATTTGAGTTTCAGTAAATCCCCCTGTCTCTTGGGCTTATGCGTTTTACCCAAGTGCATATCCATCTATATTGATTGAGAAAGAGAGATGGATCTGGCATGAGTTCAAAAAAAAATGACCATTGAGGAAGTGAAAGGGTTGTTTGAAAGCAGTCTATTCTCAGCCTTTTCCAAAACATAACAAGCATGTCAAAGGGTACAAAAGGAGATTAGTCTAAATGAAAAGTCTTCTGCTTGCCCGCTCTGGCCCTTTGGCCCCTGGCTGATTACTAATGATACAACCATTATTTCACTGATTGCAATTTTGAAACTCTATTACACCGCCAGGTCTGAGGAAGGTAAGGTACATATAACAATGAGATTTCTTTGTACTGTAAAAAAAAATCAATGTTTAATATTAGAGAAAGAAAAAAGTGGATATAGTTTGCCTTGTCCTACTATGCCAGTACAAGGGAAAATGAAATTGTATGTGTTTAAAATGCATCAGTTAGAGTATATTAGAATGGATAAAATATGAATTGACATCACAAAGAAATATATTCTGGAAATTGAAGGAGTTAGGTCAGATTGAACACAGTTTTACCTTGTTACATTGTCTGAAGCATATTCAGTACAATACAAGAAGAGGGTATGATCTGTATCCTGTGAAGAATCCTGTACATAAAAAGGGAAATACATTTACATTTTTCTTTCGACTGCATTAGGATGAAGCTGGACAGAAAATCAGAATAGGCACACTGCATGTAATCATGCTTGGTGGCCTTTGTGTGATTTACTGCTCTCCATATACTACTTTGTATAACTACTGGCAACAAGGTACGTAGCAGGATGGGAGCACAGTAATAGATACAGAAACCCAAATAAGTCAAATACAAAGATTGTAGCATAAGATCACAATTGCATGTATAGATAAACTACATAGTAAAGTTCTGTTTTTCTGTGCAAAGCATTTACAAGTGGTCTTCACGTACAGCCAGAGTGGCATGAATATATTTCTGATTCAGACAGTATAGGGTGGTAGTGATAGGCACAGAGGGACAATTTTGAGTATGCATTGATGATGAGATTTACTCAAGGGTGAGACTAGGGTACTACTGATAACATAAATATGAACTTCACAATTCATTATCATAAAGCTCAAATAACATTACCCAACATCTGTGTGGGAAAAGTATACACTGTACTACTGTAGACGGTTAGTGGAGGTCTCAAACATGGTGTCCTCGCTTCTGTGACACCAAGCCACTATGCAAGCAGTCTTGTGGAGGTTGATTAACATAGCCAGTAGTTCATGAACAGAGGACCGTTTCTATTCTCAGATACATAAACATTTACACCAATGATATATTCAAAATGTAAAAGGTTACTATTACTCTGAGCAGCATGTATGCAGCTATGGCTATGTGCTTCTTTACTGACCGCAGATGTAAGAGGTATTTATTCAATGAACAAAAATATAAGGAGGCACCCAATGTAAGAAGTAATTCACCATCAATACATAGGGGACTTCTCCATTGGCCACCAATATGCAGTATATTTCTCTACTGACCATCAATATAAAGGCACAATTGTCCCTTGACTACCACTATAGTTGACTTCTCTACTGCATGCCATTGTTAGGGAGATCTGCTTCACTGATCACCAATGCAAAAAGAGCCTTACTCCACTGACCATAAAATAGACATTCATCACTGACCATCAATGTAAACAGGCATTTCTCTATGAACCCAATGCAATAGAGTATTTTTCTATTGACTACCAATACAAGAGTGCAAATTCTTCTTTGAGTGTCCAAGTAAAGGAATGCCACCGATCCACTGATTACTGATCAGGTATAATACACTGATTAGTCTACATATAGCATCCACCCAAGACATCACATTCTCTTGATCACTGTGCTCTTTACACTTTGCTACACATTACATACTGGTAACCAATATGTTCACTGTCTCAGCAGTTTTTGGTTCCTAAGTAGTGCCAAATATTTAAAAGAAGTTATTATGTTAGGTTGGTTTAGACAAAGAGGTTTTTTCTTTTAGAACACGTTCAGATTAATTTTGCAAAGTGAATTTTTACTTTACAAAGTACATCTCTTTTTAGTTTGGTGAATAAAGTCAAGTGAAAATGAACTCATTGAATGAATGCATTTTTGCTCACACATTTTTAGATTGAAGTATGAAGTTAACACAGAAATGAAGATTCGCTTTGCAAAGTCAAAATTATCTACACCACAAAGAAATCTTCCCCAATAAGTTTGTTTTATTTTGTAAGCAGGAAAAGTACAAGCACTGTGGGAATGCTCCTGCTGAAACCTTGGATATGTCATACCAACGCTCAACACAGGAAATTATGGTTACAGCTGTAACATTGAAGGGGTTGCACATGCTTGAAGCTGACCATCTAAAAAATAGAAATATTTAAATGCATTTATATTTATCCCATTTAAAATGCATATAAATAATTGTTGGAGGGTGTGTCACAACATTGAAAAATTAAAGTGCACACAATATAGCATCCCTAGCATCTCTATTATTGGTGTTTTAGATTATGTATTTGTTACATGTATTGAACCATACCACTAGGGTAGGAAAACCAATTTTTTTTTTGCATCTTGGCGACCATTAGAACATTGCCAGTTTGAGACCATTAGAACGTTGCCAGATTGAATATCAATAAATATATATATATATATATATATATATATATATATTACATATTATATAGATATTTATTATTAACAATGAATTATGTTTACAGTGTACCTATCACCAAAATTTTTTAATTATTAAAATATATAAAAGAGTAAATAAGCCTTTTATATCAGGAAAAAAATTTTGCTTGCCCACCCCAATATTTTTTAAAAAGGGCATGAACCTCCTTTCTGTTTTTACTATCTTAAAAAAAAAATGGATTGGGAGCACAGAGCCTCCTGGGATATATATCCAATGTTTCCCAGGAGGCTTCAGGCTGCTCCTTCTGCCCGACCTCAGGCATGGGCTTTTCCAGGCACTGAAAAAAAGTGCAATGAGATCGCCTTTTTTTTTTTTTTTTTTAATCTCACTAGGCTATGTCACTAAATCTCAGAACTAAGCAGTGCGAAATTGGGTGACGTAGCCAAATAAAGAAGAAGGGAAAATATGATGGCACCTGAGATGAAGGAGGAATAAAACACCGAACCGAATCAAGAACAGGTAAAAGGAGATTGGGGGCTCAGCAGAAGTAAAGGTTCCACTTTAACAATTAGTATATTAATAAAAAATTCACCTGTAGAAAACAACAATTGTTGCTCTTCAGCTACCATTTTTAACACAAGGGCATTATTAAACAACTTGCTGTCACTCTTCATGTTAATGAAGGTTTCATACATAATTGACTGTGTTACAAATGAGCACTAGCGGGCTGATTTTCAAAGATGGGAGCAGGAAAAAACCTGAAGTAAAAACTAAGCAGTTGCCCTGAGCAGCTTATTATATTCCTTGTTTCGTTACAAAGATAAAACCAGACAGGTTGCTCTGGGCAACTGATTGGCTCTTGCTCCCAGTTTCCCTGAACCAGTCTTTGTAAATCAGCTCTTCAGATCTTCAGAGTGATACACAAATACACAGAGTTAAAGCAGCTGTTTACATCTAGTGCTAGAAACAATTACTATGCAATAATTTCCATTCCAGTAACATCAGTGCTTTTATAGCAGATGTTTGGGAATGGAGAGAAACAGCGAGAGGTCTGGAAGGCAAAGTACAAAGACAATCAGCACTCTAGCACAAAATAGATCCTGAACACCCTGTACCAAATCTCCTTTTTTTACTGGAACAGGCAAAAAAAAAAAAGATTTTGTTTTAATGAAAGGGAAGAAGATGATTTTTACTGTGGATGTTGCAGGCAGCATCCTATTATTCCTTTTCTTGTATTATTGCCATTTCCATGAGTCAGCAGCTCTGTGATTAGTTGAAGCGATTCTGACTGCATGATCAGACGCTGCAAATGTATGTACAAGACCACTGGCTGTCTGCGCACAGCAAGACACTAAAAGTTTCATTGCAACAACACAACTGAATAAAATCAGTGGAAAAACAAACATGTTTACCATAGAAATTGTGAGGCTTCCTGTAAGTACTTTGCTAAAACAGACTTACTTATGAATTCCTAAATGTATTTAAGCTTAAAGAGGATCTCCTCCACTTCAGATCTGTCAGCTTGAATCTGAACTATGATGACTTTAGTAGTAAAAGCGCCATTAAACAGAACACCTCACTAACAATAAATGGCTTCACTGGGGCTGTGCAGCATTACATTGGGCCTTACCACAAAAAAAAATGCCACATACTCCAATAATAATTACAAATTAATATGGAACTTTCAAGTCAATGTAAGACAAAATAATCTTTTACAACGTTATTATCTTTAACATAAATATAACAAGCAGTATTCAAAACCAAAGTGATATCTCCTGTAGCGCATACCATACACATATACCCATGTCCACTTGGCTAGATTAATGTGTATGGTACAGAAGGTATCACTTTGGTTTTTAATATTGTATGCTATATTTATGTTGAACATAATAACATTGTAAAAGATTCTTACATTATATTGCTTTGAAAGTGCCATTGTTTTGTAATAATTAATTATTCAAACGTTCGGATGTGGCAATAAGAGTCACAGAAAATGATTGTCAAATGCATATACTCAATTATTTAAATGGACTGCCTTTAGCTTTGATTACGGCACACATTCGCTGTGGTATCGTTTTATTAACTTTATGCAATGTCACAACATTTATTTCTGCCCAGAGTTGCATTAAATTTTCAGCAGGAAGTATTGACGATGAGAAAATCAAGTCAAAACACTGTATAAAGTCTTCTCCAGTGTATACTTGTCATCAAGCACTTAGTAAGTAAAACTGCTAACAAATTTTTTCCCTATAGGTTGGGTGCTTACGTGCTAGAAATGGCAAGTTAACCAATAAAATATTGTTTTGCTTTAAGTTGTCTCCAAAACACCATAAATGTGTTACATGTATTAGTATAGGACCATACAGATATACATTACTCTGTATAGCTGTATGGCCCTATCTCCCATGAAGTTAATGGGAATGACCTACTAAATTAAATTGTACTTGACCTTGCTAATATACAAATTATCTGAATATACTTTAATGTTGTTTTAAGAAACCCCAGCTTTCTTCTGTCTTCTCCTGGTAATGGTATGTATGATGTATACATACCTGTAGCAGCTTGTTAAATCCCCCAAGAACTGAATTTCTTTTATTCTTTTTTGACAAGCAATGATAGTGATGAAAGGTGCCTGTCTCTTTCGTCCTCCTGTACATTCCAATTGACCAATGATGTAGCCCATCTCAGTGATGGGTCATTAGGAATAAATGGGTATAGGTCTTGGCAAGTCGTTCAGCCACAACAGGAAAGTTTAGGAGGCTGCATGGGGTAGGTGTCTGCACTTCATTTGCAAGTCATTTGTCCTCTTCTCCCAAGTGACAGAGTCTCTTTAAGCCAATACACAAAATCTGCCAGAAGTGTGCTAACTATTAGTCTACTGTGTGGTTTCTGTCTGTCATTACCAGAGTTGTGTATTGATCCAACAAGCACTGGTTTCTATTTGACATCTGCCTGGACGTTGCGGTTACCGCAAATTACAGTTTATGCCATCTTTCTTTAGATTTAATGTGCTGTACACTATGGGGGAAGGATTGAATTCTGCATGATAGACTGCAGGACTTTGGCTTTTAAGTGAGTGTTAAGAACATTTATCAGAATTTAAGCAGGCGTATTACAATTGTGTATAGAAAAAATTATTACTCATTATTTCCTATGACCTTTTACATCAAAATATCACTCACATATCATATCATGATTTTTCCTTAACCTTTTACTCTTTATAAAATATTGAGGACAGAACCTGTTTAAGTGGTTTAAATTAAAGAAAAATTATTATGTAAGAAAGAACAGTTATATTAACTGGGACACATTTAAAAAGATAATAATATTATCAGAATTATCAATTTTATTATAAAGGCCTAAAATTGCTGATGCCTGGGCTGCTAGAATTGAAATGACCAGCTTTAGGATTGCAGAACAAGACTGCACATTGAAGGAACCAGGCACAAAAGTACTCATTTTATTAACAGGTATTCAAAGGGTATTTACTCTGGACCAATCTACAGGGTTTACTAGATTTTATTTGCTGGAATAATTTTATAAACAATATACTTAAAGCCTTGTCTATTTGTTAATACCTTAATACCTGGTTACCTAGTGGGCTAGATATGGTGGCGACCCCTATCAGGCTGAAGAAGGGTTCCTCCAGAGGTTGCTAGGGGTTTCATGAGCAATGAGCAATTTTCAGCTTAATAGACACTAATAATATTTTTGGTTATCTGTAAGGGTGACATTCTTCCCACTGACCAGAATGTTATCTGTAGGGGGGACATTCTTCCCACTGACAAGCAGTGTAGGTGGAATTCTTCCCAATGACCGCCATATTAATGTACTGTGAGCTGTGGATATAGTAATGGTAAAATGGGTTTCTTGAAGACCAGACAGTTATTTCAAGGGTGCCCCATGTTAAAAAGGTCAAGAAACACTGATCTAAAGGATTCACTTTAGTGAGAAGCACTTGCAATCTATCAATTTAAGTATAACTTCAACATATCATGCATAGGCCTATCGACATTACATTGTAGTCCATAAATTGTACAATTTTATGTCAAACACACTTGACATTTAACTTAAGACAAGGCTTCTTCAAAGCCCTAATAATATAGATATTTATAAAAAAAATTTCCCTAGAATCTAATTTTTTTTTGAGAACTTATTTTTGAGATTTGTACATTGAGATATGATATTTTCCTTGGGTAAATTCTCTATTCATTTTACCTATTAACCACTAGAAAGTGTAAAGTTTCAAAATCCTTTAACTTCAATTTTACTATTTAGTATGGGGTATATTTATAAAGCAGAGAATTTAGCTAGAGAAGAGAATTTAGGCAATGAATAATTCCCTACCATAGAATGTTTGGTAAATATTAGATTCACTGCTTTATAAATACACCCTTTATAAAAAAAAATATGATATGTAACAGCAAAATTAGTCAATGGGCTCTATCAATTAAACTGTGAATCTGAAATTCTCAAACACTCTCTGTTGGGAATCAGTTAGTACCATTGAGACCAGGAAATGTTAGAGGGAATGTCTGATTCCTGGTTTTATAAATATTATGAGATTAACAGTAATTATTATGTGTATATGTATATTTTGTGTAAATGCATTAATATACACACACCCATATGAAAGCAAACATAAATCACATGCATTTAGAATATGTTAAAATTAACAATTAAAACAATTTTGTGATGGTCTTTAAAAAAGCAACACAGTCCTACTCCCATATTAAAATAATAGTTGCACAATATTATTACGTAAACAGGACTCAACATGGCTGATTCTGTGTCAGTTTTGTTCATAACAGTGTACTCGTCAAGAAGTTTGTGTATGCGTGAATCTTATTTCTCCAAAAAAGCTTAGGGTAATGTAATTTAGCAATTGCAAAAGACGGTGACACACTGTGTAATTTCTGTGCACTGAATCACTTAAAGGATTTGAACATTTGAAATTAGATTGTAAATCAAAGTTATCACTACAAAAGGGTGATATGTTACAACGTTGTGTATCCTTATATGGTTCTAATGGAAGTCATCAAGCAGAGTGGAAAATGTAATGTATCCTGCAGCAGCTCAACTGGAAACTAAGTAATGTAATTAATGCATACAGGCAAATTGTAAACTTTAACTGAGTCTATCAGAAAATGAACTTTCTCCAGTTCTTAGGATTTGCATAATTGGGAGAACAGAGCCTTTAATGTGTCTCTACAGCCAACGACAGCACAGGGAAAGGGATCACAGAATCCTCAACTATCATCAAGCTGCTATCTAAACTGCTTCTTCCGCCCCATGAGATTGTCAGTTGGTGCTGCTCTCACTGTCCATTGCCATTCCTCACTAAGAAGAAGTAGGCTGAGAAAGATGAAAATTTTTTTAGGAAAATACAGCTTTTAAATTGCCTGAGTTATTGAGGGCAGTACATAAGGGAACATGCCCCAAATGAAAAGTAAAACGTTTTTTCCATTAATGAAAGCTGGACTCTCTCCAGCTTTGTGATTGGTGGTTACCACAATCCATGGAATAACAACTAACTGCAGGATATAATGTGCATGCACCAGGGATGTTTCATCACATAATATCATCAGACTTAACACAAACAAACAGTTCACAATAACGACAAAATACAACTGCAATTTTCCGTGCCAGATTCCTGTGGCCAACAACAGATGATAGTCCTAAGACATTATACACATATCAACTATATCACAAACGTCAAACAGACTTGAGGATTTTGATGGTCATCATCATGACTGTCCATGGGAACCATGAACTTCAAAGCCCCTAACAAAGAACTGCCACCAATTGCTGGAGGGAGAGGGTCAAAGGAAATGTCGAAACAGTATTGTGATATTAATAAGCTAACTTCTTTTAGGACATGTTTTCCCACAGTTTGGGCAACAAACATTGTTTTTTACTTGGGGCATATACCATCACTGATACCTCCAAACCCAAAATTTTGATGACAATACTATGTTTAGGAGCTTTGCAGTAATTTTTATTTTTCAATTGAAACAAATTCTTGTAAACATGTAAATGAGCATTAAAAAACACATTTTTACCTGTTCATATGACTATATTCTTTTGATTGTTTGCCTTCCACCTCCAAAAAGTTTGGTAGGAAAAAATAATGCCCAGTTTACCGCAATGGGAATTATGCTCTTTACTGATTTACCCAGGTCCCAGGTTGCATAAGTGCTATAAAATAATGGTAAAAACTGATTGGAAGCAGCTTCATGAAATTACCCACACATTACCCACAAATGAACAGTGACCATCTGATAGCTCGGAACAGGAGAGAAGTGAAGGTTCTGACCCCAGCTACTAAAGGCTTGACTAATGCAGTTAAAACCTTCACCCCTTTATTCAACTTCCTCTTTTTACTCGAAAGACCACAACTCCCAAAACTTACCAGCCATTACCCTCCCCCTTTTTTACCCCCCCCCAAAAACACACTGACACCTTACTGGAGTTAAAATGGCTGGCAAGCAGCCATTTATTCAACAAATAAATAAAACCCCTTTTAATAATAAACAACAAAAAATAACAATAAATAAAAACAACGTTCAAATTAACATAATGTAACCTATATTTGCATATACATACAATTTACATACACTGAACATACAAAGTATCCGATCAATTACCATATACCTTAACATATACAACCTTCCTCAACCAATTATAAAAGTATAAACATATATAAAAAAACCCAGTTAAACAACAACAATGTCCACCAACCAGATTAAAATTTAACAACCAGGCTGCAGGCCTAGGAAAGGTAATATCTGCACCAACCAAGTATGACTTCCATTTTACCACACCGGCCCCTAGCCATCCAGCACCGCCTCAGGGGCCCCACACTGTAACACCTTTAAAGGGGCACCCTACCGCCGGGTTGCCCTTACAAAATTACTAGGAATCTTACCCTCCCTAAACCCCAACCGCCCCCAACCTTCTTTCATCCTGCAAAAACTGTCCCCAACTTTCAACTAACATCCTTTTTATCCCCTCTATTCTCCTCCCTCTTCACTTCTGACCCAACCCCTAGCTAACACCACCTCAACTAACTCAAATTAACGCTTTAAGCACTTAATAGGGCTGCCCCCACACCCTATAATGCAGGCCCTATGCCTAGTCCCCCCGCTGCAGGCCTCACTCAAATAAGGGTTAAGAATGGTATGTCAGAATTATATGTAAGGTAGTCTTTATTTTAAAATGAATGCCATACAGTATGGAATTCCAGAAAATATACCGGGTATGTTGATAGAAAATATTTTATAAGTGCAGAAATGTTTTGCTATTTAATTATGTAGAAAGCAGTTACCATTTCAAATTAATTTCTGTTCACTGAATAGGTCAATTCTTTGCCAGTCTACCATAAGATTTTTGCTTGAGAGAAAAATAAGGAGGTGGAGATAAACAGGTTCTGTTCCTACATGAATTTCTGCCCTGGAGATAGCTTGCAGTAAGTAAATGAACATTACTTTATGAATAAACATTATCCGATCTTCACACTTCTTCTGCACTAGCTGTTCTTCAAAAAGCTGCACAAAAGTTTGCATGGTGAGGGAGGGGTGAAGGTTGGCTCCATCTCATATTTACAACTTTACTGCCTATGTAACTATAAAGAGAAGAAGCAGTGACCCACTCAGAGCCTGTTGTACAAGCTCCAAAATACATTGCTTCTGCTTGACTGTGATAGGGCACAGAACCGCATTCAGTAACCTTTACCCCTGCCCCCCTTACATAAATACTTGCACTATTCCTGAATCTGTTCCCCTGTTCCAGGCCTTTCTAGACTGGGGTATGTGACTTGAGTGCCCTGTCTGGTTTCCTGGTTTAGCCCTGCAATTGCCATTATATGTATGATGCCATATCCTTGCTCTGCCCTCTACAACATGTTGCCCCACACACCCCCATTGCTCTATGTGCTATGGATTATTGATATTACAAAATGGATATTTCCCTAATTGGTTGTAAAAAAAAATGTACAATCCTAGCACATAGGGCCTGATTTAATAAAGCTCTCCAAGGGTGGAAAGGATACACTTCCATCAGTGAAGCTGGGTGATCCAGCAAACCTGGAATGGATCTGGTCAAGTATTCAAAACATTTGCTAGCAAATAGAAATCTTTTCCAGGTTTGCTGGATCATCCAGCTTAACTGCTAAAAGTGTATCCTCTCCAACCTTGGAGAGCTTTATTAAATCAGGGGCAATATATTTCATATGCTAAATCCAGGCAGAAAGAATTGTTTCTATTTAGAAATTTTATGGACATGAACACTTCTGTTGAAAACTATAAATATACGTTATTTCTATCGTATAACCCAGGTAACAAAATAAGATATAACATACACATATATTGACTCCTTAATAATATTATAACTAAGTTGCATTTTTATTATTTTATATATACATCTACATGGAGTGAAGCTTTATTGTATTCAGTTACAATGCTTAATATTTTAGTCTCCACCTGCAGCCATTTAAAATCTAATGCCAGTGATGCAGCATATGTCCAACTAAAATACTGGGAATAATCATTTAATTTTATGAAGCAGACCCTTCCACTAAGCACTAGGGATGATAGAGAATGCCTTTGACATTCTCGCAGAAATTTCCTCGAACTTCCGATGGGTCAGAGAAATTTCCGCAAACCGATTTCACTTGCCCTCATTTAATCTCTAGTGCTCTGGGAGGCAAAAGGACTGACAGTGTGAGTACCGCAGCTCATCAATGAATGCAGGCGTGAGAATCATCACAGGATGATTCCCACGGCTGCTTTCATTCATGATGAGCACAGCCACGGGACTCTGTGTTCTTGGATAAAGGAACTCTATCCAAGAACACTTACTACATGGCTGCAAGACCAATAAGGGTGATTGCTCTAGCAAGTCCCAAAAAATTTGATCTTGACGGCCAAATATACAAAGGCCGTTCTCGCTTACATGTTCGGTAAGGGAGAACGCCCCAATTCGCTGCGAGATCGAATTTTAAAATTTCGCTAGCTTATCCCTACTAAGCACTCAATTTGTGAAAGTTTCCCCAGTTCCTTAAACATGCTAGATAGCTGTCATTTAAACAAACAGTTAATGACATATTGTTAGATAATTATTTATTAAAAAGACAGGCCTGGAGCGAAGGGAAGTCAGGAAGACAGTTGAAAGCCCTGCATGACTGGGGGAGAGAGGGAGCAGGCAACGACAGGGTTAAAACAGTTGAAGGTGGGGTTGTCTCAGGGATAGGTGAAGGAGGGGGAATGTGACAGAGGTGGGGAGGTGAAAAGGTTTAAAAGGCAAGAAATAGAGAGGGAGGGATCATTCAGAAGGGGGACAGAGTGAGGGAAAGTGAATTTTTCCCCGCCCTCCCATTGGGATTAGGGGTAGGTTCGTGGGTTGAGGTGAGATCCTCGAAGAAAGTTGGTTTGGATATTGGTTTTACTGGGTTAGGAGATACACCTTGGTTCAAGGATCATGGTTGGAATAGTTGATGGCACTATGATAAGTGGCGATATCATTCTCGAAATTGGTTTGAATGTGGCTGGGAGCATATGGCTGTGGCATATATAATATGGAGGCACAGATCCTAAAGGGGTTAGTGAGAAGAGGGACCTTCAAGGACCTGTCACTAAAGGATAGTGTTTGGAAGAATGGTATTTAACTGTAGTTGTGTAATTGTTTATACTATGTCCTAGTGTAATAAAAGGCTTACGGGCCATTTAACCATAAATTGTGGTGTATTCATGTTTTTTTTTTGTTTTTTTTTAGGGGGGGGGTGTTTACTGACTAAGCCAAGGCAACCAGAAGGGTCAAAATATGTCAATCCATGATGATTCCCTGGTACAATAAACAATCCATCCCGACAAATGTATTTTGGCGATTATCTGTCTTCCTCCAGCGTGTGCACAGATTTTGTTAACATCAACATGGCCAGTAGGTATGTGATCTTTAAACAATCACATCTGCAGTCAACTGTGTGCCGAGCTCTGCATGCAATCATTATATTGTCATATGTATAGGATCATAAGTGGATATGTCTTTCTGCATGCTCAATCATTGAGCATCATTTGTTTTGTTGGACAGTTATGTAACGTGCATATACCTTTAATATGTACAGCACAGAGCAGGTTAGAATCTGTAACAGATATTTCTAAAATTCCTTGCAACAATCATAAATAACCTGGAAAAAAATATTTTGTCTTAGCTGAGACAAGTGTTTTACTTTAAATGAAACTCCTTTCTCCAATATCACAGAACCTATTTAAGTTTATCTATCTGTACATCAACTTTCTGCTTCAACCATGAAGATCGAACTCGTCCTTGTCTGTTCAAGAAACTTTTTTTTAGCTGTACTAGACAGTCATTAAACATTTACAAAACTGGATACAGAAGCCAGATTACGATAAGTTTAACAAGTGCCCCAATTCCGCAGCTGCCCCTTCTTGCTCTTTATAAATAAATCACACGTTAGACCGTAAATTGATTTCTGGAATCATCTTATTTCCAAAACGCTAAAATCATTAGAAGCTTCTAGAGAGCATAGGGCAGCATCAAAAGATAATATCAGTGTACTAAAAAATGTAAATTGAGTCTGTTAGCTTCAAACTGTGAAGGATAAAAATATTGCTATGGGTCAGTGCACTCAAAGCCCGAAAAAAGGAGCAATCTCCCTTTGTTTTTTCCTTTGCTTAGATCTCCCCATTAATGCAAAGACAAGAACTGGTACCTGCTACAACAGTCTGACTGATGTTGGCTGAAAGAAGAGCACATGGTATCCTATCTGGACAGACTGAGAGGAAGGGATCTCCATGGGGGTCCAGAAGTGAGTGAGAAAGAGAACCAGAGAACAGTACTTTAGTGTGTACTGGTGTACTTTGTGTAATGAAAAACACTAAAGGTCCCATTCAGACTTGCAGTTGAAAACTGCAGCTGTTAGCCACCCTTAGCTGCCCCTCTTATTCTTTGATTTTTATTAGATTGTCAAGATTTGATTTTTGCTGCCTTTAAAGTCCCTCCCATTTATCCTTATTGTTTGTGATTGAAATTTATGGTATGTGGTAGGGTGCGGATTATTAATACTGATTGGGAAGAAATTTGCTTTCTACTATGCTATCAACTGCAGAATATGACAATCATGAGTGAGGCTAAATGCTGTTGAGGCTGAAATGCAGAGGAGGAAAAGCAACTAAATGACCAGAAGCAACTTGTCGCTTACAACCACACTGCAATCCACCACAACCAGAGACAAAACCACATGCTCAAAAGTTTTCCCCATTGGCAGTTGGAAGCACAGTTGACCCTACGGTAAGTCTGTAATGGCCTATAAGGAAAGATAGGAATGTTAGGTAATTTTTTTCATTTTTTGAGTGCTGTTTAGACACCTTTAGCATTATTGCAACTTGATAGATCTGAACCATTAATAAACAATGTCAATACATATGGGTTAGAGCCACCAAACTAAAAAATGTATCTGAAATGGTGTTTATAAAAATGTAAGTTGTAGTTACACAATGCAGTAAATGGGATAATCCTAGATTAAAGCTAAGTCGGTGCAAAGCACAGCAGTAAATCAAACCTACAATCTCAATATGTATTAGATTGTTTGATTTCCAATAGGTGGTATTCATATTACACAGAGTAATTAGCTGTGAATTGTGAAGGCTGATTCTGTTGTCTAATAAAGGGAAAACATGTCGTCCGTCTTTCATTCTAATGTTCTGCACACAGACCCAGCATATGTAGCTAATGATCTGTCTCCTGTCATTCGGGTGGTAATATATCACCGTATCTCACTACTTTGTTTGCAGAATAAAGGTGTGTACAGTTGCTATCAGTTATGCTATTAAACTCAGAGAATACATACATTTCACACCAGAAATATTTCTGAGCCTTGTGTGCCCTCCAGCTATCATCCATATGTAGGTTCCACCAGCAGAGTATGCATATTTTATATGAAATTCTTTTGATTACTTTTAGGAAATGCTTTCATAAAATGAGGACCCATACAGATCCTGTACTATATTAAACTGTTCAGAATTATTGCACTCTGGCAAGAGACCTTAACTTTTTCATCAAACCCCTATATTCATAAATATATGAAAATTATCTGGAAATAGTTGCAATTATGTAACACATGGGCTAATATTATTTCAAAATAGTATAAAGAAGACTTTACTTTTTATTAGACTGTTTGCACATGTGGCTTTATGCTTTGCTTCATTTTGCTATTCTTGGAACTCGTGACCAAATGAGTTTGGGCTTGTAGAGGTGACCCAATCCTGAAGGTTTGATTATGTGCTACATAGGCACATTATGTAGGTGTATTATTATTAACTTGTGCTTACATAGTGCCAACATAATACATGACACAAAGTCCATTGTCATGTCCCTATCACAGTCATATGTCATTAACACAGTCTATTGCTAATAAGGGGAAGCCAATTAACCCAATGGCATGTTTTTGGGATGTGGGGGGAAACCGGAGTATCTAAAGTAAACTCACACAAACATGAGAACATACAACCTTTTTTCAGATAGTGTCCTGGCCTGAGAGTCGAACCCAGAGCTGCAAAGGTCGGAGTGCAAGCCATGTGCTTAATGGACAGCTGGGATTCAGATAACAATAATTATTGACATTTTTTGGTAGTAGTTAGGCATAGCACCCCTGCCCTGTAGAAAGCTGGTATAGAAATAGTGGAAAGGAAAACAGTCAGTTTATTACTGGGTAAACCAACCAAAACCCATGCCAAGGTTGGCAAGCTCCTGGAGGCGGAATCAGAAGATACATTCTTTGACCAAAGCACAGTTAGCTGCAGTGGCCACTGCAAGTCAGTTTTCTTTCACAAGATCATTTGTTACTTTGCAGAGACTTTGGTTATTCTTTAAAATATTTTACATTCTGTCATGGTACCAAGTAAACTGCCTAGTACACTTCAAACCCATTTATGCCTGCTTAATACACCTTTCCCTCAGCAAACTCTCCATGTTATTATCAACCCTTACCAACATTGTTACTGTTACCAAAAGACTCTGGCATACCCAAAGTGTTCTCCTTTTGAGTGGCAGTAGTAGCCCAGCTTTTGCACCTTTTAATTGGCTGGACTGAAGTAAAATTAGGTGCTGTTTTGCCTAATGAACAATACATGTTACAAACTGCAGCACATTGGAAAAAAATCAAAACTACTGTGATTTATCTAAACTTGTCTTGCTATTTATTGGCTTCCTCCTTGGATTCCTCATCTAAACCGCACCCCTACCCTTACTCTTGGTGTTGGCATTCTCTCTTTGGACCGGGTTTATTAAAGCTCTCCAAGGCTCCAGAGACTACACTTTTATCAGTGAAGCTGTGTGATCCAGCAAACCTTCCAGGTTTGCTGGATCACCCAGCTTCACTAATGAAAGTATATCCTCTCCAGCCTTGAAGAGCTTTTATAAATCAGGACCTTTGAGTCTATGCACAGCACTATTTAGATTGGGAAAGTGAGGGCAAGCACTAGGGCATTATACAGCGTGTGTGTTCAATTTAAAATGGTGAAAATGCAAACAGGATAAGAAAGCAGGCAAAGCACAGCCAATATTCTACTAGTGTGCTGCTGGCTTACCAATGTCCAATCAGTAGTATAATTGTGATCATGAACAACCCATCCTGTTCCTGTAGTAGAGGTCAATGACTTTTTGTGCTGGTAAGGGGTTTGAATCTCATATTTCCTTTGCAGAATTAGATATCATACAACAGATAAAACAGTTCCCAATTATGTATGTTGGCTGTGTATGTAGCTGCTTGTTTGATTTCAGATTTATTCCTGAAGTTTATTCTGCCTAAATATTCCCCAACTCCTTTCACCCTTTATCTACATGCTAATTAAATTATTCATTAAAGCCTGTTTTCATTACATTAGTGACATAATATTAAGGTCTCTGTGCTTCTCTCTCTTTATTGCAAGTAGTAGGATGGTTAGCTGGTTGTTGTACATAACCAGTAATGCCAATACTAGGACTACATATTCAAAAAACTATAATCCAATATATTAAAGGGCACCAGGGATAATCAGACAGTGAAGGCAGAAGCCAAATAATGCTGAACACCATCCAGCCAGGAAATGAGGCAGTCGTTCTCTGTCTTGTACAATTTTAATGCACACTGTTTGCAAGTTTACAGTGTGCAACAAAATCAAAGTAAGCCATTTCAATACAGGAGGAAGGCCTGTACAACTGTGCAAGACTAAATATAAGGCTGGATCTTTACTTTAAAGACAGAAACAAATGTATTATTCTGCTTCCACCCAAGCTGTATTGGTTAAATGACTTAAATCATCTTTAACAAAAGGCTAACTGTAACTAATACCTCTTTGTATCTTTTTGATGAAAACCACTTATCACTTGTGTTACTCTCTGTTGCACTATATCAATCTCCCAAATAACTTGCCGCATTTGAGGAGACAATCTGACATAGAGCTGTGCTTTCAGTGATGCCTAACCAGCTCTCTGACAAAGAAAGACTGTCTTTCCTTTGCTCTTTTTCCAAATTCTAAAATCTGTTATGTTCTTGACATTAAAGGAGCAGTGAACCTAAAAAGAATGCTACTTTACAAAAAAGTTAACATTCGAAGATGCACCAGTATCTATATCTGTACATAAAAAGATGTGTTTGATGGTATATTTAAAGGAAATCTGTGTATAAGAAAAACATGGAGGCTTCAATTGTTAAAAAGTTTTCTTGCCATTATATTGATGTCCAGGCTTCAGGAAGCCAATGACATCTATGCAGAAAAAGACATCTGACTGTTCTGATCTGTACACTTGTCCCAGGTCATTGGCTCAGAAAGTACTAAACCCTGAACATCAGTGTAACAGACAACTAATTTTTTCAGCAGTGGCAACCCCCATATGGCACAGCCTAATTTTCTGTGTTATGCACCCATTTAGTATGCAGACGGTTTACTAACTCTTGTAAGTTTATTCATAGGATTTATTAATCACTCTACTAAGCATGGTTTTGGTATAACATAGCGAATATGGCATTAGTAGGAGCATGGTATTAGGAACTTTAGAGAAAAGGACCAATGAAGAGGACTGGTAAAAGGATAACCATAGATGGCATGGAGCATAGTCTATAAATGGTACATGTGTAACATATGGAAAACATACATAAGCACTGTCCAGTGTGGCAAGCAGTCAATTAACAGATGAAGGTGGGTTGAAAGAGAGATGGTGTCCAGACAAATACACTGATGTTCTGGTGGCTAGAAGTAGGAGGTCTAATAAGACCTCCTACTTCTAGCCACCAGGATTCTTGGTGTCTCTATTGGAAATGGTAAGGTAGGTGGAACCTGAGAAATGTGTCTCTGCCTAGAGCATAGAGCAGAACAAGAAAGAAATGTATAGTTTCTTGATAACAGAAGAAGAAGCTCAAGTTTGGCTTCAATAAAAATTGAAACTTGAAACTGGACAGATTCGGCTAAAGACATTTCTGACCTTATTACTTTATACCTATAGTATTCAGACTGTTTTAGGTATGTAGTATTGTAGTAAATTAACACTATTCAAGTTGTATTGTGCAGACCAAAAAAACCACCTATATTTAGTGTTAATTATATAATACAACTTTTTAATAAACCATACTTGACTATTCTTTAAAAATATGACCTGCCTGACCTTCAAGCTTGCCTTTCCCATTTTCATGCCTGTTCAGGGTCAGTGACTTAAAAGTATCAAAGTCATGAAGTCAGCACAATAGTCAGAAGCAGGTCAGCAATGACAATTTCTGTATTTCTTTCAGTTCAGGTTTTCTTAAAATTGACCCTAACTATTCATCTTACTATCCAATCTAACTGTACCAGTGACAACTCTCTTGTAATTTCTAGATAACAACTGTGAAAAGTCTGGGTAAAAATGAAATTTACCTTTAAAAGTTAGATGTGCAAGTAGGACGGCTTGTAACAGTAAGTCTCCTTGGTTCAGTGACACCATCCCTCCTTCCCCAGTTGGCTGAAATTATTACCTTTTTCTATTGACTGACAGGTCACTGTGCTATGCAACTATATCTCCTTGATATTTCAATGGCCATGTGCAGTAATTCTACAAATAACTTGTGACCCCATCACTTTGCTGTCCTTGCAGAATTCAAAGTTTATATCATTTTGATGTAAGTATACTTTACCTAATAATATATTGGAAACATGTCACCAATGAACATGGGAAAATATGTTTGTACTCTAACAGTTTCTTATTCTTTACACTGTAGCTGCAGTATTTACATGTTATAGCTGATTTACAGACCTCCTGGAGTGCTGGATACATGTAACGAGGGTGCCGTAAAGATTTTCAGAGCAATGTAAGGAACAATCTGTACTTTTTAAGACTGGGCTGACTGTAGAGGCTAAAGAGTATCACAAAAACATTATTGTAATTTATAGCAGCCTACCAGTGCTTAAAGGTGGTGCATGAATTTGTTTTGTGGCTTATAATGTCTTTATTTTTCACCAAGTTGTCCTGCCAGTACTACACTTTCTGTCCTGTGGTGACATCGCTGACTCACGGGGCCGGATTCATCAAGCAAAATCGAAAGTTGGCTTGCGTGCGTATTCACGGTCCAGCATCGGATCCCTCTAACCTATTTATCAACTAATTTTCAGCTGTCGGGAATACAAAGGCGTATTCTGCCAGGATTTATCAGCTGAAATGATCTGGGGCTCCAAGGCGTGCATCTCCGGCTGCTTGACACTAGCAAGCTTTTTTGACACTAGTGAGCTTTCTCCAAAAAATCATTCTTTCAAATGGCACACATCTTCCAGTTAGCCCTAAATAAAAATGTATGATGTGTTCAAATGTTTCAAACATATATATTAGCTTGGAAATAAGCATATTTTTAAATTACCTAATATTTTCAGGTTCGGAAAGAGTTAATGGATTTCAGCTGTTTACATAGGCGCATACCTAAACGCTTACTATGCCTGACCCCAGGATCCGCCTGGTGATAAATCCCTGAGTACTCTGGCAGACGAGACCTCACTTATGTCAGCGGACTAGATCATCCAGCCACATTCTTGTTTGCTTCTATAGAGATATATATATCAATACATTTATAGATATCTATGATAAATATATAAATACATATAAATATAGTATAAAAATGCGGGAATGAGAACGGGGTATATAAAACCACTTATTTACTGAAAGGATAAAAAATATGTGTCAAAATAAGAGGAGGTTTTAATGTTAAAGTAATTTATTAAATGTGTGTGTTTATTGTAATTTGTAAACTTTTATTTTTTTACAGATTATTCCTCAATGAAAGGATGATTCCCACTGCTGCATTCATGTAACGAGCACAGCTGTGGGACTCCTGACAGTGTGGGATCCCCAGGCACTAGAGGGCAAATTAAGACAAATCTCTCCATTCACCTGAGCAGAGGTAAACCCTGATGACAGCTCTAGCATCATCAGGGATCCCCTTTGCTCAGCCAATCATCACTAGACTTGAATGGGGAGACTTGTCCTCATTTATCCCCCAGTGCCGGGGATCCCACACTGTCAGGGGGGGGGCTCTTGTTTGGTGTGTTATTCTAATCTATGTTGCTAAAATTCATACTTTGCTTACCATTTAGCACAATAGCAGCTTTTGGTTTTTAAACTTTGAATGTTTTAATGTCCATTTTGCAAATAAGAAGTCAATGTTAATGCTATATTATTGTGTTTTTAGCCATATTGTTTTATTGCAATAATATATCTTTATTACAACCTTTAAATGTTTGTCCTACATAAATATTTTCTAATCCAGTTTTCCACCTCTGATAGGTCCAATTTGGTTTTGTAAGTATTTTATGAATGCAATATGCAACTATTTTGGCCTTATAAGAAAGTGTGGGATTATGTGTTTTTTTTTTTTTTTGTCGTAAATTTATTGGTGTTCGTGTTGTCTCTAATTATTTGAATGTGATCTTTAAGAAAATGTGTTTATTTTGAATGAAGCTGTTTTAAAAATGATGTAGTTTTTTTGTTTGTTTGTTTTTATGTGATCTCCTTTACAATCTCCCAGGATCTTTTAACCTCGGTGATTCAACAGATTTTCAATTTAACAAGTCAATTGTGATTGTTTTTAGGCAATTCCCTTCTATGGGTTGTTGAAAGGCTAAAAACAGCACAATTGTCTTATTAAAACCCAGGTGTTTGATGCGCATTGTTGTGTGCCAATGCAGACCTGCTATGTGCGCGTGAACTGTGTTCTATCAGTTGAAAATGCCCCGGCCACTCTTGCAGAGAAAGATCATCATTCGGGTAAGTTTTTATTTTTATGTGTATATTATTTGTTTTGCTTCATGTGCACGCGTGTATGTGTGCATTTATATGTGTGTAAATATACATATAAAAGGTGTTTTTGGCATATTGCTTAACATGCTTCAAATTGAAAGGATTGCCTATTTCTTCCTATAATTTCTGATGTCATGGGCTTGGCTCAAAGCAACATTCATGGAGGATATTACTTCTGGGTAAAGGAGGAATCCATTTTTATGTGCTTCCACTACCAAGCTGAGGTGAGTAAGTAAAGGTGTAGTGAGGTGTAGTGGGCCAAGGTCTAAAATGGCATTCAAACCTGCATAAACAGTCTGAAAGGCTGGAAAAGCAAGAAAATAGATTTGCCACAAAGTGTATTTGTCCCTGGAAGTTTGATATACTAGTATTATTTGAAATAATGTAAACACCTAAATAATGCATACAATCCAGTGTTTAATAAGCAATATTAGGTTGAGCAACAACAGAACATTCTATTCTGTTCTAAGAGTGCTTGACACTGCTTGTAAACCTGTCAATAAATGTGGTTTAATGTTGTGCTTGCCAACCTGGACCTCCTTCCATCACCATCAGGTGTGTTAGAATAAGTATGCAACTCAGCTGGACAGCTAATTGACAACCTGTTTTCCCAGCAAGTAGAAGGGTGCTTGTATACAATAGGGCTAAGATCGGGCAGCAGAGCACAAAGAGAACAAACCTTTAACACTACTACAAATGAACAGAGGAGTTCTGTAGAATAGTGGCAACAAATCAACATAAGTGAAGTATGTTAAAGGAAAACTTTAAAGCTTATTCAGAAAATGTCAGACTATTAAAAAAAAATAAAAGAACCATAAAAATGTATTCATATACCATCTCAGAGGGACATGTCCACCAGATATGGTAGTCAGTGCCTAGGTCCTGACATCCCCTGAAACATAATTGAGACACTGATGGGGAGATATACTTCATTTTGGAAGGTACCATATACCATCTCATCATCACCTTAAATTGGGGATATTAGGGAGGCTTCCAAAGATACCCAGGACAGCACTCTATGGCCAGCAAAAAGGGAGGTTATCGGGGTAATTTGAGCCGCCTGGTAATATTTCAGAATATTAGGTATTCCCAACCCCCCCTGAGTTTTATGGGCAAACATAGTGCCACGTCTAATTCTGGATCTTTTGTTGTTCCAAATAAAGGAGAAAATCCTGCGCTGAAATGCCTTTAATACTTGCAAGGTGACAGTTACTGGGAGTGTACTAAAAAAAATAGAGCAGTTTCAGAAGAATTGTCATTTTGACCGAATTAATCCTGGCAATCCAGGAGATAGGATGAGAACTCCATTTTTGCAATAATTTCCTAAGTGCAGCAAATAAAGGGGGATAATTAGCAACAAAAAGCTTTGAAAACAAGGAGGTTAGTTTAATACCCAAGTAGTCTATATGTTGTGGAAAAACCTCTTAAAGAGATTTATTAAATTGGGAAGTGAGATTCTTGGCTGGGTAATAGTTAACAGAAGGTCATCAGCAAATAAACTCACTTTGAAGATAGAGTCTGCAATTGGTATACCATGAATACAGGGATGGTGCCTGATGAAACAAGCCAGAGGTTTAATTGCTAAAATCAATAAAATAGGTGACAACAGGCACCCATGCCTAGTCCCTTGACTTATGGGGAAAGACTCTGAATAATAGGAAGTATAGCAAATTTTCGCTGTGGGCTTAGAGTATAATGCTTGTAACCATGCCATAAAACTTTGACAGAAATCCAGTTTTTGCAGAATTTAAAAAGGAGAGGAGTCAGGAGATCGAGTCAAAAGCTTTTTGAACGTCTAAAGCTAAAAGCCATACTAGGGATTCGATCTTTTTGCACACAGTGGATAAGACTAATCATTTTCCTAGTGCTGTCAGAAGCTTGTCTGCCCAGGACAAAACCAACTTGGTCTATATGAATTAAGTTCCCAAGAAATGTATTAAGTCCGGTGGCCAATACTTTCATTAGAATTTTAAAATCGTCATTCAAAAGCGAAATGGGCCAATAATTATGGGGGTCTAAAGGGTCTATACCAGGTTTTGGTATCATCACAATGTGGGCCAATGAAGAAGACATTGGGTGATCCGGGTGGGTTCTAAGGTAATTAAACATATCAACTAATTTGGGAGCTAGAATTTCAGAAAACATCTTGTAATATAAAGTTGAGAACCCATCTGGGCCAGGTGATTTTGAGGATTTCAATGTTTTTAATGGCTTGCAAGACTTCTACTTCACTAATTTCTGCCTCCATGGACTCCGCCAAAGCCTCCGTTAATACCAGAAGGGGAAGATGCGCAAACAACTCATCCGCCTTCACAGAATTAAATGACCCTCCTGAACTATACACTTTAGAAAGTACTTCTGTAAACATAGAACATATAGTTTCTGGATTGGCTATAATACGACCATTAGATTTCCTCAGTTTAATAGGGTCTGAAAGGTTCTGTTTGGGTGAAAGGACTTTGGCCAGCATAGGGCCAGGTTTGTTAGCCCTTGTGTAATAGTTCCTCCTAGACCAGCATATTTGTTTTTCCACTTGATAGTCTAACAGGCTATTTAATCCCATGCGCACTCAAAGTTCCCGATACAAATAGGTGGACGGGTTAGCCTTTACCTTATTACCTAATTGTTCCACAACTTTGGTCAGTTTCTCAATGTTTTGGTTTCTAGTCTTTTTCCGACGAGCAGCCAGTTGGATAAAGACTCCCCGGATGGTAGCCTTATGGGCACCCCATATCGTAATAGGAGACGAAACTGAGGGAGTGTTTATAGCGAAAATCTGCAGTACCGCTTGCTCAGCCACCCCAAATATTTCCGGGGAGGGGAGTAAAGCTTCATTAAGGCGCCAGTTAAGCATGCGTGATTTAGGAAGTACCGAGTGCCACTGCAATATTATCGGAAAATGTTTGGACCACAGAGTTGACACAATTCTTGAATTCTTGAAAATTTGAGGTAGAAATTGCTGTTGTACAAATATATTATCTATTCTTGTTAGGCTACCAAGATTTACTGAAAAAAAGAGTAATCTTTCACAGTGGGGTTAAATTCCCTCCAAGCATCTATCTATTGATAAGTTGTTATCACCTTGTTGTGATTATTACCTTGTTGTATAGGAGAACAATCCATTCTAGGGTCAATAATTAAATTTGAATCACTCATCAAAAAGAGTGTGCCTTTTGCATGTTTCTCAACGAGAGAGAAGAGATGCATGAAAAACCACAGTTGATGGGAGTTAGGGGCATAATAGTTAATTATTGTGACGTCAACATCATATAATCTTCCCTGCAATATTAAATATCGCCCAGTAGGGTCCGCAATTTCCAAGTCGCAACAGAAAGGGAGAGAGCGATGGAAAGCAGTCAGGACCCCTCTTTTCTTTTCTGTAAAACAAGCCTGGTAAATTTGAGTGTAAGATTTGTGGACATACTTTGGTCTAGAAGAGACTGAAAAACGAGTTTCTTGTAGGCTCACAATATGAGCTCCCAAAAGTAGAAGAATAATTAAACACTTTTCTCCTTTTGGTAGCGGAGTTTAGCCCTTGTACATTGTGGGATAGTAGATAAAAATTAGAGCCAGCCATATATGACAAGAAAGGTAACACAGCAATTATTCATCAGCACCCCTAATACACAAATCGCCATGACAGTGATTACTTTAGGAAAACAGGGTAAACAAAAAAAATCCAGGATGGAATAAAGAGGAGGAAATCATGGATATATTGTACTAATTATTTGTGGATAAAATGACAAAACATTGCTGAAGAATTGCTAAACAACAGAAACCGTAATTAGAAACCAGGCACAAAAACATTGCAGCAACAGGTGCTAACAATAATGAAGATTACAAAAAGTCACAACAATGCATACCATCCAAGCATACTTACATAATTAATGTCCCCCCCCCCCCTCCACAAACCAGTCCAGTAAAATAGTATTAATGAAAATGCATATGTATTTATATACACTTAAATCTATTTTGACGTACACACACAAGTGAAATCAGTAAATGTTCCTTAATACATGTATTATAACATCTTTGGCATCTTTTTTTCAAATATTTGATTTCTTTAAAGCCAAACTATGAAATTTAAATCAGATCCAAAATGCTTTTAAACTTATTTTTACATTCATACTATTGTGTGATAAGATGACATATTATAAAGTTCTAATTAGTATTTATACGGCTCGATATGAATTAGTTTGCAGTGTTGCAACCAGTCCAAAAAAAAAAAAGTATTCAAACAACATTTGCAGCTAATCTAACTATAAATTAAGCAATTTTCTGAATTAGTATAATGTAACATAAAAAATGTAGCAATTACCATGTAGCATAAAAAAAAAAAAAAAAAAGATCAAGCACTAAAGATTCGAATTGACCTGTAATGGACTCTGGAACAGGCCCTAATGGATTGCTATGATTACATCACCATTGACAGAGTTTAACAGAAGCACCTGAATCACGCAGCTGAAAATTAATCGCTTTAATTGGCGAATTCTCGACTCCACTGCTCATTTATCAATGCTGTAAGCCAGCAGGCGAGTGCCCTAGCAGTCGGCTCCGGCTCGGTAATGCGCCGTGTCCAGCGTAGCGTATATTCCTGCAGCGAGCTTACGGCATTTATATGATAAATCAGCCCCACTGTATTGTATCTATGGAAGAATAGTATTGATACCTGAGAACAGGAAGTGTATTAGCATGGGGAAAGGTGTTGCATAGTCAACAGATAGAATCAGGAAGTCTGATTTTTAAGCTCCATGTATATCCATGTATATATAGTTTCATATATATTTATATATATATATATATATATATATATATATATATTTATATTTATTTACACACATATATTCCCATTATTTCTTAATTCAGAGGGATTACTGTTTAAGATCATGTTGGTAACATGACTTGTTCCACTGTGATGAGATCTACTGTGCAAAACACCTAGAATTGCAAAAATTTGTTTTGTAGTGTCGATCAGCTGTCTTGGGTAGAGGGAAAAAAGTCAGAAACATGTTGATGACACTGGAGGGTTTCCAATTTGGCCTGATTTAATAAAGCTATCCAAGAATGGATAAGATAGACTTTCATATGGTGAACCTGGGTGATTCAGCAAACCTGAAATCAATGTTTTCAACCCCCTACAAGATTAATTCCATGGTAGTCTATCTCCTCCAGTCTTGGTGAACTTTAATAAATCCAACCCCATTGTGTTGTAATGCCACCATTCCATCCACCAGGAAGTGTTATCCAAATCAGGAGTGTTTTTGGTGCCTTAAATCCCAAAAATGCTGGATGTAGAAGAGCTCCAGATGAAAGAAATTTGCTATGACTACTTTAACCTAACAACCGAATCGAGCACAAATGGGAGCCATGTGCCAGGATTAAATACTACTTATAGCCAAGGGATCATCAAAGTTTTTCAAATGGTTCCTGCTCACCACTCTAGGAGTCGATTCAAGAAGGTTGGCACAAAACAATGCTCCGATGCATGATGACAAACTTTGGATAGTTGTCCTGCATTGAACAGTGGAATTTGCACAAAACAGCTACTCTGGGTTGGGGATCTACAGTCTGGCCAGTATTTATTAGGAATTTATTGGAATACATTATTTGGTGCTCAATGCTAACACCTCTTTATTCCTAAATACAGAATAATATTTTATCTAATAGTTTTACTAGCAATAGACTAGCTTAAACTTACATTGTGACAATATTCTATCTCTATTTATGGTTAGAAAACAATGTGCAGCTCAAAGCTCTACAGGGAAAGCATTTTTTTTTTTTCTCCTATAGGAACATGATTACTGTCCCTAATCGTAAAATCAACCCTGCCTGGAGAAATGTATTCACAACTGGAGGTAAACAACTGACAACTAACCTTGCCTATCTTTGCTGGGTCAAAATTAATGACAGGTTTACTTTAAGAATTGTTTTAGTGCTCTGCAATTCTTTCTTGAATAAGGTTGTTTTTTGTTCTCTCTACATACGTTTCTCTGTCTTCTGGAAAAAAATATATATCACAGGGAGACAGAATCTTCAATGTTACCTTTAATACTTTGATTTAAAGCACCTGATAACTTGTTTGTGATTCAAGATAAAAGGCTTAAATTAAATCTGACAACATAAAAGAGCACCTGCCACCAAGTGGGAGGTGGTGATGGAAGATTTTGGAGTTTTATTATTTTGTGCCTTTAAAGGAGGAGGATGCCACGGCTGACTTTGTTTTGGCACCAAAGAAAATAAACACTAAAATAGAGAATTTATAAATTCTGGATCACAATAGAACTTTATGTCCTATTCATCCCATTTTTTATGCATTACAGTATATAAACAAGTATAAGCTTTTAGGAGTTTTTCCCCCTCGAAAAACTTATTCTTAGCTATGTCCCTTTAGCTCATGGTCCCCCATAGCAGAACAACAAAGCAAGGAAACACTGAAGTGGGCAAATCAGATTTACTTGGATTGCTAACCCAAATACTAGGCTCAGATTTGTCCTATCCCTGCTGTTAGTTTGGTTTAACAGTGGAGTTGGGCAGACAGGGGCAAGGTCTGTGTGTGCTAAAGCCAAGACATAAGACAAAAAATACAGGTATGTACGTAAGTCAATGCTGAGCCGCTCCACTGCCCTGCTTATAGAAGACCAAGGAGTGAGAAATGGGGAAAAGTTAGGTGAAGTACAACAGGGACAGATTAACAGTACTAGGAAGAAAGGGAACATATAAGGGAGCTCCTGTCCATGATCACCCTTGAATATAGGTGAGGAATAAAAGTAATAGGAGAATACCCCCTGTCATGGGGGCTGAGGGGATGTTGCTAGAGATTTAGTTTCAGTTGTGTTGTATGGTGTTTTGAGGGATATTATTAGTGCAGTTATTAGAGGTAAACTTAACAGAACAACCACATTTAACACATAACACAGTTAAATACAGTTTTCCCCTCCATATGCCTCCATCAGAACCAAACTTTGAAATTTCTAATAAATGTGTTTTCCCCCTTAATTTATTTTATTTTCGGATAAGGGCAGTTCGGGGTAAAATTGGGCAAGTTCCTACATCACCCATGCCAGAGTCCAAAAAAACAATGCTTACTCACTGTACTATATTTATATAGGAACAACATTGCCACCCTAGATTGCCCAATCCTGATTTGGACTGCTGAACAACCTTCCCATAACATAATAAAGAGGTCTTTTGTAGTCCACATGGGGTAAACCATGCTTGAGATGTCAATGTAGCAAATGCAAAAGATTTTACTAACTCAGTAGTACATCAACAAGTATTTTTTTGCAAATATACAAAAATAATAAATTATATAGTTATATATATATTAGACAAAAAATGGTAATTGTTAGGATTTATGTGAATTTCAAGTGGTATTTTTACACCTTTAATTGATAATCACAAAAGCCAAACTAAACCCAAAAGTCATCATGCAGTCATGTTCTTTTGCATACATTGTATGGAGCATGCACCATATGCGTTTCTATACCTTATGTAGTTATTGCATATGCAGGCATTTTAAGAAGATTTGCTCTTTTACAAAAATGTGGGTGTAAAATGTTTTACATTACTATGGGTTGTATAGCTAAACTCTTGGAAAACATCCAAGTACACAGATGTAATACACGTACTGGAGCTGTTTTTCCTGCCAAGGAGTTTATACTTCTGTCCATCCACTTCTAAAATTTATACAACCCCACAAAGTTCAACCAGGTAGATGGTGTGACTTTCTCTGTTCTATGGTTTAGACCAGGGGTGCCCAACAGGTGGATCGCGATCTACCTGCAGATCACAAAGGCAACACGAGTAGATCGGGGAGCCCTGCCTTTCAAAATAAACCTTACTGCGCACAGGCGTTAGTCCAAAGTCCAAGTTTTTATCGTTGGTAGATCATTTAGACTTGGTAATTTTAAAAGTAGCTTGCAAGCCAAAAAAGTGTGGGCACCCCTGGTTTAGACTGTTGAAGGAGCACAGGTATGTCTCTTTATCCACCCCACCATGATCCTCAGTGCTGCTGGTATTGCAAGAAACTTATACCAAGTCACATTCAGATTGCATTTAAAGATATCTTTCATTTTCTATTAATAAATATCTAGCTGCGATAATGTGTTTTCCCTTTCAGTCTAGAATTCAGCCCTAGATAAGCTTTAAAAATATTTCTCCACTCTGCTTTGTAAATGTCCCCCAATTAAATCTGATGCAGGCTAATTTAGACATATAGACTATATCATCTCAATGTTTCTATCATTTTCCTCCCTATAAACTATAAATACCATGTGTATAATTAACATACAAAAGACACAATGCTGCTACTGTAGATTGAGAAAATCATTGATTAGGAGCCTTTCCTTGCTAAATCGATGAAAACGGATTTCTCTTTCCAGTACCGCGACGGTAATCACTCTTTGCTGACAAAATGCAAAATGCATGTGCTGTAGACAGCTGAGATGGCAGCTATTGAAATGCATGTAAATGCACTGTGGATTATCACATAACATATTTGTATCTAATGACCGTTAAAGATGACATTTATTCCGCTGGAGGAATACAGCTGGGATGTAAATCTTGAACTGGAAATGTAACTAAACAATCATCTCCTGTTTATTAGACGTTTGAGACTGGTTCTGAAGCTGCCCGCCCCAGTAAACAATAAAACTCATGCTGTAAACAAGAAATCATACATGGTCAATAAATTAAAATCAATACCAGTATTTTAGGCTAATTTTATTTATATTGGAAATAATTATTACAACCCACTGAAGTGCTGAGCTATTAAAGGATGGTGCCACGCACAAAAATGCAATCGTATGTTTTAACACTATCCTTACAACTTCCAACACAATTGTATTACCTCCTCATTTTCAGTTTATATTGTTTAAAACTTTGGGATAAATGGACATTGATTGCAAACCAAACCCTGTCTGGTATCAGAACCTGACCAACCTCTTTTTTTCAAAAACACACTCCAAACTCTTTTTAAAAAAAGCTTTCTACAAGACTGGAAACATATATCTATTATTATTATGATGTGTGGATTTTTTATATCATTGTATTTAAAACAATACTATATTTTTGTATTACTATAGATTTATTTTAAATCTAAACTCTAGGAAAACATCTAAATACACAAATGTAAAATGTATATTGGAACTGTTTTTCCTGCCAAAGTGTTTCTACTTTTGCTCATCCATTTCTAAAATGTACACAACCCTACATATTTCTACCAGGTGGATGGTGCTAAATTCTCTATGGTATGGTAAATGATCTATGGTATGGACTGTAGAAGAACATGCATGTCCCTTTCTTTACCCCAGTATGGTCATCAGTGCTGCTGTATAGGGTACAGCAAAACTAGAGACTTATAGCCATAAAATGAGGGGAACAATTGCCCTATTATTGGCCATAATTGTGATATGAAAAGGAGCCAATGTTTTATTATTGTTATTAGAATATTATTATTATTATTGTGTGTAGTTTTTTTGATAACATTGTATTTAAAATACATTGTTTACTTTATAAAAAAAAATTCCCTTTGATTAACTGGATCATAGCTTAGAATAAAACCATTCTGACTAAAGATTTGGAGTTTACATATCAATCAGACAAGTGACATTTCTGCACTTTTTCTGCTATCCAGCCTGCTGATTTGACAACAAATCAGCATTACCACCTCTGTTAAATGAGCAAGATGGTAATCCAAGAATAAGGTACAAAGAGGAAATAATGAACTGATTTATGTAATGGTGTAGAAGTACATAAATCACAATAATAGCGGACAGTATTATATATCCTATGGCAGTTACGATTATGTCAGCAATATATGTTACTGAGGGAAAATATTATCGTGGAAGAATATTTTTAAATGTTAAGGGAAAGGGGGTGATCATAGCATCACAGTCCAAGCACACACTTTGTTTTTGAACAAAGGAGTACACATAAAATATCAGCACAAAAGTGTCCACTGCATTATTACCAAGGTTTCTTTCTTCAAAAAAATTACTTAAGAGCAAAAATTAGCACTGCTCCACTGCATTGCAGTACGTGTGGTGATGAACATGCATAGTTGTAAATGGGCTTATAATGTTTCCTTTAATGCTGAAATCCCCACCACTAGCTACCTTGTATCTTCTGCCAGTAATTATTATTTATTATCTATTTCCTGTTTTAATGTTTACTACAATATATTCATAGCAGGAGCTGCTTTATAGAAGGGACAACTTCAGAGGTTGGTATTATGAAAAAACTAAAAAACAAACTATGTGTTTATAAACAATGGCAGAGAGAGAGATACAAAGCTGCATTGATATTTTTGTACCCACTTTGTTTTATTCATCTTCTAAACTCTTTGATCTTCAGGTGAATGAAACAAAGCAATAATGCCATTCAAAGTAACCTTATATGAAGAGTAATGTTTTTATTACCCTTAAATAAAACATCTTCCAGTTTAACCCCTTATTAACCCTTGGTTTACCCTAATCAGCCTAAATGAACTCCTTCCCATTTTTTCCTCCCAAAGGATTAGTTTCTGTTTGTTTTTCCAATTTTTAATTAAACAAAAACCCGAAAGGGAAAAGTACAGGTTCTCTTTTAATTCACAGATCTCATAACAAAATTTCTATCAAACACAAATTAGAAAAATCTTTAAAAAATGCTACAACCTCTCAGAAGGCCTTTCAGATTGTTGAGCAGAATAATGCAAGGGATGACAAGTGGAGGTGTGTGAATTTGCTACAATTTTACAGATTAAAACTTGCATTAAAGTCTATGGCCCCCACATAGTGGGTTAATTGGAAAGCATTAATATTTTTCTTTCTTTATGCAAGCCAAAGTTTAGGTGCAAAAGTACATTTTTAGCAGCAAGGCAACTAAGGAATTCAAATGTCATTGAATTTTTATTATTTATTAGCACCAACTGACAGCTGATTAGGTAACCTTTTTTGTGAAAATTTAGCAAATTCATTTCTGTTTACAATTTTGTGAGTTAACTGCAGTTACTGAACATTGAGTGTGGCCGGGGTAGGGATGAGTCTTAACATAGAAAAAAAAAGAAAAAAGAAAAAAAAATCACTTGCTTTAACTTTCGCAGCTCCCTTGAGAGTTTTTCTGGATCGAGTCCCACGTTGTCCTGAAATCCACCTTCGTCCCAGTGCGAAGGAAGCACCAGAGGTCGCCATCTTCTTGCCCCTTCTTCCGCCTACATCAACTAATCTCAGACTTCGCAGGAGTAAAATCTGGTGACGTAGCCTGCTTTAGATGGAGAAAACTCTGAACTGTGCATGCGTCAGATCAGCAATTTTTGTTCCGTATTGAAGAAAAAGCTCCCTCTGCGCATGTTCGAGATCAGGGGTACGCAGAAAGAGCAGCCAGAAGCTTCCTGGAATGAATGACGTATGTATCCCATGGAATAATCCATGTCAATCACAACATCTAGCCAGCTGGCAATTTTTCCAATAATAAATTACATTCCCTGTACTGTAGTTCTTGTTAGAAATCCTTGTGGCATTTTTGTATATTCTGCAGAGAATTCATGTAGCAAATCCACAGCCAACTGTATCTGTCACACTTGCTGCCCGACTTTTCTTGGCAACCCAGGCTTATTTTCTAGATAAGCGTCTGGTTTGAATTTTACGCCCCCCCATCCTTTTTGGGGGGGAAAAATAAAACTTTTACTGTATGTATCACATAAATAATTGTAAAATAACAATTACAAAAAAATGTTATTTTAGAATTATATAATAAATAAATGTTTTTCAAGGAATTACAAGTTTATTAAGTTTAGGTTAGATTTCTGATATTTGGAGAATGCTACACGTGCATGTTAAATATTATTAACAATTCATATACTGGCAAGACCACAACTGAGGGCTTAGAGGACTGCAGGTGTTTTTTTGGATGGCCAATTGAGCAAAAACATGGCCTATACATATGACATTTTCAACCAAGCTTCTGAACTTCCAATTTTTCTTGAAAACACAAATCCAATATTAGCATAAAATTATAGTTTTGACCAACTACAAACAGATGAAGTCAATTTTACCTACCTAAAATTCCAATTACTTTTGAAAAACTTCCCATTTTTTCTTGATTTGTTTCAACTTCAGCTTGGTTGCAATTATGTAACATTTTGCCAATTAAAAGATGTATTTAAATAAATCAAGCCTAGTTTTGACAATTGACCAAATCCTAGTTGGTAGTCAAGCTTGTGGGTGCTTTTTTCTATTCAAATTTATTGAAAATTTCCAGCATAGGAGTGCCCAAATTTGGCAAGATACAAAGGGCCTGTTTTATCAAAGATCTCCAAGACTGGAGAAAATAGACTATCAATGGGGGAATCTTGGTGATCCAGCAAATCTGGAGTGGATTTATGAAAACTCATGTGCTTTTAGGTGGCAAATGCTATAGGTTGTGGACCAGATTCATGCTGGATCACCCAGATTCTCCCATGATAATCTATTTCCCACTGTCTTGGTGGGCTTTGATAAATCAGAACCAAAGTGTATATCACAGTATATCTCAGCTCCCCCTTTATGGCCAACAAATAATAATGTGGTTCAACTTGGCCACACGACATTGTCCCTGTTTTATTGTATCTTTAAATTTTGTGTCTCCTACTTTTTGCTGACCTGTTATTCCCCTTGCTGCTAGAAAGAAACATACAACTCCAAATGAGACAGTCACGTTAAAAATAATAACTGGTTCTATGTGAAACAGAAGGTTTCAGACCTCATTAAAAAGCCCTTTTAAAGTATATGCGTGAGGCAGCACACACATAAACTTCAGCCTGGGGGTATCAATATCTTTTTCAGGGTGGGAAATTACAGTGGAAATTGCAAAGATTTATTCACTATTCAATAAAAAATGAGCATGGAATTTAGCATAGGAACTGCCAAATCAAGTGCTGCACTGTCTCAAGAAAAAAAAAAACCTTTACAAAGATGCATTTGAGAAGAAATTACACATTGCAATATCTCCAAGCAATATTATTTCATCGGGGAGTAATTCTCATTTCTTTCCATGCCTTCTTAGTACAGTGACAGTTTTACTTTCAATCTCCATAATATATTTCATCTAGTAACACTGAGAGCTACTGCCTGTATGCAGATGACAAACTGGCTATTTTGGCACAGAAAACACCATTTAATACGTGCTGCTTATCTCTTAACAGAGATGAATTAAATGGATTCTTCATCTTATTTGTTATCACTTCCAATATCAGGGATACAAGGCTTAGTATACACATTTGCATTGAAAAGAAGACTAAAAGAGGATTTCTATTTTTTAAAGAAAGTAGCACTTTCTCTTGTAAAATAAAGTGGCTGCTGTGCTCTGGTAAATGGCGCTTATAAGATGCCACTGTATCTGAACAGATGAGCTGTCATTACACATTCACCTTCAGCTGGCATTGCAGGTGAAATCTGAGGGCGTAGCTCCTGGTATGTTGTGAAGTTGAAAAGAAATAGAATATTCTTAAGGTAAACCGGACGGGGCTTAAAGGTTGAAAGAAAAAACTTGCACTAGCAAGGGTGTTAGGGCAATTTTGGAAAAGGGGCACTGGGAACAGCAGACAACCATATTTATTTATTTATATGTATTTCAACAGCGCCATCATATTAGGCAGCATAATAGCACTTTACAAAGTCAAAAGTCATATCACTAACTGGTCCACAAAGGGGCTCACAATCTAATGTCCTCATCATAGTCATATGCCCACACCACAACCTAAGGTACAGTCTAAGACCAATTTTTGTAGGGGAAGCCATAACTGTATGTTTTTCAAATGCAGGAGGAAACTGGAGTACCAGGAAGAAACCCATGCAAACAGTGGGAGAACATCTCCTTGTAGATAGCATCCTGTCTGAGCTTCAATCCTGTGACCCAGAGTACTAGCCCCTGAAAAAAATGGTGCTGCCCTATATAACATTGCTAGTTCATTGCTAGTAACTTTATTAAAATAAGTGTGAAGCTACCGGTCCCCCTGCTCAAGGCTTTGCACTAACCCCCACCTACTGGTTATGTGGACCAACCAACTGCCAATATTTGGATACACATAAATGGATGTTGCTTTACATTGATATAATATTCTACAACATAGAATGTGGCACTACGGTTTTTTGCATTGTGTTTGGTTTGTTATTTTAATCCGCTATTCTCCTCATAGTAAACTTTTTTCCTTTGTCTATATTCTACATGGTATTTAGTGTTTTGGTTTGTTTTTTTGTTTGAATTCCATGGCATGCTTTCTTCTTTTTTATGTCACTTGATGACTTTTAACCTTTAACAAGAAAGTCATGGAGTGATTCACATAATGGCATTTTGGGACTCGTAATACTGTGCAACCTATCTACAGTAAAGACTCCCTTGGTGTATATGGTACATCAGCTGAATAAATACTGATTACTAATCAAGGTTAGACAAAACTGTCACTAGACATTTAAGCAATACCCATGACCTGCAGAATTCCAGTACAATTATTCTTGTATAATTACGGGTGTCTACTCATTCCTCTGTGTGTACATGTTAGTAAATAGGATATTGATAACATGGTAGGCTAGTTTTGGTCTTCATAAACCTTGCTCAAGCTTTTTAGGCAGAAAAAATTGTAACACAAAGATTTAACATTTAAAAAACTTATACAGGGTTATACAGTATATTTATTGCCAATTTGTTGTTGCCATTTATACCTGTTTGGCATGTTTTTTCTGTATATGTTTTTTGGCAAAAATATACCAAATTGGGACATTTTAGGAACTTTTAGAAATTTTTGGTTATTTAAATTATTTATTTCACAAAAAAACTAAAAAACACATATTGATTTGTTTAAGGTAATGCGTTTGGCTTTATATTTACAAATAGTAATGCAACTTTTTGGAGGAAATTTAGCATTGGAAGCAGAACATAACCCAGCAGATATCAACATAATATCTATGTTGAGTGAGTATAATGGTAAATCTTGTTATACATGACTATATCTGTAAGTATTATTTGTTATAAACAGTTGGAATATTAATACAAGAATAAATATTTTAGGTTAGGGTACTGGTATATCAGAATAGCCCACAGAATGCTAACCAGCGGCTTAGCAGGCACAAAAACATTATCACAATTAATAAAACTCTGTTACCAGTACAGGGTTTAACTCGGAAATTTTTTTAAGCTGGGTTGGAAAAAAAATGTAGGTGGGTGGAAGCCCCTGTATTATGACCCAACTGTTCTGTAATCACTGAAAAAAAGTTTGGGGGTTAATGGAAAAAGCCAGGGTGTTCCCTTGGGGCAACAATTGCATAATTATTTTGCCAATGTTTTCCGAAAAAGAAACTTTCCTCCATTTTTGTCCTGGCAAGAAGTTTCAAAACTTTTTTTTGGCCTTCGAAAATAAATAAAAAGGTTTGGCCGTTGATGATTACTTCTGACAAATTCTCGGAAATGTTAGAGTAAAAGATCTGTCCTCATCGCCTTATTTATTCCTTGTAAGCATTAGGACTGATGTAAAGTTTAAGCACAGTTTTTCAGCTTTTGTTTACTTTATGAAATTATGAAATTATGTTTTATATGTGAAATGGCCAAGCCTACTGTCTACCTTTGTGGTAATGATACATTAAAAGATATGATTTTTTGGTTGTACAAGCCAATTGTGCTTTTTTATTCTTTAAAATGTTCCTGTAGACCTCAGAATCCAGACATGTTAATATGCTATATATACCTTTAAACCTTAACTTTCAGCTCTGATCTATTCCTTAGCTATGTTGGGTTGATTAGAAAGCACATGAAACAGTGTAGGATAGCAGAGTTAGGGTTTTGAAACTAGGATCATAGCTTTCTGTTCAGCACTGGATCTGGAAGTGGTATCATGGACTAGTAAAATTTGCTTGGCTTCTGGGAAGTTCCTTTAGGTGAGGTCAATGTTACTGGGCTGTCACCTAGGATCCAGGGAATGCAGTGGAATCCAATTCTTTCTTTAGTGAGTAATAATCTCTTTGGTCCAATCCACGTCTCAAAGGTTTCCACTGATGGCCTCTCCTTAACACTGTGCCTGGTATCATGTGGACATAACCTAGGAATAACCCATCAGAGCCCCAGGGGATAATGAAATTGTTCTTTCCCAAAAAGCACTAGTTTCTTAATGACTAAATACTTTATTTATGTAGGGCCCTTGTTCAGCACCAGTGCTTTCCAGATATCAGTCCCCCAATGTAACCCCACACTCTTCACCTATGGCGAGTCCCCGCTCAGCCTCAAGAGGCTAATTGTGCCATCCCAGCACATGGTTGCCCTCAGGATTTCAGTGCACAACAGATGGTGCCTGGGGAAGGACTGACAGGGGACTGAACAACAACACATAATGCATTACAAGAGAGTCCAGCAAAGGCAAGTATAGAAAAATAGAGGTCATACACAGGTAAATAGTCCACTAAAAAGGTATCCAAGGGTTTTGGGGTTGCTGGAAAAGATCAGTCCAGGCAGCATACAATAAACATGGGATAAACACACCAGCAGCAGGTCAGCTAAACATAACACTAAAACAGGCAACTGGTTACTGTGAGCAGAAAAGATACAAGGGTTTAGCAGCCAATGGCAGGGCAGGATTGAACCAGGGACTAATCTGCTCCTAAAATTCCCTACAGCTGTGCACAGCCTCAATGTATGTGCTGGGGATGGTACATCTTAGACTGTACTGCTAAAGGGAAGCAGGAGATGCTACAAGAACAATGTGGGATCGCCAGCCAGATAAGTGTCTTCTTACAAAGTACTTTTACATTCTGGCAGTGCAAGTAGCAGAAAAGGTAAACATTGAGTCTAATCCTTACAGGCATGCCTGTATAAGACATATTTTTTTTAATGAAAGGGATATTTTAAAGTGCACAAATGGGATGCTGTATCAATGCTTTGCTTTACTGTTAAATTATATATTTCAGAATCGGTAAAACCAGTTACTAAAATTATAATCAATGCGTTGAGTAAAAATAATAGCTTAATCAATCCAGTTCAGTCTTTCTCAGATTCACTAGTAATTGATTCTAGAAAATGACATTTGCTGGAGAAAAAATCTAGACAAAGAAAACAGAATCCTAAACATTGTTTAAACAAGGAATAAAGGTTAAAAAGAATTTCAGTAGGTTACATTTCAATCAATTTTAATTAACCTTGGCGGAAAGAGCTTTTTTCCCTCAACGTACAAGTATGAATAGCCTAATGAAATCACCAAACACAGATTAATAATTAACATTTTTCTACAGCTAATGCAATGATCAAACATGTCTTCCTGATAGTTAATTTTCTAATGGAACAAAATGGTTTTGATGCCTTTTTATCAATATTCATTTTTTGCTATTTTAATCACATCTCCTTTCACTAAAGCAATCAAAATAATTGGGGAGATTTTTGCAGGTAAATACTGGGATTTATATGCAAATAGATACAGCTA
>NC_092860.1:131103972-131132257 GCF_032062135.1 Pyxicephalus adspersus | reverse complement strand
GATAGTGCTGGATCAGTGCTGGCTAGATATAACACTCAACGGGCAATATTTAGCACTTTGTGATGGTCAAAAGCACTTGCTAAGGCGGAACTAATCCCAAAAATTAAACAATTATGATAGGCAGGTCCTTTGTTACATAAAGGACAGGCCATGAAAACCATAAAACCACATTAATAGGCAGCTCTACTGACATGGGGTTTATTGTCTGTAGGCAGCCTAAGTCACAAAAGAAGATCAGATAACTACAAGTATCAAGAGATTCAGCAACCCACCCACAACACCAGCAATCCAGACAACAACACTTCTAGTTCCACCAGCAAGGATTACTTGAGCTGGCAAAATAAAGGGCATCAATCAGAGCCTCTTGTAACAAGTAATTAAACTGTAATACATGAAAACGTATAGGTAACCGCGCTTAAACTCACACTGCTAGGAACAATGATAATCAGATGTATGAGGAGTTGAGACAAGGTTAGCACCAGTCGAATGATATTTAACATGAGATGACACAGAAGAGGACAAATTGGTTGGTATAGTTGGAATACCAGCAAGCCAGAGTCATGATCAGCTTCAAAGAAAAGATCAAAATGGAAGATAAAATTCAGAAAAGAAACATGGGCAAGAATAATAAGACTATCTGGTACTTGATCTGCATCTTTGGATGACAAAATCACAGAAATTAGTGCACTTTTTTGCTATTTTTTGTGTTTTTGTGCATGACTATGCATCAGTATTACTGTGCACATCCATGCACCTATTCATATACATGGGCAGCCATGCTTCCATACGTGGCAAATGGAAGCCATAGTAATAAAGCTTCTCCTGACTTATTCCCCCTTTCTACAATGTTGTTTTTTTCAACCCATAACTTAATCACAAATACAAATACACCACATTATTTCACTTTTATGTCATTGACCAGCAATGATTTGTCAGTATGACAATAGTAAAGCCATTGCATAGACTAATATTTATTGATTGAAAAAAAGCCTAAATGTCTGTTGACCTTCTCCCAACTGGGCTCTTTTCAAATACCTTTTCTTCTCAGCACATTCACTGTGTTTTTTAGCTCTTTCCAGGTTATAGTTTTCCTATACCGTTCTTGTGCTCCGTCATATGGCATCCATTTGGTTTACATTGGTGTGTGGATGAATATAGCCCAATAATTTCTAGCAAGGTGGCAACTGAAAATTAATATTGTAAGCTAGTGTAAGACAATCTATTTGATATAGCTTTTAATTTTCCAAAGAAAATGACTAAGGCAACTGTGGTGTGGTGACCACAGATAAATGAGCATTTAATTGTATAGGACAAAGGGTGATATGTTAAAAAATGGTAAAGACCACAGATAGAATACAAATAATGATCGGGGACTATAGACAAATTACAGGCATTTGTGACTGTGGACATGTAAAACATACCCTCATTAGGCAATACTTGTTTCAAACAATTTATATCCCTTTTAATCACCATTATGGAGTAGTAGCCAGCATCCACAAATTACAAGAATCCAATCCAGAAACAAAAGGTCAGGCACTCTTGTCCCAGACCAACACCTAGTTTGTTTGGCACAACATGTATACACTTGATAAACCTATCAATGAACCAGACGGATCATGGTATTAGCATCTATATTTCAAAAACAGATGCATCCAATAATTTAAGAAATAACCTAAAAAAAAACCTTAACACATTGAGGTTGTAAAAAACATTTCTATTATAAAAAAAACACTGTGGCAATGCGCATCAAAGTACAAAACCCCCTACATAAATCGCAAGATATCTATAAATATCCAGAGCTTGTGATGAAAACACTTTAAAAGATATTGTTACTGTACACTTAACAGATCAAGTCTATGCCAGAAATATGAACTGGAAATCCCCACAAAAACTGCCAAACAGTGAAAACCTTGTACTTATGAACTGAGTCTTTTTAGATTCATCATTAAGTCCATTAGGAATTCTATGGGGTCATTTGGTCAAAATCCAATATCATTAAGCTGTTTAAGTTATCATCCAACTTTTAAATTGATTGATTATTTGAGAATTAATGATTGCCTCAGTCTCACTATGGCATGGCAGGCCTCCAGAGCTTTGGAACCAACTCCAAGTCTGGAATCAGTGCTTAGCTGGTCACTGAAATCCTATCCTGGATATAGATAATAGACAGCAAATGATACGATTGTTGAAAGCTACTTCTATATGCTAACATTGATAGAATGCATGCTTATTTGTACAGATTTGTGTCATCCCTAATATAGGGAGAGCTTCAGTACATGTTATTCACTAAGATTTTAGCCCCAACCAACAGCTTGATTTGCTGTACAAAGATCTTTTGGTGTTTTCATCTAGTATGTCCTAGGACAGCCCAAGATAGTCCATAGGCAGCCAAATCATTTCTAAGACCTGTCAACAGATGCGAATATTAGAGAAGGCATGAAACTCTACCATTACTTACATACCCACCTTCAAAAAAAATTCTTGAAAGTACCATGAGGGCAGCCAAATCATTGCTTAAACCTGTCAACAGATGCGGGCATTGGAGTGAAGGCATGAAATTATATCTTTACTTAAATGCTCTCAATGCTTTGAAAGTATGATAAACATGCCCTAAAATAGCAGCTCATTTGATCTTGTAGTTCTGCTTTCTACCCCAAAAACAAATATATGATCACATTGATGCCTAATTTAAAGGCCTGCTAGTTCTGACTGCCTTCTGAAAATGTTGATTATTAGGCTAAATCTGGACTCAATTAATTTTTAAATGTCTGAGCTGGAAAAAGAATGCAGAACGTAAAATCACAGTAAAATAACGGCTGTTCGGCGTGAGTGATTTAGAAAGAATTAAAACCAAAGACTTCCCTTGAAAAGGCTGCAATTGCTGACTCCAGTTGTCCATCTATCTCTGGCTTTAGTATTTTTTGACCCAGAACATGATGCCAAAATTTTTAAATAGAAAATTCCATTTCATTTTTATTGGGTCAGTGGTCCAGTTGAAACTACTGGATCAGCCAGTCTATCATAAGCAAATGAGAGCAATGGCCATCTGAATACCTTGTGTTTTTAAAGCCAGAAAACTGGGTCTCCTGTTCCAAAAGGGTCTTTGTTAATAATACTCTTTACAACCATATTTCAAATTTAAACTTGTAAAGTCAGACCTGGAGCGTGCGAGACAAGGGAGTGTATTGTAAGGCCGGCATAACTGGGCAGGCAGAGAGGATAGGGTTTATAAATTAGTCTCAGAAGTTAGAGGGGGTTGAGTTTAGGGGGCAGAGGTGAGGGAGGGGTTAAGGTGTTAAAAGGTCAGGAAAAAGAAGTGCGAGGCCATTAGATCAAAAAGAGTGCAGGAGAAAGTTTCCGCCCACCTGCCCCATTTTTGAAGTGGTATTTTGATATATTTAGGGATCGTATGGGATAGTGATGTAGGGTCAAAAGGTTGAGGTCCTTGAAGGGTGGTGTTGATTGGGACATAATTACACTGGAGTTGGGGACCCATCTTTGGTGTGGAGTTCCATGGGTTTAGAAAAGTTTTGGTTGGATAAAATATGGTGGTGGTCTGCATTTAAGGAGGGGTTACATCGTTCCCGAGCTGGGAGATTTGGCTGCTTGGTGCAATTCATATCAGGTGGAAGAAGAGTGCAAGGGTAATTGGGGTGCCTTTGAGGACCAGCAACCAGTACGGTTGAGTTGAGGGTCTGAGTTGGTGTGCTGACAACAGTTACATTCTCATGACAGCTTTCAGGGGTCAACTCTTCCTTTTTACTCCAAGCATTCAACATGTTGATAAATGTCTACAATAAAATAGCAGTTATTCCCTTCTTCCTATGCATTAGGGAGTAAGCCCATCCTAGGTTTTTCACCACATGTGAACATCAGCCAGACTGGGAACAAAACATCTAAGAGGATAATGACAATGTGCACTCCAATGTAGAACAGTAAAATCCCTCACTTGGCGTCACTTTCCATGAATGATCTGCCTGCCTATGGCCTCTTAAACATATCCATTACAAAGATCAACAGACTAGTTACTGTATAAAATTCCAACTCCGAATGGTAATTTTACAAAGAACAAACATTGTTTGATATAACACAAGCACAGAAGGAGTTATGGTTCACAGCTATGTATATAAGAAAAGCTTTGTTGAAGAGAGACCGGTAGCATGAAATGCATCTACTGGGAGAGATGTGACAGACTTGTCTTTTGCTATCAGCAATCCATTCTTTCCCCATGGAGAGGCATATTCCTTTAGAGCAAGCAGTGTGCATCTGTGATATGAAGTGCTGACAATAATGCTTGCCAGTGACTTGCAATCTTGTTTGATTTCTACAGTGAAGTAGTACAAGACTTTCTTTTACATTTGACTTATTTACGTTCTCTTCAAGACAACAACATCAACACCTAACTGAATCATTGAGGTTTTCCTTCTCTGAACAGCTCCAGCCAATATACATCTTCTGCAATTCACCACCTGTGGATCTACCTGTGGATCACACAGCTAAATGTTATTGTTTACAATTATTGGGAACAAAACCAAAACATAAAAAAAAAAAAAATCAACAATGTAGGGAAGCCAAAATTTTGTTTCTGTAAGTAAGATCTGTAAGATCTATGGGTGAATTTTAGTATATATTTATTAAAGTTTTATACAATATTTATTTTATTAGTTATACAATAATAAGATTATTTATTTAAGTGCAACTTTAGTTCAAAAAGTTCTAACAGATAGGCTTTTTCAGGACCAAGAGACTGTATAAGGCTATGTTCAGTTTGATTTTCTGGTGGGGTTACTACCTATGTTATGCCAGTGAAACTCTGCTTCCGAGCATCTATTAGTAGCAGCCCAACAGAGAATAAATGTAGAATAATGAGTGGTTAAGTACTGCTCACTGCTGCCCGCTATCAAATATGCAAATGCTAGTTCTTTAAAAGCCATCAGTGGGGTGTGATCAGGTCTACCACAGGTCCAAACCCATCCTAAGTCACTTCTATTATTACCAGTCCTCCTTTTTTGTCTGCCCAAATACTTTCAGTGGAGTAATGAGCACCTGATCAATTCTGAATGATTTCAAAGTGTCTCAAATTGATGGCATGGACATAAGCCAATTAATAGGTTCTAGCAGAAGTCATTTCTGTGAGTTAGATAGGGGTGAGGTGAGAAAATAATATTAACTACTGGCAATGTTCGTTCACTTCTGGCCTTTGCAAGAGTTAAAAAGAACAGAAAACCACTACTTTGTATTGAATACTATCACTAATGGACTTTTGAGAAGTACAAGATACCCAAAGATTTAGGGATCATCAGGTGCAGTATGTCTTCAATTATGGGGCTCCCTGATTTTTTAAGAACAAATGATAAAATTGGTACTCTTGTAACTTCCATTTGCCAACCAAATAGTTCTGTAGTACTGTGTTTTAAAATGCATTACCATACTGAAAAAACTGTTATGAGGTGTCATTTATTTTAAAGAGCATCACAATAGCAGGCTACATAATCTTATTGCAGAACACCACACATTGCACTTTAGGGCATCTTAATACACCAATACACATAATACAACACAAACTGTAATCTAATAGGTCCTAAGAAAGAGTTATTCATCATTTTTATTTTTCTACTATTTTATAGAGTATTACTCATTAGCAATGTGTCAGAAGGCCTAAAATTAATCTATATAACTAATTATTACAAAATAAATAGACCTACAGGAAAACTAGAAAAGCCATTTGTTCAGAACTACTTTATATAGAAACTCTCATCACCAAACTTCTGTGTAATTCTATCAGAACAAATCAATGTATTTAAGGGTTTCAGTTGCAGACAGAACTGCTGTAATCACCATTAACATAAGTAATAGCAGGATGTTGGCTTTTGTTTACAGATGTGCTGTGGGAGCTGGGGATCCCTCGATATTGTTACAATTAAATAAAGGACTTTGGTATTCCATCTAGTTTGCTTATATTATATTCTGTAACAATGTGAAATAGAATATTATATGTCTCTAAAAGCAACTAAATGATGGTTTTCATATTTCATATTTTTCCACCTCGTCATGCATTATTATTATTGTTATCAATATCATCCGTTTTCTGTTTTACTCCACCACCTTTTTTTTATTTTCCTTCTCCCTTGCACTTGTTATTGCTAATGCTTTTACTCTTTTTCCTATTCTTTCACCTTTTTCATTATTATCCCTCTTCCATTTTATCATCATTATTATTACCACTATGTCCAGTCATTATATTGTGCCAGTAGTTTATGTAATGTTTCATTTACAAGAACTGAGAAAACTAAAGAAATAGAAAAGTATAGGTCCTGCCTATAAATTGTTCAAATCTAAAGAACTGTTTCACTTTTAAAGCATAAAGCATTGTTACCACTATAAGTAAATGCTTTTTCCATACCGCACAATCACCTGCGTGACTCTCTGTTGTGATGCTGACCCCATTTATTACACTGAATGGAGCAATTCACGAAAATTAATAGTGATGTGTGCAGCAGTGCAGTGACAAAATGCACTGGAGTGCAACCCATAAGTGGGAACATCAGACATTACTCTCTATGCTCTCTCCGATGTCCTTCTATATCACACATTATGTAAAGAGCAATGAACTGCACCTCAGAAAGTGGCAATAAGGACATGGCATTAGGTAGGTTGTGTTATAAACACTCTTATTTCAGACACACTGGACCTGATTTATTAAAGTTCTCCAAGACTGGAGAAGATACTTTACTACGGGAGAACCTTGGTAAACCAACAAACCTGGAATGAATTTCTCAAAATTCATTTGCTATTAGTTGACTGATGTTTTTAGTCCTGGACCAGATCCATTCTATATTTGCTGGATCACCCAGATTCTCCCATGATAGTTTATCTTCCCCAGTTTTGAAAAGCTTTAATAAATCTGCACCAGAGAGTTGCCTTATCCTGGCTCAACCAATCAAGGGACTACAGACTCCTGTGATGGAAGATAGCTGTTCAAGGTGCATGTGTCGTAATGCCTGTCGATAAATTCTGCACGATCACAAACGTGGTCTCAAACTGAAGTTAAATGGATGACATGGACACAAGCCCACTCATACAGTTTCTATGTCATCTGTCTGAGTTGAGGTTGATGTGCAAAAATATTATTGACTACAGGCAATGAAATTTATACTTCTGGCCTTTACAAGAGCTATATAGAACATAAATCTGCTACTTTGTATTGATTAGTATTACTAATTGACTTCTGAGCAGTGCAGAATTACCACTGATTTAAGCATCATCAAATGTTGTATGCATTTTTAGAACTCCCTGATTTGCAAAGAACTGATGATGAAATTGCTACCCCTGTAATTTCTTTGGATCCAATGTTTTCTGCTGTAACCAACTACCACCACAGCTCTAATACGGACTATTTTGAATAGCACCACAAAGCACTATCACAGGCAACATAGCATATGCCCTAGTAACTAAATATATATATATCAACTGTGCATTTAGATACTTCACTGGAGTTCAGATAAAGAGGTTTTACAATATAAGAAATCTAATTTCTCTATGTATCCATAAGCAATACAAAAATGCTACAACAACACATGTCAATGTGCACACTTAATAGTCTCCATTGCAGTAAACATTAACAGGAAACCTAAGTGGTCTCTGTAGACTCTTTAGTCTTTTAACTAGTTCATCTGTTTAAAGTATCCCACACTTTAAATATTAATTTAAAATTTGCAAATGATTTATGTTCACAAGTGCTAGATAGTGTTTATGCTGGGGGTCTCTGGTAGTTCATTCAGGGCGTTTAATGAAACAGGCGCAGGTTTACAAGCATAGCAAAAGTGCTAAATTGATGTATTAGGTCATTACCACATTGCAAATGCTTCTAAACACTTTCCTCTGAAATAGATGCATTTTTCAATCAGTTTTATACTTGGTGTCTTAAAGGGATGTTCTCATCTAATTGCCTTTGATGGTGTATTTCTGTTTTGCTTGTATAAGACTGCATTTTAGTTATTGCTATAAATACATTAAAACACTTAGTAAGAAATGTATTGAAGAAATCCTGAACACTATGGGCTGTATTTATACAACATGGAATCTGACATTGCCTCAAACATTCCATTGTGGGAGTCTTCCGAGTCCACGTGCTCAATGGCAGTAATTGATTCCTACCAATGAATGATTGAGGGAATGTCAGATTCCCTATTTTATAAATACAGCCCTAAGTATACCAACATTTTTTCCAGGATTATATGGATAATAACCATTAGCTCTTTCTTTCCTCTATGTTTTCATTAGTAATATCATTTTCTAGTCTAGATCCACCCCACCACCACCACGACTGTCAGAGCCAAGACTATGTCATGACTTGGTCAAGTGGTCAAGCTCCTCTTCTAATTCTTGGTTCCCAGAGACAGGGGCAATGAATCTTAGCCTAATGCTGGGAAAGAACCAACCCCAAAAATTGAAGTAAATAACCACCTAAAACATTTTTGTGCTTTGTGCCAAACTACAAAAAATGATTCAAATGCTTCAAAACAAATTTTATGATTCTTTTATATAGTTTGAAACTTGTAATCCCTTAGTGGTTGACTTATAATTTAGGATATTGTTATCTGCTGTCTGTTAATCTGCAAGGTTATGCACACTTGAATTTTATAACCCATTTAGAAATGTGGGCACAAGCCTGCCATGCCCTGTAGACTTTCCTCATTCATATTTATTGCACTTAAATTCAATTTCAATTTCAATATATTTATTATTAACCAGAAAATGTATCAATTCACTTTGTCCATCAATTACCAAACCCTCGTGATACCACGTGTATGTCATGCACGTGGCCAGGGTAGATTGGAGCTGCAGGAAGGACCCAGCACACACCCACCTGCTACAGGTTGCCTGTAGAAAACTATAGGAAGGGGCAAAAACAAGACCTCGCACTCTGCTCAAGCAGAGAGAATCGCAGTGACCAGTCTTTATAACAAGAAGTTCCTACACAAAGGAAAAGTTTAACACTCGATTAGTCAAGTACAGGACACAAGCTAGAATACACACGTCTTAATTATTCAGTGTTTGTTTTTTGCTTATTATATAGTTTACCCTAAAAGCATGTATACATTTTTCCACTTTCCTTACAAAAATTAGTTTTTGACTGGTTTTAGTCCTTATACATATGATCATCCTTTGTTCTTTTGTATAAATGTATGTATGCCTTTGTAGCACAAGGTGCCAGGTTTGAATCTCAGCCAGGACACTATATGCATGGAGATTGCAGGTTCTCAGCATGGGTTTCCTCCCACATTCCAAAAACATGCTGTTCGGTTAATTGACTTCCCTATAAGAAGTTGACTTTTTGACTGTTGTAAAGACATATGACATTGGTAGGGACATTAGTAACATATGTATTATGGACTTTGTAAAGTATGTTGGTGCTATATAAATACTGGATATTATTATTATTATTATTATTATTATTATTATTATTATTAATAATAAAAATAATAATATTAACAATTAAAAAAAACAATTCACATGCAATGGTATTGCAAGTCTATTTGTTCCTTTTAGAACCAAATTTTTTACATTTTTTTTTTGTTATCGGTGGTTTTCTCCTTTTGGCTCTTTTTCAAATATTTCCTCAATTGGTACCCAAAAAGAATAAACACTTTACTTTTTCAAATACTACTTTTGGCCAAAGTACATATTGCAAGAAATTGGAGATGCAATCTATCCACAAATCATAAAGAACTTATAAATGACTTAAATATTCATTGTGCTTATAACCCAAGTTTTTGAATAACTGAAATTTATGGTCAAAACACTAATTTTGTAATATCCATGTTTAAGATATTTGTTGATTGTCTTTTGGTTTTCTTTATTACTTATTTCAGTTTAGTTGTCGGTGACTGGCTATTTCCCTTCTCCTCCCTCCAATTTTTTTAAAAACAAAATACGTATGAACCCTTCATATTTTTAACGTTAATGTTAAATGTTAAAATTTAAAAATTAAAAAAACATGACTTTTTACAATGCAACCCATTGACAAAAAAACAGTAATGAAGCTTTAAACCCCAAATCATTTGCTGGCCAGTAGAGTTACTCATTTTATGTTTATTATATAGTCCTGAGTGAATGTGGTATTTACGTGAAAAAACTGTCAGCAGTAGCTAGCAGCTATTGAACTTTAAACTGTTAAAGCTCAATTTTCTCTATACCGTATTCCTTCAACTTTGGATGTGAGCTAATCAGTAGATATTGTCAGGATTCCTACCAAAATGTATTTTTCATTTTGACCCATGGTTTCAGGTGAGATTGACATGCTTGTTTAGTGCAGTAAACAAATAAAATATACAATTGAAAAAAAGCCTGTTAGAGCAAAATTTTGTGCATGGAAGAAAAAAAGCAAATAATGCCTGCTAACTTTCCACAAACATGGCCCCTAGAGATTAGGGACAGTTGTTATCTATGGAAACAGAACACCTCAGATGCATCTACTTTGATAGATATTCCTAGGAACATTTCACAGGTATTTTTAAAACAAATACAAACTGGAGTATTTCAGAGTATTTGCATGATTTGCTGCCAAATGTGAACCTATTAGCAATTCATGAAGGTTAGATGTGCCGTGTAACTTTTGCTGTTCCCTACTGAAATGCAACCAGATAGTTTCTATAGATTTAGGTTCCTTGACTGTTCCCTTCCTGTGTCTGACATACTTTTTTCTAGGGCACTCCATAAACCAATTTACAGCACAGGAGGCTCAGATAACTGAGGTGTATGAGCTACTTTAACTCTGTTTGTGGTGTGAGATCATTATAAAAATCCAAAATATTAAACTCAAATAAAAATATTGCTATGGAATTGTCATTTATAATTTCTGTTATTGCACACATTTCTATATGGCAGAGGTCCCCAACCCTCGGTCTGAAGGTGGGTCACGGCTCTGGGAAGTGAATCCACCAGCAGGGTCAGGAGAAGGCCCCCTTTCATCTGCCACTGAATAGTTGTATTAGTATTGTTCTGATTGTGTATTAGCAGATATGTTACTGGTGGTGCCAGTACAGATAGTCCCCGGGTTAAGGACATCCAGACAACTTCTTCCCTGCTACCTCGTGTGCAAAACGGAGGATTGGACGGGGGTGGTGGTTTGCATGACTTGCAGAAGAAATCTTTTGCTAAACACAGCTGAGGTTGTGGGTGATCTTAAGGACTGAGCTGATCTGTAACATATTGTAACTCTTTATTGACCAAGACAAACTTTTGTATATCAAAGCACAGCTTGCTCCAGAGGTAATGAATCTCTAGGCACCATAAAGTTTTTTTTTGTTTTTTTTTTTTGCTTTGTTTGTGATTAGCTCACAGTGAGGATTTCTTACAGTAACTCACATCACGCCGACTAATAATATTTTGAGACAAACATCTGTCCTTATTGCATTTATTAAAATACCTGTTCCGCACCTGTTTCGACTTACAAATTCAACTTGAGAACAAACCTACAGTCCCTATCTCGTATGTTACCCGGGGACTACCTGTAAAATACTTACAGTATCTTGTTTTGATTGTGTAAACATGTTTCTGGTTGTGTGAGTATGTTACTGATTTGCCCATGTATATGCGAGTATGTTACTGATTTGTGTAATTGCCCATGTATTTGTGATGACAATGGGACAAGCAACCAGTGTTGTCAGTATGGTTCTGAATGTGCATCTGTGGTCTTTTACCTATTGAGTCAGCACAGTATTGATTTTGTCTTAATTTAAGCAACTCTGTTTTCCAGTACTTTAAATCCATACCTAACTTACTGTGTATACAGTATGTAATTATTACCTTGCATTTATATGGAACACTTCATTTGACGTATGTGTGTGGGGACCAACATTTAGCACAGTTGTTGGGGTGGCAGCATAATGGTTACCCTAGGGTATGAAAAAATGTAAATCTGACCCTGGTCCCAATGATACATGAAATGATAGGAATACATAAGTTTTTTTGTGTAACAACAAAGGTAATTGGCCAGTAATCAGAGCCCGCAGCTGCAGCCATACAGCTCCTGCCATGAATCTTTCGGCAGCAGAAGGACAGGTAGGTATAATGGTTTGGGAAGTGCCTGGCAGGGGAGAAGGATTCGATTAAGGGACAACAATAGGAAAGTACAGAGGTAGTAGATATAAAGCGCCTACTGCTGACTTACCCTATTTGATTTGTAAAACTATTGTTTATCTAAAAGTTTATTACCCTTGGTGAGAGTCCACAGCAGTAGAGGACTCCCAATTACATAGAAAAGAAGGGACCTATATATAAAGTCAGAAATTAAACCATCTATTTTCCTTGTCAACATGAAATCTATAAACTCTAGAACACTGAGTAATAAGGGTTACGCAGATCTCATTTCCATTTACTTGCAGGTGTCATTTTACAACTGTATGCTTTTAAATCCCCCATATTTCAATAAAATAGTCAGTGCAGCTGTTTTAATGCATTTCTAAACTATTCTCATCTTCCGGAGATGTTTAGTCATCTAGTATATTTTGCAGCCCCTGATAACACCTAGGTTTTTTTTATGGTGAATCTGCTGAATAAAATAACTACTATTAAAAACGCCGCAGTCTCTTGGGAAAACATTATTCCTGCTGAAGAAAATAAAATTTAATTCTTCAATCTCCAACACTATTACGTGTTGTATTTAGGATGCATGCAGCATTAAAAAGACATCAAAATTAAAATAAACCTATAAATCTTAGTGTTTAAGGACTTTTTCACATACAAGCAAATGCCGCAAACAGCTGCCCCGTAACCTCGAAAGTTGTAAATTATTGTAATAATCTTTTTTTTTTCAATTTTTTACATGTTCACTATTGTTGGAAATATCTTCAAAGAAAAATTGTATTACTGCAGGGAAGCAACTGCCCCGACATTATCCATTTCTGCACATTGTAAATTATTTTCATTAGGTTTCACAACAGAGAAACGTTAAGATCCTTCAGAATATCACCAGAGCAAATGATCATTTACATGGGGAAAGAGTAAGATGAATGCAAGCAGAAATGAGTTTTATATGCAAAAACGATCAAATAAATCATGATGTCAATTTCTTCCGGAATAACGATAACGGGCACTCTGCAAACTTGGTGACTCAGAGCATTAAAGCCCTTTTTTTTTTTTTTTTGGAGGGCCAAATTTATTCTACAGAACCACTGCTGCGAAAATCAGTAACAAGGGCTGAAACGATCTGTCGCACAGTTGTAAAAACAATTGATATTTTGTTTAAAAGCCAAGAATTCATTTTGAGCTTTTTTTTTTCTTTAAAAAAAAAGAGAGTATTGCAAATCATATGTTTGTCTTTTGTCAATTTAAGCCCATCATGACCACAGATCATTGAAGCCTAGATGCCCACATCAAATTCAGCAACATCAGTATGTGTCGGTTAACCTGACAATATCTATACGGGTAATGCCCACCTAAATCACTTTTACATTGATTTTCAAGAACAAGCCTTTATTTACTTCACTGGTTTAATAAACAGCCTTCTCGTGTTTTTTTTTTACTACAAGCTTACAAATGAACAATCATTTATAAAAAGTATAAAAATAATAATTTGCACCTTGTGCTTCTACCTATACCAGTCTAAGCTGTGCTGTACAAAGACTGAACGAGGATTATTCCAATAAGATTAGGTAGTTACATTGCCTGTGTTTAAAAAAAAAAAAAATAGTAATGTTCTAAAGAATACAGAACTTCATTTGTGTCTTTTGTGTCTACTAGGAGATCAGCTGTAATTCTTTCATATTATGGGGATATATGTTATCTGGGTCAAATGCTTTATCTAGCCTATTTTTTTTTAATATGGCTGGTTCTAGATGGCATCTATGTAGCACCCGGGCTGAGCTGGTTTATGTATTAGGCTTCAGGAAAGGACAGTATAGACTATGTCAGCCAAAATTCTTTTGACGATAGATTGAGGGTCCTGGAGGAGTTGGGGATCTGCTCCTTTTCTTCAACTGGGCAAAGACTGCCTGATTAGTTAGCAAGGGACTACAAGTAGGGTAGTTAGTTGCCCAGCCAGGACAAGGCTTAATATTCTGCTGGCAACCTTTCCCTTGACAAATAAAAAATCCAGGCAGACATCTGCTGCTTCGTTTGGAACTGAACCTGCAATTGATCGAGTATTGATCATCCTAAAAAATATACACATATATACATACATACACTCTAGATCACACTGAGAACACAAAGCACAAAATACTTTAACCTGGAAAAGAAGGAAAAAGATATACACACTAAGCCCATGTGATTTTTAATTGTTTTTCACATTTGTATAAATGTTTTAAAAATAACCCATAATGGGTATATTTATTCATCTTAATTTAGTTGGCATTTCTATTAATTACTGTTTTGTATGTTTACAGTGATGGCCACATTTTGTACTTTAGGTTTCTACTAAAGTCAAAGCATTTGACTGTATTTTTAGGTAGCAAAAATGGTAACTTGGTTTATAATTTCAGATAGGTTTATATTTGAGTGTTTACAGTATTGATATTTATTTGTTTTAGTAGTGTGAGATGCTGGATCTAAAACCTGACAAATGGATCAACCTCTAACCTACAAGAAAAAAATTTGTCCTTTAGTCAAAGGCTACATTTACATTTAGGTGAGGTTGCGGTGTGGTTACGGGTTCCTCACACCCATGGACAGCTTCCTATTGTGAGGTGCTGCATAAAGCATCTTACCTTCAGCATAGAAAAGGAAAGGGGGAGCAGTGAGTGGTTCAATGCTGACATCTGTTGTAAAATGTTCAAATGTCAGTTTGTTTAAGAAACAATTCAGTGGTATGGGTAGCTGAATGTGGCTGCCAGGAGCCGCTTCCACTGCCTGGACATTGCCTAATGAACAAAGTATAAAAGAGAACCTTGGTCAAACTTAACAATACACACAAAAAAACAGGTTATAGCAATTTTCTATTTCTTTTTAGAAGTACGCTGCAGATTTTCATGTACAGAACTTTATAACATTTGTTTCTCAGCTGCTATGCTGCCACCTTTTTTATCTTGGAATATCCATCTGTGGCTCCAATAACATAGCCTTCAATGACCAGTGCTGCCATATACTTCCTTGTGTGGGAAGTGAGCCTTTGGCTAAACTCCAATATGGATCATTGTCTGCCCCGCCAGAAATCATATATAAAAACAACCAACAAGATCAGGTATTTTAATAAATTATTTAGTTTAGAATGCTATTTGCTCTCATTTCTATTTAAACCATTTGAAATAAACAAGAAAGGGAAAAAAACAAAAAGGCTGCAGAAAGGTTAAAACATTCTCCAAAAAACATTATCCTTCTGTTATTGTATCACTTACTATATTTTACTATATGTCATAACACTTCTATTACCTGCCGTAACACACTTTCATATTAAATTCAATTTATTTTTATAGATGCCGTGCTCTGCTGCTGGAAGAAATAAAATAATCAATGATTTGCCTTCTAAAAAAGAAATGTGGAAACAATAAGGTAATGTGTATACAAGAAGACCGCAGCTGCTTCTACCCCAACTTCACCCTCCCACCCCGCTCTGTTTTATATATAGATAATTTTTCATAAAGGCCTACAGCTGCTGTTAATTCTGATTCTTCAGCCCTTTCTGCAAACTCCAGACAGAAGGTGGAACGTTTGGCTTCGCCTCTGAAACTGCAGCCCAGCTTGTTTTCTGAAAAGGACACAAAACAAAAAAACAGACGCCAAAAGGTACACACCGAGCTTTCTCACTGTGAAATAGCTGTAGTCTTTTATGGTGAGTTAGGATAAATTTAGCCTGTTCATCAGCAGACTGCACATCAATGTGACCCTATATTCATATAAGGGAGCCACAGCAGCTCTCACAGCTGCTAGCATAAATAGCTGACTATGGCAGAGCCAAGGGTCACTCCGGTTGTGTCCATGCAAGCCATTCATTTTTTCCTGAGCAGAGTTAATTCATATAAAATCATTTTCTTTTATTTTTATATTTTCATTAAGTAGCTTTTTGTTTTTGCATGATTTACCAGCAGTGCCAGTAATGCTAGGTCACCTCATACCAGTCGTTGGGAATCACATCCACCAAAATTGCTTGTTACAAGGTAAAGCAACCCTCTGCTCTTCCCTATTATAAGCAATCTTTGTGTATCAAACAGCCCAATGGTCTCAGAGTGGAATTAAATCTTATGTATTTAAACTCACAAAATTAAAAACAATGAGCACACAACTGGATTGAATAAAGTGAGTTTTTTAGTTGCTTAGGGAATACCCATAAATTATATCTAACTCTGTATTTGCACCGTGCAAAGTTTTCCCACCACTTCAGCCACAGTGACCAAATAAATGGCCAACTACATCCAGTGAGAGGTAACTGTAACTCCTGTAGCATTCGCTTTCGTAGGACCTACCAAATTTTACCTGGGTTTCCCATTGTAGTTATGAAACATTTTAATTGATTACAAGTATTTTTAATTATAAATTATTATTAAACTATTATTGTAACTTAACAAATAAAGACAGAGGGTTAGGGTACCAAAGTGTCATACAGCAGCAGTTCACATCAAAAAGAAATCCATATAGTCAGCGCTGACAGGTGACCTTTAGCATCCTCCGTGAACTCATAACTCCATAGCAAGCTGGGAGAGAAGCTTCTCTCCTCTGGAGTGGGTCTCTTCTTTAGGAACCTAGCTCACCACTCATAGGTTAAACCCTAGGGGCCCAGCCTAGCCAGGCCCCATGGGCTGCAAGGCCAACCTGCCCTACCCTGACTCTCTTAGCTTTTTCAATATTTTGTCACGAAGGCCCCCCCTAGCTCAGTTCTCCATATATTTAGCTTGTGTCTAAAAAAGGCACCAAATATTACCATAGGCCAAAAAAGTAATTCCCAGGGCAATGATTAAATTCTACTTTGCTCAGGCCAGATTCCTCCACTGAAACAGGAGGTAGCCAACCATCACTTCCTGGGGAGAACAGATTCCTAAAATGTCGAGAATGCACAAAGTTTAAACCCTAAAATGACCTTTACTAAAAAAGTTCTAAATTTATACTTGACAGCTCAGTCAAATGGGGATGGAAAGACAATCTTCAAGCTTTCATAAGCTCCAACTATAGCGAATCAGGGCTTCCCTACTTCCAATGCCATATACCATGTTGCATTGCTTTGTATGGCCAACACAAAAGTTTGCTCAAAACTTCTCCAGCTCAGCCTCCAACACTCTTTTGACCCCTAACAGAAATGGGTGCTGCAGTATTATATTGTTTATTAAGACATCGTACTCAACATTATCTTAGGGTGTATGCCTAGGCAAGAAATAATGAAAGGTAGCTCACAAGCACCCACCTTACTTTCCACCCAAACAATCCCCCTCAGCTGCCTAGCCTTACCTTCCCCACAAAACAGCTGGACAGCCATTTATTGTACAAAGCTTACAAACTTTTTCCCCACTTGCCTCAACTGATGTGACCCCTCCCCTTCCCTAGTCTTTACAACTCCTACCTTACCCCTCCTACTCCCCATCTCACCACCAATCAGTTTTCACACCCCTCCTTTCTTCCAGCTCATTCTCGAACTCGTTCCACCCCAGGGCTGCCCTGACCACCCTGTCATGCTGTCCCTCCACCTATATTTCTTCTTGTCATTTTCGGCTCCAGGCCCTTCTGTCTCTTTCTGTAGTCCTGAACAAAGAACTAACAGCTTTTTGGATATAAAGTGCAGCAGAGGAAGCTTTATTGACCCACTACAGTCTGGGTTCACTTTTTTCCATATTTTGCAGTGCATTGTTATAATTATTTTCGTTTGCTATCAGAAGGCCCTTTTTCTAATCGGCTACTAAACACCAATAAAAAAACGTTGTGGCAAATCACCTGACTCTCGGGGTGAAGTCACTCCTGTGACCCATGCACAAAATCCAATGGGTTGCTAAAATTAAGATCCGCTGTGTTCTCATTGCATAGAAGGCTCAAACTTCAACGAACCACAGCAAACTGCAATGTGTATAGTGCATTCAATGCAGGCTGCACAAAAATGAAATAAACCTTATGTTCACCCAGTGCTTGGACACACTAAAGATATTGTTTTTATAATATAAAATTACCTTGTATTGGTCTATTTTGCCAAGCTGCAGATAAACACAGCCCTTCTAGTGTGAAAGGGTCCTAAGAATGAGAGCCAGAAAACTAACATTCTCTAGGGAGAGTTTAATAATGGCAGCCTCTATTTACTCACTTTCTCATAACAGTGTCCACGTTTTGACAAGTATATACTAAATCTATAAAGAGCCAAAACAAGCATATACCCCACAGCAGAGTGAAATGTTCTTTTGCGTTCAGAGCAGTCGACAAACAGAATCCATTTTTCTAGGCTTCCAAGCATCTGGCCATTAGATGCTGATTAGCAATGCTATAGGGATTTATAGGTACACTCCCGTCACACAATGAAATATGAAAGTTTTACATTTAAACTGGCTCAAGGCACACAGCTTGCCTGCAGAGCAGCACAAATTTACACCAACGTCTCAATTTTTCATTATGTTATGCTAGTAGGTATGCATACAGATTTTTACAAACTCTATGAAAATATAAAAGTGTTTTATGTTTCCCTGGAATACAGTAGGTAAATGGGTTGAAACTTTAAAAAGCTCTTTTTTGGGCATTGGAATTTTTCTTAGAGACACTGGGATTTCTGCTTATCCTCCTGGGTTGTTCTTTTTCCGTGGGTAGTTCAGGAAGCAGTGATTTATATGTTTTTGTGTAGGGCTTTTGACATAGATCCAAGACCATGTAGAGCTCTGAAACTGAAGCAGTTGAAACTTCCCCAGCGTGACACTGACATTTGGCTAGGACATAAAACTGTACAAAGAAAGAGGAAATCATTTTCAGAAATCTCAAAAATGCTATACATGTCTTTCAGTTTAAAGAATATGACTTCTGTTATCTGTTGATCTAAGCACTATACAGAAATGCTTTCATTTACAAAGAACTGTACTGATTTTACCTCTCTCCTCCACTGCTTGATCCAAATATATTCTTGTTCCCAGAGCAGCATGGAAGTGGAAACAAGTCCTGTAGAAGACTATAGATTTTTGTTTGTCTATTGTCCATGACTGCCTTGCAGAATTCATGGCAATGTGCCCAGTATGAACGATCTCTCAGTAAATGCTGGGTTGTAAACAAAATACACAGACTGATTAGCCTTTCAACCAATCAGATCATATATTAATATAAAGGAATCACATTCATTTGTTCCAATGTTCAGAAATCAACCCAACCAGACCAATTACAGAATCTGTATAATGCAGGATTAGAACCTAATCCAATTACTCCCATACTAGCTATACAAATACAGATCGTACAACATTTCTATGAAAGGATAATCCAGTATTATGATTGATCTCACAGTTTGCAAAACATTTTTACTACAATTTGAATAATTTTAGATCGATTTTAAGGGTTGAATAAGTTGATTGGAAAATATGGCCTTCTTAAAATGTTTTTGTTGTATGAAGCAACTTATCAATTCTAAAACAACCACATTTGACTTTGTATAGTTTTCCTGATAAACGTTCAAAATTAAAAAGCAATCAGACCAAAATTTCCAGTGTCTGATACACTAAAATGATTGTATCTGTTAGGTAATGGCATGAAAGACTGTAGTGTGTATGGACAGGCTAACACCTGTTGCCAGATATAAGAGATACACGAAATTACAAAAGGCTAAAAATAGCAATAATCCATGCTATGTAAAATTACTATATGACTCAGAATAAAACATAAATGAAGCTGAAAATTATAGGATATTGGAAAAAGTTGTTTCATTTGTCCTCCCATCCGGATGCCACAATATATTCAAGATCAGCATTGAAATATTTTTTGTTTGTACCTTTATCTTCTGCTACTACAGATTTTGCCATTTTATCCTCCTTCTCTTCCTGGTTTTCTACTGATATAATTTCCAGGTATTTAGGTTCAAGGTTCTGAATATGCCATAAAAATAAAATTGTATTTTAGCTATGGTTTCCTCGATAAGGTAAAGCTCAACTCAATACTTTTTCTTTTGTATAGCGAGTGGGAGGGCCAGAATGTTATGCAAAGTTTTAAATGCTAATGAGAGAAGTATCCAACACGACCAAACATGAAGAAGAAAAGTAGGTAACTGACGTTCAATACCAAAAATCCAATGCTTTGGGGCCACAAGGGATCCTTTTCTTCATGGCAGTGAAACGGAACATAACCCAGTGTATACACAACAGTCTCATAGTAATGGTTTTTATAGTATTGGCAGAATGTGCAAGTAGGTGCTGGGATAGACCAGTTCCTTATGTTCAGATACATGATATATCTTTTCGCAGGTGGTGGTGGATACGTGTGACGTCTTTGTTTCCAGTTTCTGGAAAGCACATTTGCAATCATAATTACCCTGCTCTTTAGTATAGGGCTTGGGAGATCCAGGTATGCTGTCTTACCATTATCACTTTTTTCCTGTTATTGGAGCAGTGGTCTATATTATATATTTGTAGCAGTTATATATTTGGTGTGTGTACTGGATGTTCTGTTTCGCTGCCTTAACAAAGGGGTCCTCTGTGGAATTGGGTTCCTAGTACAGAACTTCAATAAACCATTTTTCCTTTGCATGTTTACTAGTAGTGACTACTTCTCTCTTTGGATGTTTGTGGTGGGATTATAAACCAAACACTATTGAATTATATGGCAACTGTGGAGTATTATTTGCTTTGGACTGGTTGGAAACTAGGTTTAAATGCTGTCTGGGTACATATAGAGGCTATCTCTACTTCTCCTTCTATTAAACACAGGAGTGTATTATTAAAATACAGAAAGTTTTTTAAATGAGGACACAAACAATAAATTTGGTTTGTAGAAGTTTTCAGCCTTTTCCACGGTTTCTAAAAAAAAAATGTAAGACTTCACTGATATTCACCTATATTTATATAATAAGTTACTAACTTAACTCATCCATTTAAATATATACAGAGGTGCACACTGCTCCTAATTCATTCCAGACTGGACTTCTTTATGTCCTCATGCATAGGGCTCTATTATTAATTTATATAAAAATAATGCTTTAAGTTTTCAGTATGGCCATTTTCTAAATATGCTTAAGGCTTTTCAAAAGTTTAAAAAAATACTTCTGCTTCTGCATTTGTATTTTTGATTGCACACTGCCTTCAGTGCATTTACCCCATGAAAACATAGAATTATCAGTTTCAATCTTTGATAAATTGTATCCATAAAATTAACTAACTAGGAAATAAGTCTTAACATGACACTGAAAACATGTGTTCAAAGAATTAATTTTTATACAGTTGGAATAAAAGTTATTTTTAAAATTGATTTATAATAGCAATAAAAATTTAAATTTGAGACATTTTTTTAACTTCAATGGTGCAGGCACTGCAGATTCCCAGTCCCCATAGGGTTATTACATTTACAGATATATTTCATACTGATATAAGTGACTTCATGGATGTTGTTTATTTCACAAAACTAAGTGACAACATTCATTGGTTAAATCTGACATATAAAGCAAGACAAAATGCCTTTATGCAAATGTAATTTCTCTGTAATAATCTATACTATCCTGCTAAAAGGAATTATCCCTGCAGGCTGGCAGCTGCAGACAGTGAATTAAAAATGGCTTTATATACGGGGAAATCTGTTCTATAATCAGCACTATCCTTGGCAGAGGCATCAATCTAGCACAGTCTTGGTGAAGGCACACAATGAATGACACACTGGTGTGATGTAGAAGCTCTGATTACATCACAGACATGTCGGGATGCCACCTATTCCTTAGCCAGGTGCGGCAGCTTTGTCTTCACAAACGTTGCTGACACAATCTTCCTCAAGGAAGGGAAAGAAAACACCTTAAAGTCTGATTTATAGGGTCCTATTTAAAAATAAGCAGCATCTTTTTGAAAGTTCATGGTTGTTCTTTATTTTAAAGACACTTGCCAAGTCACATAGTTCTAGGCTGGGGAATTTGTTCCAAGTGTGTCTGCATACTAGAATTTATTTACAGATGTTTGATCCTGTGCATTTCTATATTTTGTTCATACTTCCTGTAGTTTTAAAATCCAGAACTATATAACCAGTATCACCTATAAAGATATAAGCTAAGGTTGCTTTGCAAAGCAAGAGCCATTAAGTATAACATTATACCTTTACTCTAGCCTCTCATTGTCACTACTACGATACCTTAGATCCTCTTAGATGAGAGCTGATTTTATGATATTTGATGATAGGTGACTTAGGCCACAAACACAACATTGTAGGAGGCAGTAGATGATGAGTTTATTCTGCTCATATCCAGAGAAACTCTTTTCATTTGAGCTGTCAGTGTACAAGTATACCAGGGTTCCCTATGGAGCCTGCTATACAACTACAACCCTGTACGACCCCTATCTATGAAATTTGTCTGGCAACATCCACTTTGCATATCTTGCAGCGTGTTCCATACCTCCTCTGAATTTGGTTTCACTAGTAAGGTGCCGGCCCTCACCTTAGCTCATCACCAGTATAGACCGCACACTATACACATGAAAAAAATGAAGGCCACGCTCTAGAATATCTCATAATCAACTCTATTGAGTTACAAGTTCATATACCGGATATGAGATATGTAACCCTTTTCCCTTTTGGTTTCCAAACAAGGCTCTCTTATTCTATATTCTACTGACCTCTATTTAAAAGTTGCAATCCCTTTTTTTATATTCAAATAAAATGCATCTCAAAAACTGACTACAAGTACACATGAGTCTCACACATTACACTTGCTATTTTGGATCTCATCACCCTTCTTTGATCATGAAGATGTGTTTAGTTGTTACACAACTACCAGGCCCATAGATTACATTGCTGTTGGCAAATTGACAATTCAGAGAATTAATTGTGAAGAAGAATTGCAATGATTGTAAATCCAAAGATTAGGACAGACATGTGTAGCCACGGGACTATCAATAGATGTAACCAAGGGTAATATTATATAAGAATAATTAGAAAATGTAGTAATGATTAGACAATGAAAGCCTAATAGGTTGAGTCAGAGGCAGCTTGTTCTTGTCTGTAAAGCCCTCACACAATTTGGGTAAACCAAGTCTTGGCAACAAATTTAGCATTGAGAGGTGAGGATAGAATCTTTAAATGAACCTTTCCTACCACTCCACTATTTGTACATATTTACCTTTCATCTGGAGCACTATTCAACTTGCAGCTTACATGTGGCAGGGGACTCTACTTCTCCTTGAATTGGATGTCTGAGCAGCTACTTGTTGACTACGAGGCCTGTCACATGGTGGGGAAGGTATTGACTCACATGCTCCCCTATACCAAAAACTAACTATGGATTTGTTATAGAAATTCCCTGGATATGAGAAAGGCATGGAAAGCAAAGGAGGAGATGTACAAAATGAACTCCAATTCTCTACCTCTACAAAACACTACAGTGAACAATAAGAAAGTAATAGGAATGAGCCATTAATGTTACTAAAATACCTGATAGGTAAGTAACGCACAAAAGTAAGCAAACTATTAAATCAAGTCTGCCCAAAATCAAGTCAAGTCTGTTAATAAAAATTTGCTCAGATTAGTGACATAGTATAAAGGAAACAAAAATACAAACAAAATGTAGGCAAACGTTTAATTAAGGTGGTATACAATAATAAGAAGACACAAAAAGTTGATTAGCAAATCAGAATGAACCACCGACTGTTAGTTCCAAAGATGATTCAGTGGCACCCAAACATGGGCTGCTGCTGTTACAATGAAGTTTTAAGGGAATCATTACCTTGATATGAAAGAAAGAGGGAACAGCACTGGACCATGATGTAGACAGATAATTCAACTTGATGTGGAAGCTTTATAATGGATCTTATTACTGTGACAATAATAAGTGATTTTTGTGTAATGTCTTAGGACCCATTCATACTATCACCCTGCATTAATACACTATGAATTAAGGCTATCCATCTATATATGTTACCTAACATGCAAAATGTCTTGGGCAACACATTACACCACAATGCACATTAGTGTGTTACTTTATGCTGTGCTATATCATATCTGTATCAGCAAAGAGCTTTGAGGTCCCAGAATGAATGGTGCTACATTGCATCAACATAAAATCCCATGCATTGCAGGGATTGGTTTTTGTATGACTGTTTAGTAACAGAGGAAAGTGTAACTTCTCTGGTCACTAGATTAGTAACACACATATCTCTCTAACTGTATACTCAGCTTTTCTATTTTGTGGCAAGATATGCAGAATTACTGCAGGATTCTGGGAAGAGAGTCACACAAAGCATTAGATATATAGCAGGCTCTTACAAAAAAATAAAATAGGTTTATTTTTGCAATGGGAAATACATGTCTTGCTGGATAACAAATATATATAAATTTATGGAAATGACTTGTGCATCATTATAGAAAACTACGCATGTATGTTTATGAGATCCTAATAATCAATATGGATGTTTTTTTAAATGTGACTTCAAGCTTGCACTTTGCTAAGTTCCTTTACGTTCTTATATGGGTATCTATATTGTGTTCATGTGTATGTAGCATTTCGTCTGTGTGCATGCATCCATGTGCCTGTAGTTGTGTACGTGTAAATGTGTCGCACAGTTTAAGCCATCATTGCAGATTTTTGCCTAAACTACCATCATCCTTTCTACAGTGCAGCTGTGAGACACGACAAAATGCATTTCATGGTGATGATTATATTTCCAAGTTAACTGCTGTGCTTTAAGCTTTGGCAGGGCTATTGTGATAACAATTACATTTGCTAAAACTCTACACAAAGCACACGGGATAATTACACCCCAGTAAATCTGACCGTGCTATATTCTCAGTAATCTACGGTATGCTTCACAAGTTTAGTAATCCTCTCCTTCGTCACCCTAGCTTCAAATTGTCTCTGTCTAAGTGATGGATGTGACAATTAAAACTCCTGAAAGCCTCACCGTTGTTAATGTTATGTAAAATTTACACATAACACTACAGCTCTTGGGAATCAGGAATAGACGGGAATGAATTTTAATTTCTGCTCTTTGTTCTGCACTACCATTACATTTTTTTTTAATTTTTATTCTTTTTAAAGATGAAGAGGGTTATGAAAGCAAGCAAAAATGAACACAGTTTAATTTGACCTGAAATGAACACAAACGTTGCTTTGATTAGATATTTCAAACATATAATAACTTGAGTGGAGAAAACAAACACAAAACTGTAAATACGCAGCTGCTAAATAACATTGGCAAAATATGGAAACACATTGGGCTTAAATAAGAAATGTGAGGATAGAAATATTAAAGTAGGTTTTGCTGACTTGTTTATATAGAAAACCATGTTAAAGTGAAATTATTAGGTGTGCTGAACTTTTTTTTCTGAAAACAGTTGTGTGGGGTCAGTAACTCAAAGTACTGAAGTTAGAACATCAGCAGGACTACCTGGCTGCCTTGCGGATGTTCTAACTGCAATACTTTGAGTTTTTGACCCCAGACAAACATATATATTACCACTTCTGAATTCACTTCTGAATTCGATCTGCTTACTTGCTGTAAATTAATGACTTCATAAGTATTGAAGTCAGTGGATCATGAAAACAGCCCGGTAGTTAGCTTTTTTCAGAGGAAGGTCAGCAATAGCAGCCAACATATTTCCTTAATATCAGGCTATTATTCAGGCAAGGTCATGTGTCTGGAACAAGTATGCAGGACACGAAATCAAACTTTTCATACCCTATAAATGACACCTAATAAGTGACCTATTAGGTAAGAAAGCCAGGAACAAAACGAGAAACCTTAAACCTTATAACAATATATATACAATGGCTGCTTCCAAGATTGTATTCTATTCTACTTTTGAGGTGCTTATCTTCTCATCCCCTTGGAGAACCTTCTTTATGTTATATTATAGCTCTAGGTCAGTGACATGAGGCCCAAGGCTATTTCTTTGCCTTTTCTCTATATTTTGATTAGGCGAGTCACTAACCCCATAGGAGACGTCCAGACACTTCACTTGCTGTGTGCTTGTTAGAGTTTGGTCACTAGCTAATAGTAAATAAAGGATGATGGCCCTTAATCTAGACCCTAAAAAATAGCCAGGACTGGCATCTTCCATACTGCTATCAAATTTTGGGTCAGATAAAGACTTTCTTTTTCTTTTCCAGAACACCCCAAAGATTCTCAAGAGATTTAGGTCTGGACTCTGTGGTAGCCAATCCATACATGAAATGATGTCTCATGTTCTCTGAACCACTGTTTAACAATCTGATCTCAATTATTCCTTCAATATGTTAGGAAAGAAAAATCCATTGATGGCAAAACCTGGTATTCAGTATATTCATGATGTCAGCTGACCTCATTTTTTGGGCACATAAAGTTGCTGAACATAGACCTGAATTAAGCAGCCCCAGATTATACCACAGGCTATATCTGCTTCCAGTATTGCACAGTTCTTCAGCTGGAATCAGCCAGTCATATACTGTAGACTGACTAACAGGGCCTCTGTAAGGCCCTGGCCCAGTGTCAGTGCTCACTAAGCACCAATCGCCCAATCTAAATCCACACTATTTATCTATAGCAAGCCCCACTCAGCTTCTGGAAACCAGTTGTACCTTCCCACTACATAGATGGCCCAAAGCCTTTGGGATGACATCTGGGAAGGATTGGCAGAGGACCAGGAGACCACACAATGGCAAGTCAGACACAGGAAATCAATCCACCAAACAAGGTATCCAAGGATTAGGACAAGCAGTGTTGGGGTCACAAGCAAAAGTTGGTGCAGGCAGCATACAATCACAGGTACAGAAAAAAGGCAGCAACAGGTAATCCAAAAGATAAACGCACAATTAGCAGGTTAGACAGGCTACACTACAAAATGCAACTGGTACCTAGAAGCTGAGAAACTAGAAGCTCAGACAGGCACATACACAGAGCAGAAGACAAACAAACCTTCGGAGGAAGTAAACAGGGTGCACACGGAACTGCAGTGGTTCACAGCGCAGGATCAAAAGCCAGATATGCATCTCCTAATAGTCTCGTTATTGATCCTCCTATCTAACTGCAACCCTACCTGCCAAGGTCTATTAGATGGGAAAAGAGCCAATTATCTATAAAAAACCTAAAGACCATGGGATCCGCTACCTAGACTTTAGTGCACACAAGGGAGTATGGGAAGTTCTTCTTGTTATGAAAAATACTATTTTATTCAAAACAATACTGTGTATATTCTCAAATATTTCTTCACCTGAATGTGACAGTAAAAAAAAAAAGGATCTTGGTTCATACTCAGGTCGCATCAGTTCTGTTCAGATCTGTTCATGCAAAATGTGTAGTTTAATATCAAGGAGTTTGTTACACATGTAGCCCATGTGATGAGATTTTTTGTCATTTTAAATAAATTTACTGAAAATAAAAGACCATGGATGAGTTTATTCATATTAATTTTATTGGCATTTCTGTTTACTGTTTTGAATGTTAGCAGTGAAAGCTGCATTTTTTGTCCTACGCTTTTACTTGAGTCAATGTAGTTTTCCTGTTTCTTTTTTAATATATGGTGAAAAAGGAAAACTGGGTATTTCAAAAGGAACCCAAGAAAAGTAGGGAGTTACAAGAGAAAGTAGGGAGAGTACAAGTCCATCAAGTTCAACCACTAGGGAAATAAACATATCCCAGATATAAAACCCTATAAGACACAGTTGGTCCAGAGGAAGGCAAAAAAAACCCAGGTACAATTTGCTTCAACAGGGGGAAAAAAATCCTTCCTGATTCCATGAGGCAATCGGATGTTCCATGGATCAACAGTCTCTGTTATCTTTACTTTAAAGCCTTAATACCCAGATATGTTCTGTGCTTCTAGAAATACATCCAACTTTTTTCTAAATCAATCTATAGTAGTTGCTGAAACTACTTCCTGGTGGAGCCGATTCCACATTTTCACAGACCTTACAGTGAAGAATCCCTTCCGTATCCGGAGCTTAAACTTCTTTTCCTCCATACCAAAACAGAGCCCTATCAAGGCAATGAGACAATGCCCCTGATTCATCAAGCAGAATCGGATTATCGGTCGCGCATTCGCAATCCGAAATCGTACGCGATCGCGCTATTCAGCAACTGAAAAAGATCGCGGCCGGAGCCGCGCATCTCCGGCAGCTTTACACTGGCGAGCGTGTATTAAAAGTCACTGTTCCCCTAAAAAATTATTCTTTCTAATGGCACACACATTACCCATAGCCCTAAAAAAAAATGTTTGCGCTGTTTAAATGTTTTTAACATTT
>NC_092860.1:131035804-131101012 GCF_032062135.1 Pyxicephalus adspersus | reverse complement strand
CCCTATTGTGAAGGCTGGAATCCGGCTGGCAGTGAGGCGAGTGTACGCGCACACTCGAGTCCGGACCGCGGTAATCCGCGATCGATGGCCGCGCGTACTTTCGCGCTTCCAGCGAGCGCGGATTTTATTGATGAATCAGGGGCAATGTGTTTTTACTGAATTTTACTGAGTTTGAGAAAAAAGGTATTTTTGATGTTTTTACAAAAATGTTTTTAGTGTTTCTAAAAACATTTTAAAAACTGTACAAACTGCACTACTACTACATTCTGTGACTTGGAAACAAGATCACTCTAATGGCAGCTTTTTTGTTTAAATGTATTTAATTTATGTGGGTACTATTGAGCTACACTGTTCAAATACCCCCCTTCTCATTTACTTCCCTCCCTATAAATTAAAAAAGTGCTACGGTGTAGCAAATGAGCCAAGCAGTATAAATACAGGAAATGTAGTTTTTACACAGCTAAAATAATAGTGTACCCAACCAGTATAACTCCTGTAACAGTTTCCTAAATTCTAAGTCACTGGGAACCCAAGTACTTAGGAAAGGGTTAATAGATTATTGCAAGACGCGTAATAAATAAGAGCTTTTCTGAACTGCGGACAGCTGGACGATTGTACTTGAAACCAAACCTATAAAACACAGTTTAATGTTTCCCCTACAGCCAAGAAAATATTATTTCTACAAATGGATAAATGTAATGAGGCAAATGCACATAAGGAAAAAAGCTTAAAGTAGCACTTGTAATAATGATTCCACTTCTTTAGTTCATCATTTTTCAATAGCAGTGAAAAGTGGTATCTTCAGGGCTAATAGAGAACTAATAGAAAATGCTGCTGTATTCCAGCAATATTTTTCAGGCCAGATTCCATTTAGAATGTTGTGTAGAGGAGAAGTTTGTCCCTGCATTAGCTATTTACACAAAATAAACTTCAATCTCTGGGTTTATTAAATAGGGCATGGCAGTAAGAGATGTGTAAAGTGCTGTTACTCACAGCAACTGGGATTTGGTCTTCCTTAAAGCAATAAAAATGACAAATTAATGGTTGGTATGGATTATAAACTTTTTATTGTTACTTTGTCTACCTACAATTGGGCTGATTTACTAAAATATTTAAGGTACAACCAAACCTTTTATTGAAAAAAATGCAATCAAGCAGGTCCTTTATTGTAGAAGGAACAGTCAATGTCTCTTCTGCAATAAAATAACCTTACCTGCCTGATCACAATTTATCAATACACTCTTCCGTGCCCATTCTGTTACAGGGGCTGCCATCTTCTCCTCTATCTGGATTCGATATTCACCCATCTTGATTTGCCGGAGCAGGATGATGTAACATCAGGCGCAAAGGAGTCTGTTCAGTCCTAGCAGCCACAGGGGTAGCTGAAATGCACTGGCTATCATTTCTTCTACAGAATAAGATAGTGATCAGACGAGTAAGTATGTTTTATTGCAGGACAGACATGGCCTGTCCCTTTCTGCGAAAAAATGATCTGCCTGACTGCAAATTTTCAAAGCAGAACTTTATTTCCACTTTATGACCATTCATTCAAAAATATGAATATTCACTGCAATTATCCAACCAAACAAAATTAATCCACACATGTTTGGTATTTAAAGTGAAAAGTAATTTGATTTTCACATGTTCGAATACTTAAAGCAGAATCACATGTTTGAATAGTTAAAGCAGAAGTAAACCACTTACCTTCAATCCTGCAGATCAGTCTGTCCGTCGGGAGGTTTCTGCCATCAGGTACCGTGTCGTCCCCATATCTGTATTCGGCCCAGCGCAAAGGAAGGACAGTAATTGATTCTTTACCAGGGAATGTTAGAGGAAATGTCTGGTTCCCTGGAACCCTAAGTGTTGAACATTTTTGCAATATTTGTTACATAATTAACAACTAGGCAGCTATTTGTTGCAAATAAGCAAAAGTATTGAATCAGAGGTCTAAAAAAAAGAAAAGTATTGTAAGTGTGGCAGCAATTATCTACCAATTTCATAGCACACATGCTATATATCCCACACTTTATTTTTTTCTTTTTAGGTAGATTCAATATGAACAGTGCATGTTTTTTCATATGGTAAGATAGCATTAATCTTTTTTTATTTATTGTGCTTGGAGATTAGAAAAGTAATTTGAGAGAAAGGTGATTTACCTGCAAAATACCAATTACTAATTACCAAATTACCAAGGGACTTTATTTAGCATAGTCTCATTTAATCAATTTGGTGTTATTGGTATGCTATTAATCATTGTTAATGTACAGTTACTACATTTTATTTCACTCGTTTTGAGTAGCCATGCTTTGACTCAAAAATAGGTCCAGAATAGTTACAAGGGACTATAAAACCCTTAAAAGCCATTGGAAAGTTCCCTACAAAACCAGCAAAAAATTAATTTAATTGTCCACATTGACTCCCATTTTATCTGACATTTTGAGAAAATTAAAATTTGAAATAACATCAGTGTATCTGGTAAAGTATATATTCAGATATAAGATACAGGAACAGTTAAACAGTCCATGCCTTTGTAATACTAAATTTGTTTTAGCTGATGTTCAACTTAAATTGTACCCTAACACGGATGACATGTACTCTGCTAAATACTATATAATAGTTCAAATTACATAAGAAAACAGGCACAACAAATACACACATTGAATATATACAACATTCACAAGGATACTGGATTTCAGCTTGTTCAGTTGTCTGGAGTTGTTCTTTAATTTAGAATGACTTAACCTTTACAATCTTTACAAATTAGAACCAACAAGAACAAGAAAAAGTCTCTAGTAATGTAATGGGTAACATAAACATGTCTCTATTTAATGTGTAAACATGAAAAACATATCATTCTGCTTCATTTACTGTACCAGGGCTAAGTGGATCGTACCAGGGGCAATCATGTACTTGTTACGATGGGTTGCATACCATATGTCATGGCTAATTTTATTATGATATGCTCCATTTCTTCGCTGACTGTATTTCATATCTAGGATTAGAATGTTATTCAATTCTCCTATCTAAGCAATGTCCTTAATTCACATATGGCAGAAAAAGTACAAAATACTTCTTCAAATGCTATTTGATTGACTGGGTGTGGGACCATCCATCATACGGAAGATCCTTTTAATATGGCCTTATTCAATATTTGGACAAGAGACCCTCTAAAGAGGAGATTACACATTCTCCCCAGAGCTAGCGTCAATGAAATGAAATCACAATTATGCAAATGGAACTATTCTCTCCAAAATTACTGCCAAACAAGCCTTTTCAGTGCTCTTTAAGGCATTCCATTCTAGCAGCAAACTTTGTTTATCATCATTTGGTATTTCTCTTTGTATAATGAGCAGCGTAATTAAGAGGAAAACAGAAGCAGTTAAGTTTGCATATGTAATTGATGAGCTAATTGTTTGCATCTACAATCAATTTACAGTCATTCATACAATTGTGTGCATGAATGTAAGGGAATAAAAACAGGAAATGTGTGGCCCTTGTTGAATATGCTGCTCAGCACTTCTTATTTTGGGCAGTGGACTGATAGAAACAGACTGGTTTCAGTTCTACTGTGAACATGCCAAAGTTTGTACTTATAAACCAAAGCCTGCTATCCACTGACCAGAATTTGACCAGAAAACCAATGCTAATGTAATGCCTTAATGTGACATTGATTGTACAGATTTAGCATGAGCAGGTCAATCCTTAAGAAATGAGTCCAATTGAATCTTGGAGCAAAACCAAATATATGACTTATCAAGCTTTAATCCACATAGAGATTCCAACATAAGGGAAGCCCCTGTGGAGCATAGTTTTTTGACTTTTATAACATGGGGGAACTGTTTAAAAAACTTTCAGGTCCTTAGGGAACCCCCTACTATCATTACTATATCCACAGCTCATAGTACATTAGCCTGTGGTCAGGAAGAAGAATGCCTCCTACATTGCTGGGCATTGGGAAGAATGTCACCCGTAAGGATAGCCAAAATATATGTAAAGTTAATAACACATTACTTTAACAATAACTTTAAATTTATTGCTTCAGATATTTAAAAAAATATCTGAAGACTTCAGTCCAGCAACATCGAGTAAGTCTACTAGGTATGCAAAGCATCACTGGGGATGTGGTATCCCTGGAAGCAACTGTCCACTTACCATGAGAGGTAAGGTATGTCAATAAGGTAGGATTTAAACAAAATAATATTAATAATGGAAGAGACCATTGCAGACCATATTTGCTGCCATTCTTCTGACCTAATAGATTTTAGGTCTCTTTCCCCACTTGGAAATGTAGTCATGTGTGCTGGAGCAAACACTCAACAATGATTTATCTGTACATCAGATGAATGTCTTGATGTTTGATGGATGACCAACAACAAATAGAGTTTTTATCTATAAGGGAAGAGACATTTGTGTTACTGTGTAAGGTCCATCCATGGAAGGATGACATCTGCAATGGCAGATCCCATACTTCCCTTATAAGGTAGCAACCTGAAGAATTAGGAGCTTCTGATCAGAAAGAAAAAGTAAAATATTGATTCAACTAGATACATGGCAGCAAACATCTCCAATGCAACTGTACAATAGTTTATTTCTCTGATTACAACAAGACAATAAAGAATGCATATTTTTGTACTATCAATCCTATGATATATTATCAATCCTAACACATGCCTTCATTATCCTGGCAAGATTCCTGGTACTGAGAGTACTGAGTACCCTAAAACTCATTAGAAGACGTTATAGTCCAGTCTAATAGTGTTTTCTTGTGAGATCCTTATTGTTCCCAAGATATCACTGGAAAAGTTTGATGTCACCCTCACCTAAATAGATAAATGTAATCAAATATATTGCAAGCAGGTTATGCTTTTCTTAACAGGTATTTTTTTAACCCTAATCCAATTAGCAGACGTGAAAAATTAAGCAGTCTGAGATTTACCTTATAAATCTTAGTCCCAGAGGATAGACAGACCTGGAACAAGAAATCGGAGAGAGGGCAAGTGGAAGGCCAGCATGACTGGGATGGGGCAGGAACCAGGCAGATAAAGGGTTAATGTTAAGGTGGTGTTTTTGGGGACATAGTTAAAGAAGGGCTAAGGTGACATAGTAGGGTGGGGAAAAACAAGGGGTTATAAGAAAGAGAAAAGGAAGTGTTGGGCAATTGTTTAGTGGGACAGGGAGAGAAAAAGTTTCCCGCCTACTCCATTTGTTAGGATTTTTGGGGATTTTAGGTGGTGAGGTCTTTGAGGGAAATTGGATCTTTGGTAATGGTTTCAGTGAGGGTGAGAGACCCATCTCTGGTGTGGAGTCTCTTGAATGTGATGGTAAAAAGGAAGGAAGGACTGTTTTTGGATTGGGCAGCTGTGAGTATTAGTGATATCATTCCCAAGCTGTGTGGATGCAGCTGGGAGCATAAATATATGGTGCAGACCCATTATGGGAGGGGGGGGGGGGGGGGCGGTAGTAAAAGGGGGCCTTCAAGGACCGGTAACCAAGATGTTAAAATAGGTAAAAGGTTGGAAAAGGGGGTTGTTATAGTATTGTTAATAAGCTGTCCTATGGTTCAGTATTATTGAATATTTTGTGTTAATATATATCTGTTATTAAGGTATAATGTTATTTAAAGCTCCTACAGGCCATTTAATCAATGCTGTTGTGTGTTATCTGTAGGGGGGATGAGGGTACTGAATGCACTTCTCGGCTTTGTCACAGTCAAGGTGGCTGCAACCAATGCATCTGTTTTTACATTGTCAATTACTGTTTCAGCACCCAACACAGATCCACATTACTATCTGCCTGATTTAAAGTTTAGGAATGAAAAAAATTTAGTATGAACACGCATTAAAGGTAGTTTCATACAGCATAGTTTATAAATACATTTATCAACTTTTAGCATATGGCTTATGGCTAGGTAAAGGGAAAATGTCCCTATTAGTTCCTAAGGCCCACTTTGGGAAATCTCTCAGTAAAACATTGAAAAATGACAGTGGTTTGTATGTGTGCATAACCGTTTTTGTTTACAACAAATTATGCATTTTTAAATCTCGCTATATATCATAAACTCCAGGGAGGTGAACTATGAAAACATCATTCTAGTATCATTCCACATCATTCAATAGTTTTCCATCCCCTTCAAAATTACATTGAAAAATCCATATAATGTGTGCTCAGATTAATGAACTGTTTGAATCTGGATCAATAAGCACTCAAAGACTTGAACTGTTGACACTTGCTGGAATCAGTTATACGGCTGTTTTATTCACTTAAGAAGTGATGAGTACTTGGTAACTACAGGGGGACCACTTAATAAACATGCAATCTAATATATGGCTTCGGCAGATTACTTCTGCTTTTCTGTGGAGTGAGTGGATAATCCAGGCCTGTATACTCTATCATTGCCCCCCTAATTACATTATCACTTTCCAATTAGAGCACTGATTTACGCATTCTAGCAATGCCTTCTTCATTGTGTATTATGTTATACCCTATTGTGTTTTGTCCCTAGGGGGGAAAATAAATGTGCCTATATTCAAGCCAGTTCATCAGCAAATGATTGTATTTTAGACATAACCTATCTATAACTGGGCTATGTAGTATATATGACATACCTGACTTTTGAGCCCTCCAGCTATACAAATAATATAAATGGTGAATATAAATGTAAAGGAATACATGTGTATATCATAGCAATGCTACAATTTACAGCACTATAAAGAGTCTGGGCTAGTCCTTATGTGGATCAGACAGGTCTATCCTGTATGGGGTTTTGAATAAAGGAAGCAGGATTAAATTCCCACATTTTCCTATATATATGTTACCAGAGACAAGCCAACTGGTCTTGGTGTTTATTGACCTTTTTACCATGGAGGGAGGGGCCTAAAAATAACTTTCAGGATACTTTATTTACTATATCCACTGCTCACAGTACATTAGTATGGTGGTCAGTAGGAAGAATGCCTTTTACATTGCTGGCCATTGGGAAGAATGTCACCTTTACAGATAGCAAAAATGATCACTGGGGTCACCTAAACTGACCTGAGAGGCACAAACTGCTCATTGCTCAAGGAACCCATAGCATTTTCTGGAGGAGCCCTAGGGATCCACAGAACCCTGGCTGAGAAACACTGGGTTACGTAATAGGAAAGTTGGGTGTTATCTGGTCCTAATATTTTAAAAAGCTGAAAAGGCAAAGTGTTTCTGATAGAAGTTAGTATTATTACTATACAGTATTTATATAGCGCCATCATATTACGCAGCGCTGTACATAGTCGTGTCACTAACTGTCCCTCAAGGGAGCTCACAATCTAATGTCCCTACCATAGTCATATGTGATTAATGTAGTGTAAGGTCAATTGTTAGGGAGAAGCCAATTAACCTAACTGCATGTTTTTGGGATGTGGGAGGAAACCGGAGTACCCGGAGGAAACCCACGCAGACACCGGGAGAACCTGCAAACTCCATGCAGATAATGTCCTGGGTGGGGATCGAACCTGGGACCTAGCGCTGCAAAGGCCACTGTGCTGCCCCCAGTAGGATGCTTAGCAATTGAAAATGGACTCCCAAGAGTAGTTAAATCTACCATGGAATACTGGCTAAACATAGGCATAGGTTGTATGTTTATCTTACTCACCACTTATGCAGAATTAGTTTAAGTCATTAAAGTCATGTAAAAAGCAAAACTGAAGAAGAAAGACTTCACCCAATCAAACATCAATTTGATAAAGTCAGTTTGAATAGTGTTTTTATATTCATTTTTTATTTTAGCTTATTCCACTCTGTTATTCATCATACAGAATAAGTCTATGGGTCTGCAAAACAAATTGCTCATCCATTATAATAAATTAAATTATACATTTCTATAGATTATGTTATTATTTATTATAATCAGTATCAGAAGTGAATCAGTTGTTGCTTCTTGCATATTTGCTGCATACTTGCTGCACAAGCCTAGTGGTTACCACTCCTGGAATCCTAGACAGAAGGTGCCTGGAAGTACTAAACGCCATGAAATTTGAGCTTTGATGTAAACTTACCTCTACAGTGATTTTTAAAATATGTCTGTTTAATAACACTGGGAGAGTTCTGCTGTACACGTCGTGATTACAAGAAGCTATATTGTGTTTTTTTTTTTTTTTTTTGTATGTACGTATGTAACTGCAACACTTGAATTTTTTAATATTAACTGTCTAGCTTTACAGTTTACTTTGCTTATTACTAGCAACTAATTACATTTGAAAAGGGGTAGCATGGATAGCATACTTTAAAAAAAAAAATACTTACATTTTTTTTTTTTCCAAGCAGAGCTGTTTTAACTACGTTGTACATCAGAGAAGCCATACATATACAATGCAGGACACTACGCTGGTGCTGGTGCAAACAGTGTGGAAAACAAAGTATGCTTAGACTGCAGAGCAGCTCCACCTGTGTGTGCACACAGATGCCGAGGAAAAAAACTACTAAATGTCTTGGCCTATAGCGGCGAAGAACTTGTAGAGATGGGAAAGTGCCTGGGGGATTTTTTGACAGGCTGAAGGGATTTAGGTAGAGGAACAGTAGGAGAATTTTGCAATTTTAAATCAACAGACCCATATGTCAGACAGGTGAAGAAGAACAGCAAGAAAGCATGAATACATCTGGATTACTTTGAAACTGAAAAGAAAAAAAAACATCCTATAAGAAATACAAATTCTGCTATTGAAGGCACAAAATGATTTGCAGATCTCATGTGAAGATTTATTTCTTTTAAGTAAAGAACAAAAAATGGATGAAATAGACAAATGAAAATACAGAAAAGTGTACCTGTTGTCTGCAATGTTTTCACATAATGACCATTTTCAGCAGCCTAATATACAACTTGAACATTTAGTTTAGTAGATGTATCACTTTTTGAAGTGTATACATTTATGTGTTTATTTGCACTTGTTAACAATAGCTAAAAGTAATACAAACAGGAATATATAAAATGGAGCTTCTGCAAAAAAGAAAATAAAAGCTGCACTTCAAAAATGGGAATAAAATGGCAAGCACAGTACTATAAGAAATAATTTACATGTACATGTTTCAGCAATGATCATAAACATATAGTGGGAATTTTCCTGGTCCATATGTTTCAAAGAGAATTATTGATTTACATTAAGGAAAGTTTGAGGGAATGTGAGATTCCCTGTTTTATAAATAGAGCTCATAGTAAGGTTTTCTTTATTCATTTAGGACAGGGTGACAACAATTTAAGACAGACAAATATATAATATTGCATATCAATTATTCCTATTTTTAATGCAACCAGCAGATGGAACTCTCGTCACATGCTTTCATATGTACACTTGGCTCATTTACCGGAGAGAAAAGCTGTTGTTAACATAGCTCAATAGATCAAGCTAGAAATGTACATGTACATAAGGTACTCCTTCCTTACTGGAGGGCTGTGTCTGTGGTTTCAATAAGGCAAAGCAAGCCATGAGGCAATGAGGCAGACTTGTACACAGTCTCCTGAACTAATATCATATATTAGAAAAATTATATAATATATATAAATGTGCGTATTATTCAGATATAAAACATCTGTTTAAAAACTTTTTTTTTTAAGTCTAAAAGAAGTCAAACTAACCATTGTGGTTTGTAATGTATCACCAATCTAATTTAAGTTCACTGGTTCACTTTTTCCTCCTTGCTGACGTCCCTTTAAAACAGTTATTACAAATGGCTAGAACAATTCATAAACACATGTACCATAAATTCTTGCAAGTGCAAAATGTTCCAGCCATCCCTGTCTACTGGTTCGCTATAATATTATAACCATCCAACAGAAGCAAGTTTTTAATACCAGTCCATCAATGACTGATGACACAAATGTTTGGAAGGACAAATCTGTTTTATTAGGAACTACTTTTTAAAGTACAGACTAACCTTTTCCTGCTCTTAAAGCCCAGCTCTTCCTGTGGACTTCTTATCTATTCCAAAACACGAACCAGTGGTACATTCCAGTTTTAAAGAGGACCATTCACCAAAAGATTACCTTGACCTTGTTCTAAAAATATTAGCTTGCCTGGTTGGTGTTTTGATCCTCTGTCTTATTGTCCTTTAGAATGGGTTCAGCAATGGCAGCCTACACGACTTTGATCTTCCAAAAGGTGACTACTTAACCACTTGTTAAGAAAACACTGGTATGATTTTTTTTTTTTTAACCTAAACCCAGTGTGGTCTTTTTGGTGTAAGCAACAATGTGAAGTCTCTCATAATTATCCATATGTTGATGTGAAGCCAACTTATATCCATGTCCTTGGGCAGCATATTCATTGTTCTCTTGAAACACCAGCTATAGTGCATTGGACCAGTTAGGTTCCTCTTAACACCTAAATGTTTCATATGCTTTATTTTATAATCTGTTGCACTCTCAATGTGTTATATAAAAACAGTCAATGGTGACTTTTAAAATGGTGGTTGGAGCATAGGATCTGTGGGATTTATGACATGATAAGCCCCTTCAGGGTTCAAAATGTTTCAATCCCCGAAAAACACACATTGAGTTCCCAGTGCAGATATATTTTGCTAACAGCAGATAAAGCATTTTGTGTTCCAAAGGAATAAAACTGCCCAAAGTTTTCTGTCCCTTACTCCCTTGCAATGTGATTGCTACCCAATGGCAAGGGTATCTATTTGAATTGTATAGATGTCTGATATCTAGTACTTTTCTCAGGTCTTCTTCCTATGTGTCCAATTGGGAGACAAACCCGCAGTCAATTCTTGATTCTGACACTATGACCAAAATTTTTGGAACCTACAACTAAATGCCTGTCCAATTTAAATCTGCTGATGCGGTGGTACTTAATGCGGTGGTTCCACAAATTGTTCCCCCTGGCTTTTGAAAGTTGTTTTCTGAGCTCTCAAGCTAATGGCACTCATATTTGGTGGAAGTGCCCCAAAATTCTCAGATATTGGCCCGCAGTCTACCAGCTGGTATATACCCTTTGGATAAACCCATTTGCAAGGACCCTAAAAAAGCCCTTCCTAACCGAGGCAGCTTGTATTCTCCAACAATTCAGGCTATTTCAGTTATTTTTTACTGCATCTAAAAAAGTTTTGACAAAAGCTTGCAAAACTACTGTACCCACATTTACCCAAGTGAAGTGTAAAATGGTATAAGGTATAGCATGATATAAACAAAATTGTCTGCCTCTCCTAATGATTCTTTGGAGAAATTTTGTAAAATTTGGGAGCCCTGGGTTCCAGCTCTTTCCATAGTTCAAGAGTTCTCAGAGGTCCAGTCCCGAGACCTTCAACTTTTTAGTTTACTGATGTGTGCTATGCCTAGTCCTGCCCCGCCCCTACCCCTTGCCCCTAAATTAAACATTGTACTTATCAATGTATTATTTTAACACTTTACTGATGTAATTTTATTTTAGAACATAAAAATAAAATAAAAATGTATTTAAACTAAAAAATAGTCAATGATCATTATGATCAGGATATGAGTGGCTTACCCACATACTTTCTACATTAAAGTCATCATCTCCTGTCAGTTTTCATGCAGCTATGTTAAAACATTTAATAAGGCAGCTGCAGCCCGGCATTGCAATATACACTGACAGATATTCAGCTATCTCCTACAAGTGATTGTCTCTCTGGCAAGCTTTTTACTCCAGTGACTTTATCACTGGCATTCCACCTTTCCAGACTTACATTTTGATGTTGTGAATTAGATTCACCTCACTTCCCTCAACACTCTGGCTGACGGAAATGACTGTGTAGTTTAAAAAAAAAAGTGCTCAGAACCAAATGCCAATTTGTAAATCTTTAAACCTTACTAGAGTCGCTAGCTGCCTGTCATCACAGCAGCAAGCTCTGATTCTGCTGTAATTTTGCAATAAGCTTGAAGGATGAGGCTGCCAAATCTGACCTTGTCACCGGTAGGGGGGAAACATTTTTGCAAACAGTTAATTAGGCACCACCGTCTGAGCTCAAACCTGAATACAGTAAAGAACTGTTCAAAAATTCATTGAATGTTTATATTTAAAGATCAAGGGATAAATTTGTTTGATGCTAACCAATACAATTATATAGAACACTACGCTCAACCAACAGTTACTTTTGAAATCAGCAAGTACATACTGCCAGCATTTCTATAAATCATTTGTAAAGCTCATTTGTGGTCCCCTGAAACACTCTGACATATGGAGTATTTGGAGAGTAAAAACCCCTTCCCTGTTTCTAGAATGAAGTGCTGAGTGACTATAAGACCAAGTACCATGTATGTGCTACCTGGGCTGGGCATGACTTAAATATCAACTTTCAGAAAGTCAGCATCTGCATAGGACGTTTGGAGGCACAGATGTGGTTTTGTATGTTCTTGTATGTTATTGTCTAGTCACATACTGAGGTAGGTCCATGACAATCTGGGCTCAAAGGAAGTGGGTTGAAATATGGTGGAAATCAGAATAGGAACATCAAGTGGCCAAAAAAATTACTGTGAAGTAAAATCCTAATATGTTGGCTGGACTTCTCATTTAAATACAGGTTTGCTTTAAAATTAAACTCTGTCTTTAGTGAAAAAGGTAAAAATCACTAAGCATAAAGTGCAGGCACTTACAGGCCTCCCAGATCTTCCGGTCATATCCAAATTTCAGGTTGCTCTGTTTAGCAAAGCTCTGACAGTTGTTGATAATGACAATGCTATAACAAAGCTAGCCTGTTCCTTCTTGCCACTTACACATTGGTCTGTATGGCTGCCCATTGTGGAGCTTCGGCTGAATGGCCAAGGGAGGTTTTGGAGGCTGCTCCAGATATGTTTGCATGTACTTTGTACTTGCATTAGTTAGATATTTCTCTTAGCAGTATCAAAAGGGGAAAGAAAGAATGAATATTTTCTTCACTATCTCTGACTAACCAGAGATTGAGGCAATCAGCACAATTTATGGGTACCTAGAAGAACCATCTTTAAAGACTAACTCCAGTGTTTTTCTCTTAAATCCAATTTTATTGACCTTCTTATTAAAAATAACCTAAAACTTCAAAATGCATTACTCACTTTCTTAAAGCTACATCAATGCTGTCACCATCCTTTTACTTTGTTCCCTACATGGCCTCTTCAGATTTGAATGACACCATTCTATACCTTCCTCTATACCTTTCTCTTTACCCAGAATGGGAATGACATACATCGTGTGGCTGGTGTTATCGTGTAACCTGGTTTTACAGACTAATGCCACATACAATGAACTCCAATGTTAGAGAACACAAAGACACTCGAAATAAAGTAATAAGCTGCACTGAAATACACCTAGTATCAAAGTATGTATGCTTTAAAACATTTTTTTAAATGGTGTTGGAGGGGGTGTGGTGGGTTGGAATAATGGTGGAAGGATGAGTTGTTGTTAAACTTAAGATGAGCCTAGAGATAATGGGCCTGATTTATTAAAGCTCTACAAGGCTGGAGAGGATACACTTTCATCAGTGAAGCTGGGTGATCTTGCAAACCTGGAATGGATCTGGTCCTGGATTCAAAACATTTGCATGCAGATTCACTGATAGAAACAGCCATCTTCCTTGTCAGTGCTGCCCAGTTTAAACTCATCAGCATATATATATAAAACTTATTTGGTACATTCAGCGTGAACCAAAACTCAGGTTCACTCTGTTTTCCAAGTTACTGATAGGATCAATAGTTAATAAAACTATATTTTCCCAGCAAGGGGATGCCATTGTCTTTTGAAACCTGGCTAAAGTTCGGCTTCTCAAATGTATGATCAGGTAGGTGTTCTGTAGGGCCCTGGTCCAGCATCAGTACTCACCCGACACCAGTCCCCCAATATAACACTGCAGTCTTCACCAATAGCAAGACCCGCTCAGCCTTGGGAGACTGCTGCATTTCTCAGCACACGGTTGCCCCTATGACTTAGTGCGCAAGGGATGGTGCCTGGGGAAGGGCTGGCAGAGGACCACAAACCCACAGATACAGCAGTACCAAGATTTCAACAGAGACAATCCAGAATACAGAAAACTAATCTGCCTCTAGAATCCCTTTCAGCTGTGCACAGCCTCAGAGCATGAGCTGGGGATGCCAATAAATAACATCATAACATATTTCTTTATTCTCCTTTCTGCTGCAAGTGACATTGCTGGACAAAAAGGGCTGTGTGAGATACTGCATTGGTGCACAGCATGGAATTGCCTGCCCAATAAGCACTTCCTAACATCTTCGGCACTGTATACCGCTGTATGGATACTCAGTACATCCCAGCTTACCCTGCGGCTGCCAGGACGGAAGGAACCTGGAAAGTGCTTGCGTGGGAGTTATGTCGTCCTGACCTGGCCAATCAAGTTGGCTAAAGACCTGACTTCAGGAAGATCAGGGAAGATGGTGGCACCTGTTTTGGAGTAAGGACAGGTGAGTGCAATTAAAAAATTGCCATCAGGCAGATAAGATTATTTTATTGCCGGTCCCTTCTGCAATAAAGGATCTGCCCAGTTGCATTTTTTTTTCTTTTTTAGGTTTAGTTCTACTTTAAAGCATGTGCCAAGTCCAGTTCTGTTATGGGGAAGAGGATAATTAGGGAGCCAGCAGATGGCTGTTATACCACTGATTAGGAATTATGTTTAAAAACTAAAGAAAAAGTTAAAAGCAAATGCAATTTATGGGAAAGTGTAATCACACAATTGAAAAATGATAAAGATGACCAGAAATGATGAAATAATTATCATTCTTGAAGAAAATGCTGCTGCATGTTATCTGCAATACTGCTTAACATTAGCAAACAAAAGGGGAAGAATTAAAAGGGAGAATTAGAGTTCAGAATTGAAAATCTGAAAGTCGAGTGTGCTGTAATGAAGAAGATCTGCAACTAAATGTTGTCCAGACAAAGGCAATATTTCAGCCATGGTGTTACTCTTTATTCACCTTTATTCAAAAATTACATAATAATAAACTGACATTTGAGTATTGTTTCATTTTTAGTAGCTCTGGGTATTATGATCTGTAAAGCATTACACAATGAGTTTTTGCCATTACCCAATAGTGTTCATGTGGTTTATTCCCTGTTCAGTATTACATATTCAGAATAGGAGCTGTTTGTTTTGGACAATCTAAATATAAATATGTATATCCAGGTATTACTAAACACCCTGACAAGTCTGATACAACCTACAGCAAAACAATGGGTATGGGTATGTACCCATAGTTGCCACCAATGGAGGAAAAAGGGGTGCTTCTGTACTGAGCCCCAATTAAAAGAGTTTGACTTTTCCAATGCTGGAACTTTTAGACAAGAAAATAGTAAGTTTACCTAGTAAAGGGTCCTTTCATTTCTGATAGTAGCCCTGTTTGTACCACTTCAACCTGCCACATACAGTTAGGCCTGTAACATGCAAGGAAAGGAGCATAGGGAAAGGCCGACATGACTGGGCAGACAGGGAGCACACAGCATAGGGTTAATTTTGGTTGAAGTGAGCCTGAGTGGTTGATAAGGTTGGCATGTGGCATTATATGGTTGATTGGTTAGACCTGGGGTGTGGGCGGTTGAGATCCTCGAGGGTAGTGTCCTGTTTGGTAAAAATGGTCATGGAATTAGGGACCCATCTATGGTATGGAGTTCCTGTTTTGAGTTAATGGTGTTTGGTGGAAATTGTTGGGTGGTCTGCACAGAAATGGAAGGTATAAATGGTTCCTGAGCTGGGAGAATGGGTGGCTGGGAGCAATTGTGGTTAAGGTGTAGACCCCAAAAAAGGCATAATGTGATGGCCTTCGAGGACCATCAACCAGTAAAGCTGAAGATGGGGAGTTAGTGTTGTTTATGTTTGTTATTTAATGATTATTTACGGTAATGTATTGGTAATATGTGTCTAATATTTGTTGACACTTGATTATTTTGATGTTTATATTTACATTGTTTTTTTATACGTGTTATTTATATTACTAAAGCTAATAGTAATATTTTGTTATAATGAAAGGCTTACTGGCCATTTAACTAACATATAGTGATGTGTTTATTTGGGGTTTAGTTGTTAAAGGGGTAAGTGGGTATCAAAAGGGGGATAGGGGTGTTATAGTGGGGGAATGCCAGTCTGCGTAGCTATGTTTTCTACAGTCATGTACAATATCAGAAGCTGCTTCAATGTCCCACTACTCAACACAGAGAGGAACCATCAGAATTCTCCACAGCAAATTTATTCCATTCTATTGTGTGCTACTTCAACCACCTCTTAGATTCTAAGTTTTTTCAAGCAGGGTCCTCCCCTCCTTTGTCATTTATTGTATCTGTCCATTAATTGCAACTCATATTTGATGTACAGTGCTGCAAATTATGTTGGAGCTTTATAAATACTGTTTAATAATACAAAAAAAATTATATATATATATATGCAGTTGCCTCTTTTTCTCTGTTGCAGTATGGGACTGTATAAGTTTCACCAAACTTCATTCCTTCCACATGTCCTCTTTCAGATCCAAGCCCCTCATTCCCCCTTTTTTTCTAAGGTATCCCTCTTTTTGGATGGATATATACACCTTAATAAAGATGTATTATTTAACCATTAGTGTTTTTTGCACCAAACCTTTATCCAGCCTCTAAATTATTTTACTTAAAATTTATAAAATCCAACATAAAGAAACACATCTGTTTAACCAACCAATTGTTACATATTCATTTTTTATGGCTTTCAAAATGGAGACATGGCAGCGGTGTGTCATTTCCCTACAAACTTTCTGCTAAAAAAAATCTCTCTCCTGTCTCCAAAAGTTAAGAGGTGCTCTCAGTTTTGTGGGCCCAGAAGCATTCGCTTTTGCTATGCTATGTAGGTCACTGCACAAAAAAAACATCTCTAAAACCTCAAACATTATGATTTTGCCCGCACAGGGAAACACTTAGAATCTTCTAATATAAATGTATATAATTAATCCCCCACCATAATTTCTGCCCAAAGGCCCTTTTTCTCCGCGGTCTGGAGCTGTGTGCTGTGGTCATTTAACGCTATGTATAAAATATGTTATAGCAATTTGTATCTGATGGCCTGCGTGAGGTTAATGAGCATGTCAATGAGTGCTAGAAGAAATTGCCATTTTATAATAATTGCCACAAATTCTCAGTGTCCCTCTTTGACCATTTGCAGTGTTCTAAGTTTTGATGAGTTGAAACTTTTCAGCCCAAGTGTGACAACGTTTGAATCCCAGGTCTCTGCGACACCACACACAGGAAGACTAATCATTTTCCTTTGCAAATGGTTTAGCACCAGCATCTGAATTTACATGTGGAGAAGATTTGTTTGTTATAATTTAGCACTCTCCCCACCCACGGCAAAATAAATCAACATCCTTCATTTGCATTTATCAGCAGGTTTATTAATACACTTTACCATAAATATATTATTGCAGTATTTTTCAAAAGTGAACGGTACATAATCATTAACTTTCCCTGTAAATGAATTGCTGATTGGACAAACATTCATTACAGTGCCTAATCATTAATTGAGCCCTACAATTATACAATGTAAAATATAACTACGGAACTTGTATACTGGCAACATCTCAACTAGACAGAGAAGAACAACTACAAGATAATCAAAGCAGAAACAAAGGCAGCCAGATAAATACACTGCTAAAATACATATGTGAACTATTTTACCAAATGATTTGTTATTCTGATCAGCCAGGTTTTAGATTTCAACCAGCCCTGCAATGGGGTATATTCAGTGTAACGTGCCTCCTATCAGCAAGTTTCTTAACATTCTGAAATTCAAGGCAGTAAATATGTCTCTGCTGACCACTAAGTGCCGTATAGGTGGGGGCTCAATTATGGCCCAAAAACCAACACAATCACAAAACACAAAAGTAGCACACCACAAATTCCAGCAGTGATTTAAAACAACTGGTTTGTGATAGACAGAACAATAGCTTTCTTCATGAAAACCTTTATACCAGATAGAGTCATAGAGGTGATTCAGGATGCCAGATCTAGGCCAAGCACTGGGCACAAGTTAGATTAATGTTACTGGAAACAATCTTTCCTGATCGTTTTCGAACACTGTACATACAGCACTGTTCAATTCTATACAAAGGGGAGAGAAGTGTATATCTCTGACCTATGAGTGGCACCATACTGTATTTTCCTCCATACGAAAGTACAGCAGCTGTCCCTGTTTGTTCATTCATTATCTGCCAGGACAGACTGATGAATGATTTTTGGGGATCAGTGTACACACACTCGATTTTAGCTCAAGACCATTTGTCTCAGTTGACAATAATTTTGTATGTGTACATAGTTTAGGAGAGGTCTAATAGAGCCCTAATAACTTCATGAAAAGTACCTGCAACTGCTCTGTGCTACTAGGAACAGAGAAAGGAACTTGTCTGTGGTTCAAATTGGTGAACTCGGCAGTAGGTGAACTACCATGGACTGAAAAGATTTCCCCTACAGAAAGAAAATGTTTCCAACACTGCCACATGCTATAAAATGCTGAAACAAAGCTGTGGCTGATGTTACACTGCAGGTTGGTATATAAAGAATTGCCACTATTTTTTACATTTTACTTTAGCTTTTACTATTTTTATTTCTTATCAGTGCTGCTAATCCCCAGCAGCCTCTTCATCAGGATTCCTGATGGGGACAATGATGCAAACTACCTGAACTTGAATTGGGTCTAATATGAAACTGTCAAAATACTATTTACTAGTTACGATTTTGATACCCCCATATTAGACCTAATTCAAGTACCACAATACTTATTCCTTGTTTTTATTGATTTATCACTTGTCTCTGTTCTCTTATACAGATATAAATATATTTCCATATTAACAATATTTTTATATTAGTATAAAAATGTAAATATAATAATGAAAAGATCTTGGGAAGAGACTTTAATAAGTAGGTTTTCCTTGATAGATATACATGTTTTCTCTTTTTTTGATCTTTTGATCGATGAAGTGAATGTCTTGTTTGGTTCTTGTACACCTCCATCAAGGGCTAAAAGAATAGGCAAGACCCTTGCCATTAAACTGGTTGCTACATATTTTTAGGTAATTGAACTGACCTTATGGGCTTGATTTTAATAAAGCTCTCCAAGACTGGAGAGTATACACTTTGATTGGTGAAGCCGGGTTATGCATCAAGCCTGTAATGTATTTCTTATCAATCCTGGACCAGATCCATTCCAGGTTTGCGGGGTCACCTAGCTTCACTGATAAACGCGTATCCTCATCAACCTTGGAGAGCTTTAATAAATCAGTCAAAAATGCTTTTCATGATGTTTCTTTTTGTGGCTTATATTTACTGACAACTATTGTTTGTGTTTGTTTAGACATCCACTTACTTTCTGAAGAAGCAGGCAAGCTCCCCCGAAACGTGTAAAAAAAAATACAATTCTTCTTTTTAGACACAGGGTTACTTTTCTTTTTTTTGAGAATACCCTATTTTATCTCACAAATCATATCAAAACTGATCTTTATTTAGTAAAACATGGTCTCTCTAATATAGGGGACGGTCTGATTTTTTAATGTATATGAATGTACTGATCTCAGCAAGATTTTATATCTTTGCAGTTAATAAAGATTGTTCTTATTATATACATATATCTATATCCCTATAAAGTCCCTTTATCTTGGCCTCAATTTATTTAAGAGTTTCTAGGGGATGTGGCACATTGTACTCTGGTAAAAGTGGATTTATAAATTTCTTGAAGATTTAGTTTACTTGTTTTGTGCCACTATAAAGCAATGGAAATGCCTCCTATAGTACTGGATATATCTCAATATCGCATTTTGTAAAGTATGACAACATATCATAATGAACCAAAGAATTTCTCAGCTGGAATTTTACATTTGTACATTTATATTATCAAATTCTTTATAGTGCTGTTTAAATAATAATGATCATGCATAATCATACTACATTCTAATGAATGATGATGCCACGTCATCTTAAATTGCATTTTAATTGCATTAAATATATGGCTACATCTTTCATATATGGTCCTACATATGCATTGTATGTAAATTAATGGTCATGTCAAACAAATCTGCTGATGCATGCAAGCCTTAAACTTCAGACACACAAGACAATTCAGTAATAAGTACACCATAAGAATAACCAATTTCCTGTGTCTGCATTTTGTTTTGCACTGCTTGGAAACAAAGCTAATGATTCACATCAGAAGTTGGCCTGCAATAGCCCAAAGGCTTCCTTTCAATATCAAGGCTTCTGGACAATGGTACACAGTAATACTGAACACAGTGTAGATTGCAGAAGTCACCCATAAATTAGTTTTATAGATCTTTAAAGCATTTGAAAGTTTTCAGCTATAGTAAAAAGACTTCAGAAGATCACTATTAAATTTAGAAGTACCAATTATTAGCCTGATATTTTATTTACTGGAGCTCCTCTTTAAAGACTGTCATATAATGAGGCTGATTCAGTAAAATGAGTTTGGAGGTCTTATATTGGCATTTTCGCGAATGCTTTTATTTTTAGTCATTGCACATTCATGGCAATGTTATCACTCTAATGATGTTAAATATTTAGCGTGCTGAACTCAAGTTGAGTGCTTATGATTTAGCATGTGCCTAGAGCACATACACCATAAAAAATGTTGCAGTTGGTTTATCAGTAAATTTAAAAAAAAATTAAAATGGGTGTTTTAGCATAAAAATAAGATAGCTCAGGCAAGGAGGATTTATAGGATCTTTCGGTTTCCAAATACAAGTTCCTTTTATATATAATCTGACAATAAATGTGTCTGTATACCTCAAAATGTGCATAGCTTAATTAAATATATTTCGTGAGCGATATATTTAATGAAACACCAACTGATGAAAGTGGACTATACACTATTTTTGTACAGTCATAAGAATTAGAAAAAAAAAAAACCTTTTTTATAGTTGTTCTATATCAGGACATAATGAAAAAATAATCTGGTCAATAGAATTTTTTAAATTACGGAAGTACAACCTTGGATCAACAAAAACACATGACATATTACACCATATTTATATAACAAAAATTTAATTTATTTATGACAAAACGCAGAAGATGTGTGTGAAAAATTAAGTACATCTTTACCACTACCATAGGAGTGATGGTGGTAAAGAGAAGATTAGCAGCACTTGGTTGCTCCTTACCACCATCACCACCACGACTGTAGTGCTGCTAACCAAGTACACTCAATTATTGATCTTTAGCAAGTGTGACCAGCTCTACCGAAGCAGAAGTTTTGGCAGTTTGTTGGTCTGGAGCATTCTGGTGTATGTTAACAGAATGCCAGGAAGGAAAGACATCAGCAGTGATCTTAGAGAAGCTGCCAATCAATCTGGGAAGGGTTATAACGCCATTTACAAACAATTTGGAGTAAATCGCTCCACAATGAGAAAGAATATTCACCAGTGAAACATAGTAACCAATTTCCATCTAAGTGACTGACAAATTCATCCCGGGGTCAGACCGTGCAATGCTCAAAGAAAATTGCAAACAAATTACAAGAGCTACATCTCAGACTCTGCAGGTCTCATTTAGCATGTTAATTGATAAAAAAAAACATGACAGTATTAGAAAAATGAGTATGGCTTGTTTAGAAGATGTACCAGGAGAAAGCCTATTCTCACAGAATAAACATGGCAGCATAGATCAGGTTTGTAAAGCTGCATCAGAACAAACTACAAAGTCTTTTAGACAGACAGGACAAGAATGGAGATGTTTGGTCATAATGCATGACTCATTGGGCCTGATTTATTAAAGACCTTTATGGCTGGAAAGGATAAACCTGGATAATTCAGCAAATCTGGAATGGATTTTTTAAAAGTCATTTGCCATTTGTTAGCAAATGTTTTCATTCCTGGACCAGATCCATTCCAGGTTTGCTGGATCACCCAGGTCCACTGATGAAAGTGTATCTTCTCCAGCCTAGGATAGCTTTAATAAATGAAGGCCCATTGAGTCGACCATATTCGTCTCGGTATACCAGTATTCTAGGATCAAACGTGAGGCCAACTGTGTGACAGCTAAAGCTTGGCAAAAATTGGGTCATGCAACCGGAAAGGAACCCTAAACACAGCAACAAATCCACAACAGAATAGCTGAAAAGGAAAAAATCAAAGTGTTGTAATGGTCCAGCCAAAGTCCACACCTCAGCCCAATTGAAATGCTGGGGCGGAACATTAAGAGTGGTGCATAAACAAAAAACTGCAAATAAAGACAGAAATGGAGCGCAGAGTCTTCTGGATGCTCCTTCTGTGCATGCCCGATCTGCACAGCACTGCACAGCAGGACCCAATACAGGAAACCTCCGCATGGGACGAGGGATTTGCAGAAGTAAAAGTGAGTTTTGTTTTTTTTTTAAGTTTAGTTCCGCTTAATTTTTAAATAAAATTAATAATTTTAGAAGCTGCTAAAAACCAGATTTTTTTTATTGTGTCCTGTTATATAAATTCTGGGATAAAGGAGTGTGTACTTTCTTTTTCTCAGGACTGTATGTCTGTCTCTGCATATCTATCCTCACAAAAACTTGTCTATATATAGAAAGATTTGTTTACACTTATTATTCAGCTAAATTTAAATCTGCATTTTTCATTTACTGTTGCTCTAAATGTTATTCAATGTTATATTTTGCTTCATTTAGTAGGTAATGCGGGATAACCAGGCTTACTATGGCTCCTGAAAACTTGTCTAGATGAATCAATCAAAGGCAAGCAATTACCCTCCAGGAACACACTTCTTGTTATTGCTTTATTTTGCATCCCTTCTGGGATTTGAGTTTAGGAAAGAGTTGTGCACCTTCAAATGATATTGGCAGAATGCGCACAACACTGCATCATGTTGGTGCGAATGCATGCAGAAGTCAATCAATTATTTTTTTTCAATAGCAAACAACCCTTGTTAGAGGAGAAACAAAAGTTTTTTTACAAAATGATGTATACTTTGTATTTTTGGTAGTATGGGAATTGTGGATATCTATATAACTAGCAATCAGCAATAAAGTAATATCTACAATGCAAAAAAATGACCTGTTCATATCTGGAGTTCTCTTTTAGAATAAACCTATACCAGGCAAAAAGTGAGAGCTGTCAGCATCAGAAGGTACTGGTGCACATTTGGCTTGCTATAGGGAACCTGCATTCTGGAAGTTTATTGGGGTATTGTGAACCTAATGTCTTCTTTTGAATAAACTATCAAAGCAAATGATTTAATGCTGCACACCTTGAATCACAACAGAATAGACTGAATTTTGGGATGCAGGAAAAAGCATGACTTTTTTCCCAGTTCCCATGAAGTCTTCAAATATCAGTTTCTGGAGGCTCCTGCACTTTTTGCACTAGTGGTGCCACTATGCTGGTATTTCACAAATTTTTAATAAATTTATTCATAGCAGTGAGATCACAGGGTTGGAATTTGTTTCCTAGAAAGTGTGGTAACCTTAAGTTGGCACCCATAGCATCATGTTTTTTGTCCTTAAGAATGGTTTACTTTAAGAGTTGTCTAAGAAAGCAAATCCATTCTCCCACACAACCAAATTGTTTACTCCAGCCATACAAATTTAAGCCATTTAAAGTAATGCACTTTTTAGCGATTACTGAAAAAACATTTGTGTGCTTCATTAAAATCCACAGACGATTCGCAAATAGAGTTAGACCTTCATTTCATTTTCTTTCTGCAGACATTATATTTGATTAACATTTAAGCATTAGGCAGCTGAAAACTCAGACTATGCTTAGGAAGGCAGCTGTCTTGTTGCATTGCTCCACACAGTCTGCTCTAGTCTGCCATTCATTATTTAATCTTCTTTTTAAAGACTCCACAGACTTTTCCCCTGGCCATCTCATTTTGGGCCAATCATCTCACACAGCATGTTTTTGCTTTGTACTCTTCCAGACGTACTGAGGAAACAATTGATCAACAACAGTTAAATTGAAGTTTATCTAATTTGAGAAGTAAAGATGGATGGTATGGAATAAAAGCCCTTGAAATGGACAAATCGCTACTTTCTACCTGCAGTTTATAGACTGGAGAGTAATCATAATTTAATAATACAAATATTACTTTTTGAGTTATAGTAAGCTTGCGCTATAAGGTTGAGGACTGGGGTATGGAGGTTCTGTTAAGGTCAATTTGAAGTTAAATTTTGGTTCTGGATTTATGGAACTATAGGAGACAATGTAAAACACATTTGAAAATCATCAAAGCCTTTGTATACCAGGGCTCACTGGTTGGTAGTCCTGGCTGTGCATATATCCCTAGGAATAAAAAGTGTATCAGGAGCTTTAGGCCAAACAACTCATATGTGTGGACATGGGAACCCTTTTGTGACTTCTGCAACATGATTCTCTGTCAACAATGGAATATTCAACAACATTTGTAATGATTTGCTTGGTGAGTTTCTCTACAAACTTTTTAACTTAGATTCAGTAAAAACTATCAAGGACCCCATGAGCACAGATCCCCAAATTGTGAGCCAGATGCCACCCTTGTATTTACCCAGCTCTTGAATAGATACCAGCAACAGAAAACAATTCCACCTAATGCCAACATTGATGAGCTGCTATGCTTACCAATGATGCAATAATTAGGCACAACCTCTCTCCAAACCAATGATTTGATATTATTCCTTCCACTGACACCAACAAATGTGTACAATTCCTCCGATCAGTACCAACAATGGGACACTGGAAGACTCCTCTTATTATTGTGTATTCATACAGGGCAGACATATTATGCAGTGGTTTACAGAGTCTTGGATTAAACGTTTCTCATAGAAGCTCGCAATCTAATGCCCCTAACACTATAACTAAAGCTAATTTTGTGATTTAACCTTCTAGGATTGTTTTGGAATGGAGGAGGAAATCAAAAGACCAGAAGAAAACTGCTACAATGAAAGAACATACACATAGCACACAGACAGTGGCCTGGGTAGAACCGAATAATGGACCCTTTGGCTAAAATGTAGGAGTGCTAAGCCACAAATAATGATGACATTATTATATATTTAAATTTTATTTTTGAGTTTACACTGGGGTATATTTACAAACCATGTGTTCTCTAGTGCAAAATGTTCCAGGTCAATGTGTTTTTAATGGTAATGACTGATTCCCCATCAGAGAGGGTTGGGTGAATGTCAAATTCAATAGACTTAAAAAAAAAAAAAAAAAAACCTTCAGATATGCAAAACTTGTTATGTACTGTAAGTTTACTGACATTTTTGATCCTGATATGTTCTCTATTCATTTCCCCACCCTTGAGGATATCACTGCCAGCTGTAGGTCACATCATACTGAATTTAAATCTTATAGCAACCAGAATGTATTTACACTTTGCTCATCTAATTCTATTATAATTAAACTATTCACAGTCTCTCATTATAAAACAACGATGATCCATTTGCCTTTGGAATGTTCAGCATCAATTCTCCTTACCCTGTCAGTTGGCCATATTAAGGTGGCTGTTAACAGTCATCTTAGAAAATAAAGCCTGTGTGCATATTTAATGTATACGGAATAGATTTGAGCTAATAAAGCACTTTATATGCATCCTTAAGACAAATGTATTAGATTAATTCTAAGCTATCATTCACCACTCTTTTATACATCGCACACATCCATGTGAAATCAAGATTGAATTCTAGACAAATTACAACCGTGAGGCGACAGAATACCAACTCATCGAATTCTTCTGTTCTAAAATATCTTCTATTGTGTCATGGTGAATTTTAAGTATGTAAATAGATCTGACAATGTAAATACTATGAATATATAGTATACCCAACTATATAAATCAGCGAATTAACAAAATCTATTACTGTTATTAGCATAACCAACTGTCCCTTCTGTTCTTCTGTTTCCAGATGTTCTCAATCTGAAACGCAACATCAGATGTGCAGGAATTCTGTATATATCACGCTACATCCTATGCAAACTATTTATTTAAAGGGAAACCAAGTCAGTACGTACTGTATATTGAGTTACTGTACAAATTACCTGGAACAATTTTTGTTACTTTTTAAATGTTTGTTGTTGCTTACTTTTAGAATTACATTTTATATATTAATCTTCGGCTTCTCGCTCTAGTGCACTGGTGCCCTTGGGTTCCTCTGGTGTAGCCATAATGCACCTTATGTTTTCCTATCATAAATTGGGTTCTAACAAACTTTCTATGCCTTTTTCCCCCACTGATCTATTCTAATGGATCTTGCTTGAGAAAAATATGAAATGTGGTAATTTTTAAGATGTCTTTATAAATGTGGAAGCATTGACGTAAGGGACTATAATTTGGTATCAAAAAGCCCCCAATATTATATAGTATCTGTATATCTGTATGTCAAGTAGTGGCTATACTAAACCTGATGAACAGCAAGAAGGATTCCAGTGTTCTCCTTATGTTTTTTGCTTTTTCTTCCTTTCATAGTCCCTTTGTTAGTCTGAGACTAAAACTGGAGAATTGGGATGGAGAATGGAAGATAGAAGGAGGCATATCTCCAGTTGGAGATTTTTTCTTTTAGGCTAAATGAAAGCAAAACAGCTAGTTTAGAAAGGTCACAAAAAATAATACCAGTACAAGGTAAGTTTGTCATTGTGGGATCTATCTCAGATCCACACTGGTTGGTGGTAGAGCAGGCATCAGGGGGTTTAACAGACCATAAGGAGGACCCACTGCTAAGGTATACGTTTTTGCCTTCAGATTTTTGATTACTGTTTATTTTGTAAAAGTTAACTGTCTTACCAGCTTAATTCAATTTAATAGATAGATCATGGTTTGTACTCCAGTCTAGGCAATGTAATGTACAGAAACTGCTGCTGTTGACGCAAGGTCATATCTTTGCTCTGATACTGGTTGTTTTATCAGTATTAAGATTTAAAGTCAATTTTGTATTCTGGTGTGGGCAGACTCAAGAGTCCTATGGGAAACTCTAGTGTTAAAGGAGGGAGGCTTAGAACTGAGGGCAAAGCAATGAAATTGTATTAGGAACATTGAAAGAACTAAGGACTGGCTGCAGAGAATAATACTTTGCAGGCAGACAATGGCCATTATAACTGCTGAAAAAAAAATCTTTTTTGTGTGTGTGACCGGAGCATCTCTTTTACACCAGAAATTGATTCAAATGCATACATACTGAGCATTTTTTTGAATGGTAATATATCCATGTACTATTTTATATTTAATTTCAGAACTGGATTTAATAATCGAGAAAACCTTTAAATATAGTAAAGAAGTATTTCCACACAGTTCATGTACATTATACATTCTCATTTATCACAACCACCAAAGGACATTATCCTGAATTTATTTTGATAACCTCATCAATTATGGGATGCCTATTGTAATGATAAAGCTAAGCAGACTTGAGTTATAGCCTATGGGCCTCGATTATGGACAATTAGATCATGAAATTGGCATGAGCTTAGAACAGCAAAATCAATACACTCTATTCAACTTGAGAAAAATTGACACTGTTTAGTCTGAAGTTTATATCAATTTGTGGATCTGACCTTATTATACTCCATTTCATTTCTTTGCAGGTTGTCACTATGGTATTTGTAATATTGATGTCACCTGACGTCCACAGAGGGTTTTGGCAATTTATTTGTCTACAGAATAGCTTGTAGTACTGCAGGATAAATGCATTGTCAGGGTGTCTCAAATAAATTCTCGCTGCAGTTTCTTAGGACCTATAATGCCTCTTCAATACACCTTTCCTGCTAGAAAAGTGCTATTTTGGGGATCCTCATGGTTCGGAAAGTCACTGAGAAACAGCAAAATTTTAACTGTTTTTGTTGTCAGGTCTGTGTTAAGCAAAGAATCTAATGAAATGAGGCTTCAACTGGATCCCCAAAGGCTGAATGTGTATTTCACTACACAAAGGTCCTTAAATTATACTATCTGCAGTGCCAATAGCAGAAGCTCTAGGGGATGCCATAGTTTGCAGAAGTCTCTTTATTGGCTTCCATTTCACCTTAGAATCAAATTCAAGCTCTTGTGCTTTGCCTTCAAATCCCTCCACAGTTCTTGTCGCACTTACCTTTATGACCTGGCCACTCCCCTGGCCACTCTCTTTGCTCCTCCAATGACCTACTACTGACTTCCTCACTCATAACCTCATCACACGCACGACTCCAAGACTTCTTTAAAACTGCCCCCGCTCTCTAGAATGGTCTTCCTCATTTTATTTGGCTTGCTCCTTAAAACCCATTTTTTCAAACTTGTCTATCCTTCTTCTTCTGTCTCCTTAACCGTCACTACTCACCCACCATTCCATATCCCCCCTCCTATTGTGTGATACTTCCCCTATTTTTAGATTGTAAGCTCTTCAGGGCAGGGTCTGCTCTTCCTCCTGTATCACTGTCTGTGTCTGCCATTTGCAACCCCTATTTAATGTACAGCACTGTGAAATATGTTGGTGCTAAATAAATATAGTTTGTTATTATTATTATTATTATTATTATTATTATTATTAATAATAATATTATTAATAAGTCTCTTCTTATATCAACCAGACCATTGATGTGTCAATATCAATGTACTGCAATGTATAGAATATTTATTGGATTTAGATGATTTAATGTGAAGGAACTGTTTTTTTAAATAAAGGTGTTCTCATGAACAGGCATTTGTTATATGGCTCAATAAACCTTTCTGTGTCTAAGATTACTTGAATCTCTCAATAGAAATAAAGAAACAAAATTACAACCCCAGGAATATTGGAATGCAGGGTAATGGATGCTGTAAAGAGACCATGAAACCATTTAATATCTAAAGCATCACCTTAAAGGAAAATTATAAGTAAATTGTTTGTATATACCCATTTAGACAAGTACATGAAAACATTTTTTTACCAAATTACAACTCATGAGAATAGGTACATTCTTTATAACTAGTATAAGAGGTTTTTTGTCCCCATGCCAGTCGCTACGAGTGATCAGAAGATTTAAATTTCACTGCCAAAATATTATTTTCTCAAGTGGAATTGTTTTTGCAAAAAAGCTAATTTTTGTACTGCAGCGACATGCACTGAAGTCAAAGACCACCAAGTTTTCAAAGTAATTGGAAAGCCCAGAACATATTGTCACCAAAATTGTTGGGGTGGGGAATGCAGGGGGACTTTTATATACATGTCCCAAAATGATAGATTTCTTTTAAAAAATCAAGTACAAATGTATATAAACACCTTACATAGCACTGGTAGGTATCTTGTCATTGTAGCAGTAGACATTGACTAGGAAACATCAGCATTAGGGGGTTTGATGTGAATTTACAACCATGCCCAACATTACAAAGTTTTAATGTCTAATTGAGATTGACAGATAAATTCATAAATTAAATCAAACACAAAAATGACAGGAGCAATTGCTTGTAGAATGTCCAACATAGCCAACTTTGATTTACAGAAAATGTACATTTTTTTTATCCTTTTGCGGCATGTTTTACAGGGCTCCCCCAAAGGATAGTTCTGATTTAAATGACAGTGCTTTCATCACATTATATAAAAAATTAGTAATGTCTGGGTGATAGGCCCACTTTGTGAAAATACTGTTTAAATAAGATTTGATTTGTTCAGCAATGTTTATTTTGACTTCTCAGTTGATTTACTTTGATGGACAAATCTAAAAGTCAGTTATTACCCTATCAAAGTTTTCTAGCCATAAAACAAGTACACAAAGACCTACAGATTTATGGGGGTTGAAATAATATTGACAGCTTGGAGAATTCAATTCACCTCTTAGTCCATCAAATCATAAAGCACCTTTATCCACCAAGAGAGACAAACTTAGTAACTACTTTTAGTTAGTTTATACAAAAGGAAGATTTATTATATGGTTGCTGCTTGATTATGTTAGTATCTCTACTCAGGGTTTACCTAAAAATTTGGGGGAGGGTTGATTCCCTTGTACTTATGGAAGTTGTGCACCAACTGAGTAATTGCTGGATCATTATGTATTATGTATTACATTATGTAACTGTACAATATATGAATATATACACTCTGCTAACATACATTCTGCTAACACTACCAGCAAGGCCAACTGGAAAAGCATTATATTTCCAAACGTAACAATATATGCATTGGTGCAATGCATTGTCATTCATTCTTAATTGCACCATAAACTAACCCAGCTGGGGTGCTAAAACACTACTACTAAAGGTTGAGGTGTGCAGCAGTTGGACAACAGACTCGCAGACAACAGGCTATGTTCGCGACCCCTTTACAATGTTATGTGTGTATCTGTGAGCATTCAATATTTTTATTTATTTTTTTTTTATTTTTCAATGTTACCAGGCTCTGCTGTTGGAAAGGTTGGGGACTGCTTCTCTAGAATATCAAATGGTACTGCCTTCCCAGTATTGGTTTTTGTCTTTACCATAATAGTTCTACCCAAGCATGTGGATGCTTTGCTGAATTCTACTTTATTCTTCGCTTTTATTTTATTTATCTGTATCACAGTACCTTTCTAAAACAAATAACACTAACTGTTAATGTATTGTCACACTCAACTTTGTCCTGTATGTTTTACTCTGTACAGTGCTACGGAAAGGATGATTGGAACTATACAAATATAAAATAATAATAATTAGAGTGCAGGACTATGTCACATACAGTCAATGAGGAGTCACAGCAAAACATCGAACCAATTTGAAAATAAAAAGCACCTAATTTTAGTATGGAAATCTGTGCAAAAAAAGCACAAAAGAATGTCATGTAAATAATTCTAAAGGTTCATTATCAACACTGACTGTGGTGATTTTCACTGCAATTTCCTTAGTCATTCGAAAAGAAAAAAGGAGTACGGAAAGTCAAATGTCCAAACTCACCAGGGATTCATCTGAAAAGGGCTTCTAAAGATCAGACTGAGAAAAAAAGCATAAAAATTAATTAAAAAAGGCTATCTAGACTATAAAGCGGATCAAAGAAGAATTCATCAACACTTCTAGGAGGTACAATTTGCTGCAACATGCCAGCAAATGGAAAACAATAATGCAGAACGTAAAGAAAAGGGCATAGATAATTATCTTACAATCAAGGGAGGTTACTTTTGAAAATATACTTTCTCCATAGGGAAAATCACAGCTTTCTCTATTTGGAGAGGCAAGCTGCCTTTTTACAGCTACTAAAGGTATTTGATGGTTAGGTCATTTTAAAGAAATACTAAATATTATTGTTATAGAGATCTGGGTGATCCAGCAAACCTGGAATTAATTTCTAAAAAGTCATATGATATTTGCTAGCAAGTGTTTTCAATCCTGGACCAGATCCATTGCAGGTTTGCTGGATCACCCAGCTTCATTGGTGAAAGTATATCCTCTCCAGCCTTGGAGAGTTTTAATAAATCAGGCTCCATGTGAGAATTTGGCAGTGAGGAAAGGCTACCACTATGAAGGGAGAATTGGTTAGTGGTTAGAAGTCTACCCTTGCGAGTTCTGGAGTTTGATCACAAGTAGGGATCAGTGTGGTGATATCAGCAAAATTGATGATTTTTTCTGTATGAAAGGTTTTTGGCTGTTTATTTTTCACTTAGTTTTTTTTTTATTTTTTGCTTTCTTCATCCTTTTTTGGGGGGTGTATTTCAAATTGTGTACTTTTGCTGTAAATTAAGCCAAATCTAGCAAAAAAAAAACTTGTATTGCTTCAGCCAAAGATTCCAATATATTTATCCAATTACCTGAAATTATGCCATAATCTTTTAAATTTGATAGTTGAATTTCAGGTAAACACTCAATTTGTTCCATCCTTATGGTGTTTATATTTTCTTCCTGTCTCTTCATTAGTTTCCTCCCAAATTCAAAGACAAGACTCATTTTAATGCCTGAATTGTTAGAATTTCAGTTATGCTTGCATGAAATGTGCATTCAGAACACTCTGCACATTACGTACAATATTCTGGTATGAGCACTTATTTTAGAGATACTTTTTTGCAATGGGGGATTATAACGGGTTAGTATAGTGATGAGGATATATTTTTTTGCAGGATGGGGAGAGGGGAAAGTTAAACTGAACAAATGTAAAGAAAAAATATGTACAGAAAATATATAATATAAAAACTGCATTTTTTTGCATGACGTTAAATTCATATGATGCGCTGATCAATAGCCATACACTCTATCTGTATATTTACATATTTGCAAGGCTTTCTGCATTTACTGCACCTTTTTGAGAGATACATACTACGACATACAATTTAAATATATATTTTCTCCTCTTAGCATTCAAGCCAGGAAAGGTTGGTTTTAAGTGGTAATACTAATTTGATATACATTTCAGTATGAATTGAGTTAATGCCTTGTTTACCTGGTGAAAGAAACACACCGGCAATAGTTTAGTTTGCCGACGACAGGCAACCATTAAAATCATCCTGTTCACAAACACTGTAATGCTTTTATCGAAATACAACTATTTAGGCTTAAGAACAAATATAAATGTTTCTATATTATATTTTTCTATATTATGAATATAAATACTGCCGTTTTGCAAATTTGCAACTTGGGCTGCCAACAGATAAAGGTGATATGTTTGAAGAAAATGTAGGAACATACTTGAATAAACAACAAAATGTTTGTGGAATTTATTCCACGAGTTGCTAGTTTGCAATCTCCTACAACATTTCAATGGGATTAAAATTGGGGCTGTGGCCAGGCCAGACCAACACTATTTTTTGGCTTTTTGAAAATTTTGATATATTGCAGAATTCATGGTTGACTTGGTGGCTGCAAGCTGCCCAGAATTTGAAGCAACAGAGCAAACTGAAAGCATAACATTCTCATGCTTCAAAGTTGGTATGGGGTTCTTCTGAAGAAATGTTATTTCGGGTTTGTGCCAAATATGTCTACTGTTACTAGTACTGATATAAACCTCTATGTTTAGCTCATCATGTTGCTCCAAATGTTCTTTGTCTATGTTTTATGGCAAACTAGTCTGGCTCTCTTTTTTAAGCATCAGCTATTAACCTGAATTTGCTAGACTGGCCAGTTCTGAACAATGTCCCTTGAAATCTACACCACGCATGAAATAATTTTCCTTTAATGGTAATGTGTTTAAATGATTTGGCAATCTTTTGGAATCCCTTGCTGATTTATAAGCATCCACAAGCTTCTTTCTAAGGGGCCTTAGTGAACACATCATATCAACTGTTTATCTTTTGTTCAGGTATACAGATGTATCTTTTTTTTATCTTCTAGCTATACTATTAGTCTATAGGGAATATATGGTGTAAATACTTGTAATTATGTGATTATGATTTTCACTTGGAGCTCTGCTTTAATCCTGGCAAGTGTTGACTAAAAGCTGCAAAGATAAGTACATTTTACAAATAAATTGTAAGACAAAATAAGTGTCTTTAAATCAGATTATTATTTATAATGCCCCTTCATTAAATGTATCTGTGTCAATGCACTTTTTTATAGCATTTTTTTCACTCATACAAGTCAAAAAAAATGTACTGTAAGTGCAGCTGGAAGCACATTGATGCAGCGTTGAAAGAGGTCACTTACAGACAAGAAGGAGGTTAACTGCAGATGAAACATATATGTCAATAAATGGTGAATGTTCTCAGAAGCTACTTTATCTATGTTTAGATCTGTCGACACAAACACTATAGTTGTATTTGAACTACCATAAGATAATAACGGAAGTGCCTCGATTCAGGCAGAAAGGTGCAAGATGATATTTCCAGCTTCTTTAAAAGTACTGTGTGATGTCCACGTCGGATATTATTTGGCAGATCGGTCCAACCATCTCTTTGATGAGATATCTCCCTGTACAAAACTGGATATACTTGGCTAAATGTTGAGCTGGTAGGTCTGCTTCTAAAAAAAACTTCCATTGCTAATTCTCTATTACATTTCCAATAAGCTTTTTATATCTAGGTGACTATACCACAGAAAAATATTTACTCTATGAGAGGAGTTTTGTAAAGCATTGTATGGAAAAAAGTATGGTTTTATGCATGCATCACCAAATATTGTCAAATTACATTATATAGTCATAGGGAAGGGCTGAGAGGGAATTGCATAAACTTTCCTTAAAACACATATTTGCTGTCATTGGAGAGGCATATAAATCTTTAGACAGCTAAGAAACTACAAAACAATTTGCAATCACCGTAGGTGGATTCTGGATAGAAGCCAAAAAGAAGGATGGCAATGGTAGCTGCAGGGTGCCATGTAAACAGTAAATGCTAATAAAATTTAGAGGTATAACAATATATTATGAATATAGTATGAAAAATTTCAAGATTAATCCATTTTAGATATCCTTTAAATAAAATAATAAAGTAAGAGAGTTTCCATTCTTACAGTGTTCCCATTTGGTAGGATGGATGTACTAGTACCATGGCTTTTAGGTTAGTTATTGACCTTTCACCATTGCTCTATTTATGTTTGACTGATTTGTTTTTGCATTCATAATGATACAGGTTCAAGACATTGGTTAATGGGGGAATAGTCTGTTATTAAATGTTGGAAACATCTTTATCCCTACAACTAAAGTGATGATAAATGCCAAAACAGTCTCAAAATTACTATTTGACATTATCCTCTTTATTATTATGCTATTACCCAAGTTAGAACTGCAGGTCTGCCACCATTTTCAAAAACAGACATTTAACATTTACAAGTTAAATGTCCAAGTCCAAGTCTACCATTTTAGCCACTAGTTTACCTTATCCTAAAACCAGCCCTGCTGCAGGCCCATCATACACCAGGGATCAGCGCATTTTATCTATACAGTATTTTTTTACTTTATAACATTGGTTTAATTCCCTCGGTTCGGCACTTTGTATGAAACCATCCAAACAGGCAGGCATGAGAGGCTGAGGACATTCCTGTAGCTCATTCACTTGTGTGTATAAATGTGAATCTGTGCTACTAAACTCTGTGAAATAAAAGATGTATTTTTGTTTGAGTTTTGATCCCCTACCATATAAGTAAATATAAAATGCTACACATTCCTAATCAAGAGACTCCTTTAGCATCTAAAAGCACATCAATCCAGCTCCTGGGGTACATTTTGGGGCAGTATTCATTTCCAGATACTTACACACCCACACTTAATCCCCATTTACACTGCAAGGCAAACTTGACATTTTATTTTGCTTTTATTATTTTTGTGTTTGTACCGATCAAAGGCTAAATAAGAGGTTAAAACATTTTCTGAAGGCTTTGTCCTACTGTGAATAATGATTTTTATAATCTCTCTAACTTCTGTGATATTCATCCATTTGTATTTCTTCCTGCCAGCTTTCTTCAATGGCTGTAAAATATATCTGGCGTGACAAAGGTAGAACTGGAGCAGCACACACGCCTCTTTGTATTATGTTAGGAAAAAAATCTACTTTTACATTTTGTATGTAAGAAATTCCATATTGTGTAATAAGCAGTTAGAGTTTACCTAAGATTTTATTTGAAAAGGAAAAAGTAATCAAGGAAAGGTCAGGAATTTTCCTATTATTTTATTTTATGTAAAAAAAACTTTTATACTGTATATATTATTAAAGCATTTATACCCAAACCTTTTTTCTTTTGTTTTAGTTTAGGAAAACGTGGAGAAGTGTTAAAATCCACTGGAAGAATATTTATTACAGGAGACGCAACAGGATATAAGTGGAAATCTTCCAAAGTGAGAGGATTTTCCTTTCCATATTCCCAAGATATGACTGTACAATGTGGCAACACACGTGTTGTTATATACATTACCACAATGCACATACTACATATTCGTTCAGTGCCATTCATTCTATTTACCTTGCCTATGGCCCTGTGTTGAAGCTCATGGCAGCACACCTACCATATGATGTGGTGCACTGGAAAAGTGCATGAACTTTTTAATGTTCTACCATGTGGTAGACAGCTCATTCTAATAAATCGGTAATGTACAGTTGTACACTGGCTAGATATAAACTCCGACCTTAGACAGTCGTCCCCATTGCAAGATTTCCCTTTATCTCTATGTTGACTTTTCTTCTACTTTCTAGATGAACCTCCTGAGTAGGGACACAGATAGCAATCTAATCCTTCTCCAATCTATCTAAATCTGCAAAAAATGGTTTCTTGAGATGTCATCAATTATTTCCAATTTTTGCCAAATTAATTTTAAAAAGTAACCCATGAAAATATGAAATCATTAAAAAAAGGCTGTCATTCCCCATACTATAAAGGCAGTCCCATCTCTGTGACTCTAAAATGCATTTTACTATTGGCTTTTGAAAAGTAAAGTGCAGGAAAGCAAGCAGAATCATGATAAAAAACTCCAAAGGTATTGTTGAGCCCTTAGCAAACATCTCATCATAGCTGGTGATGACAATCTCCATCACATGTTTTTATTCACCCCTACAAAAACAAAAAGTTGCCACTACTAGGTATAGATAACCACAAGGCTTCCATCATGTATGTAGCTCCGCATAGGGGCATATCTCTATCTCTCTACAGTGCTATTGGTGAGTAAAAGTTCAGGAAAAGTATTAATACGTTGTATGACCATTTGTTTCTTGTGTAACATTCTCCCATTAAAGAGACACCAGATCTTGGAGACCCCAAACTTTTATGTAACACCTTCCACGCTTGCATGTATGGGGTTTGACAGCTCTCACACAAAGAAAAATTATGTCACTTCTCTCTCTGAATGTAAATACTTACAGCTGACTTACTATTACCTTTGACAAAGGTAACTCAGATGGCTTGTTGTGATGATGTTGTGTGATAACATGAGCAGCCAACATTTTAATGAAGTGAAAACCAGAACAGCGTTATTTTTTGGTAATATTCCTTGTGTATTACTATGTATTGCGGTGTGCTATAACATAGGACCATTCCCTTAGGGCTTCCATCAATAGGCTTCTGTTTGCATCAAGCATTTCAAGAAAACCTGCTTAAAGCATTTCAAATGCAGGTCAGAAAGTAAACAGTAAGATGAACGCAATAATAAATCAATAAATTCTGAATGATGATGATGAAAGAAGCATCCTCAACTGATTGTAAGCTCTTCAGGGCAGGGTCCTCTCCTCCTGTGTCGCTGTCTATATCTGTCTGTCATTTGCAACCCTTATTTAATGTACATAGCTGCGTAATATGTTGGTGTTATATAAATACTGTTTATTAATTATAATAATATTATTAACTGATATTAATCTGAGGCCAACACACAGCCTAAATTTGTTGAAGTGCCAATAAAAATGAATAGCACTGCAACATACTGTAATGTGGATGAACCCCTTAGCCTCAGACATCAGGTCACTTATTCTATTCTTTAGTCATGTAAGGCTTAAGGGGTGTATTTCTAAGGCAGTAAATCTGATTTTCAGCAACATTCTCTGGTGGAATATCAGTCACAGCCATTGAAAACCCTTGGACATAGAAGATTCTCCACCAGAGAATGCTGCTGAATGGTTTAATGTCATTCAGATGTAACAATCTGTGCTGCTCTCAGCTCATGTTTTGAGAATGCAACTTTACCAGCAGCAGTCTGCGACAGTATTTGATCCAGTAATATAATCCCTGCTGATTACTGGCTGCGTTCTTTGAGTTGTACCTTTCAAATCACATGTGGCTGTCTGTGTCTTAGCAAATTCCTTTTCCAGGAAGAATGTTTATTGTAACCTGTATGAAACTTACTTACATAGTGGTGTCACCAATCTGAAATGTGACAAAGCCTGCTAAACAGAAATCCAGCAGAGCTCTAAATTTACAACCAACCCCTCCAAATACTAGTCTTTCTAATATCTAATATATATATATATATATATATATATATATATATCGGTCTCTGGCCTCTCCTTGCTCTAGCAGGAGCAAGCATTCCTCCACATCAAAGCGTTGCTTAAATAATAATGTGTAAGTACTGCTGAGATGTTCCCATGGGAAATAGTGAGACTAAGTGTAGTTCTGCCTCAAGAGGACCACCGGAGATGGACCAGGTCAGGGACAGCACTAAAGTATAAAGAAGGTAAGGACATCTTTTAATTTTTTTTACAGGAGGTAGGAGACAAAAATAACAAAAACCTGGAGTTCCACTTTAAACTTCTTTGGCGGATAAAACAGTTCCCATATATGTCTTTAGAGCTCTACTTTAAATATTTCCTTCTAAAAACTCTTCCTGTGCAATGATTTATAATGTCTTCAAACCACATAAAAGTTTTTATAACTCTCCTGCCATCAAAGTCATTTTACATTCTACTGGCAGTCCCAGATTGAACGTTTAAATCATTTAGCTTGGAATCCTGAGGCAGGAGAAAGGTTACAAATATCTTTCCAATTGTTTGTACATGTCTCTGGCAAAAGCTGAATGTTGCTTAGGAAACAAGATCTACGCTATTTTTGTATTTAATAGATTTCCAAAAAAACATAAATCTAAATGTCTATGGGAACTACTTATGAAAGGGGCGAAGAGGCTGTTTGTCAGAAAAATGGTATTATTTATAAACATATAATGTTTTTAATTCAGTGAAAAATCAGCACATTTTAATGTATCATTTATAATTAAGCCACTTTTGCAGTGGCCTGATCGCTACTTTAAAAATCTTTAACTAACGTTTGCCATTTTGATAGTGAAGAACACCATAAGCCACAATGGGGTCAGTGGTGCTTCCAACTTTTGCAGTTCGCGGTTTTGGAAAGTGAAGAACATTTACTCCACTGAAATTAAAGGAACTTCCTATCACCACTTCTCCAAGTTTAGAGAGCCTGATCATCAGGGAATACCACCACTTTTTTAAATATGGTGGTATAATAGTGCCAATCAGGTTTCTGGAAGTAAAGAACACTTTTCATTTATTCTACTTTATTAATCTGTAACTGTAAAGTAACCCATTGCTCAGGACAACCAAACTTTTGCCATTATTGAAGGATTCAGCTTCTCTGACCAATCAAAGCCCAGCCAGGCCTCTGATTTATCATCTTTGAAAGCTTTGCTACAAGCAATTTTCTGAAATAAGGGAGGTCGGCTTGAAGAGGCTTCACAAAAAGAGTCATTTTTGTAAAAGCACTGATATGAGTTTGTTCTTTTTCTTCCATGTAAAGCGTCAAGAAAGTGATATTCTTAATGGCTGCCATTACTATAATCTACTCTGTTCACTTTCAAGTTGGTTTCTGTGCCCAGTTGATAAATGTGCCGCAAATGGAATTTAATGACTATACTGGCTTTTTAAAGTTTGGTAAATCTCAGTGCAGTTATGTATCAAAGCTTATCAGCTGAAAAAATGAGGCACAGCTCCGGTAGAACAGGCCAAAAAAATAATTGAAAGTGCAAGTTAGAAATTAAAACAAGTTGAAGCTTCCATTAATGGGGATCTACCATGAAATTGTTTTTGTCTCAATCTTTACACTTGCCTAGCAAAAATGTACTAAGAAATGTAAAGAGCAAAGTGAAAACCTGAAACTTGGAGAATTGTTTAAACTTCACCTGGAAAGCTACAAAAGAGGGGAGCAGGCCAGATATATTACACACTGATTCGTACACAGACCAAACGGCACCAAATGACAACTTGGAGAAGCAATATTTTCAGGTTTTACTGAAGTTCTGGCAGTGCAGACAAACTGATGTAAACTTTACCATTCGGCACAGAAAGCACATGCCTACAGGTGCTAGTCTGACATAGGTATTCTGAGATTGCTGGGACCAGGTATAATTTTGACAGCTGTGCCCCAGGAGCAGTCTGATATAAACAACTTAACCACTATAACTATAAACCACTACCTGTGAATTATAGTACCCCAGCTTCTGTATTCCCATTTATCACTGTATTCACATTCAGCAAAAATCATTGAGAGCTCAGCCCTAGGTATCTAATGCTTGCCTTTGTGCAAGTAGTGCAGCATTGCATGCTATGGCAGCTCAGCACCGGTTAGGGCACATGAGAATAATAAGTGCCACGTTACTACCAAACAAGTGGAGCTGATGGGCACCGCTTGGCAGCAGCAATGTTCTATTGTTTCCAGAATCACTCATTACCCCTTTTACCCTCTTTAAAGCATCTTTATCTCCTACTCTACTGCCTTATTATCACCCTTTACCTCTACTTTCAATTCTATTAGCACCCTTTTTTAAAAACTCTTCTACCCCACTTATGATGCACATCCCTCTACCTATCACCTTGAGCTATCCTCTTTTACTTTTATACAGAACCCCTACTGTCTCCCTGCACTCCCTCCTGCTCACCCCTACCCCCGGATTCCTGTAAACTATTACCACCTATGTGCATCACTGAGCTCACTGGCAGGCCCTGCACCATCTTGGTCTTGCAACCTGCCATTTCCTCTGAATGCCAGGGGCACTTCTCTGATTGCTCTACCCACTTTCTCTTTCCTTCTTCCTGCTTGTTCTTTCACTTGTTACAGTACAAATTGTCACACTATACCCCACAATTACAGTAAGATGGTTGGCACATTGTGTAATGGTAAAAAAAGCAACTAAATTTGTTTAAAAAATAAAAAGCCAAATTGTAAAAAAAGTTATTGATCAGCCAAATCTTTTTTCTTCCAGAAGAGTCGCAGATATCTAATGTAACCAAAGAAGATGAATAGAAGTGGGGCCAACTATAGAGGTTTGATGTATCACCGTCAGACTATTATTATTTTGCAAGTTGGTCAACTTTTAAATTTTTCAACAAGATCATAGGGGGTGGTCTAAACTGCACAAATGGGGTGTGATTTGTTTATAGCTGGGGATGTAAATCTACACAGGTTTCCCAGTCGCTCTGGATTATTTTAAATCTCTTAACTTGCATTAAATTTATAGCATCACTCAACGGAACACATCTGACAGATCTGCTCTATTCTTAAGTTCCAAAGAGAAGCTCAATAAGTGTTGCTGATCATTAGTGATCAGTTCCAGCAACAGTAAGAGCACTGTACAGAGAAGACTATGTTGTTCTATAGGAAAAGCATTAGCTCTTCCACTGTATTCCTCCCATTAGAAAAAAAAAAAGGAGTAGTTCCTTGTGTTCATAAAATGCTAGATTTTCACCGGAGACAATTACAAATGTCTCGGATGACAACATGGTTTCACACTACAGATCACCATGCCTGAAACTGCTCTTTTCTTTCCAGATGCTTAAATCAGTTATTTTTGCTATTAGTACAAGCACCCCAACATAAGCTGTACAACACAAGCCTTAGTCAGCCCACGTGGGGCATCAAGTCTCCAATAGCCAGTCATGCAGGGACAGATTTCTATCATTCAGAGATGGCATGTAAATCCTAGAGCAACCTCTCACTAAGGGACTAGCTACAAAGTTAGAAGGGTATGACATAAATAATGAGAGAAATGTTGCTGGGAATGTTGTACTGAATATTGCACATTAAGAGCAAAACATAATATGGACGTTATTGGACTTTGGCGTCACCTCTATGCACCTACACTAAAGTGCACCGCAACGCACAGTAATCCACTATCATGAATTGTGGTGCACTGTATTACAAGAAATAGTGCATGGATTTTTGTTAATGCATTAAGCAACCCAAGTGGTATGTTGTATGTTAGAAAACCACAGCAGTGTGAATCCAGCCTAAGAAAACAATTCCTTCTTTCTGATGCAGACCAATGCCAACACCTAGGTCCAGACAAAGGCACAGCATGTAGTTAAAGGGCTATTTATTATTAATAAAAATGTATTTTTTATATACTGTTGCTGTACTTTGTAATACTCTAGAAATGTATTTATACAGTTTCTGAAAAGTCCACTTTAAATAAATGCTGGTCTGGAGCTGTCCATGGTGCTGATCTCATCTCCTTATTAAACCATAGAAGAAAATGTAACTTAACTCTTCATTCTAGGACTTAAATTATAAATATTTTTAAACAAAAGGAAAAAAATGTATTCTACTCCTACACATTTTATAATCAGCCTATTACTCCAGACAAGTGAGCCGGATTGTCTTTGGCAAAGTGTTAATAAGTGTGAAGTTTCCCATTTTTTTTAGGATTAGGAATGGTACCACTCCTAATGTCCCAGTATCTGATGGGCATTAGGTCCCCCAGGGAAGGCATGCCGGCACAGAGAATTTTAATTTACCCTACCTACATAGGAGGACTAAAAGGTTGCTTCTCAAACCTACTCCTAATGTAAAAGTCAAATTTACATAATTTTACTAAAATGTATCCCATGCTGCCCAATTTACGCTATACAAATATGACCTATTTTAGTGTTGCGGGGCCAATATTTTCCAGCATAACCACAGGAGAAAATCTATCAGCTGTAATTTCATTGCCTCCTTTCGCCTACGGTGGTAGTTTAAATATTACAACAAACAGCAAATGTCAAATATCCTAATTTTAGTGCACATAAGACTTCTTTAATATACAGACTTGGAAATGTTATTAGCAGATCCCATAAATCTAAGATTCTGCTGTAAGGGATAGAATTGTTTTTAAAGCAACATGCATTTTTGGGGTGGTCCCAAAATACTGATTGAAAACAGTGGTTTAATAATAACAATATAGAGGCAAAGATGTCAGCTTTGTTGGTAATATGTAGACAATTGTAGCATACATTTTAGGAACCTACAGGATCACCACCACCAGTTTCTATTCCAATAACAAATGGAAAAAAACAGTGCAGTAGTGGCCAGTAGTGGACCTTTAGTGGTTCTGCAACCTGGTGCTTTACACTGCAAGAGAGAGGAATACAAGGAAAACAAATCACCTACTTCATCCAGCAATAGTAGAATATTTCTGCACCGCTACATGTGACATTGATAATTGCTATTCTAGTCAGCCAATAGCCAGTTACATGTTAAACCTTGCTGGGTGGTAATCTAGAAAAATCAATTTAAAAAAATCTGAATATCTACCTAAAAGCCAGAGCATTCTTATCTATGGGTATCTGTAAGGCTAGGTTCACACTGGTCATATGATTGCAGTGTATTTACTGCTTCCTAGCTTCCCTTTGCTAGGGAACAGATGCTTTTTGGGAGTTTTACATATAGCTCCCCCAGGTGGTAGCCCCATAATGAATTAATAGGGGTGGCTGTAAGTGGTACTAATACCACTCATTCCTGCCAGCTGTCAAATGTGTACACACTGGTCTTTAAAGTGTACCTAAACTCAGAATTTTTACTTTTACTTTAACCCTTTACTAAAGGGTAGATAACTGCCCCCTTAATTCTTGATTGAATTGATGGGTGCGCAGAGCCCTCTGGGATACCTGCATCACGCATCCCGGGAGGCCCTTTGCTGCTCCTTCCGCGCATGCCTAAGCAAGCATCACGGACATGCACAGAAGAAGAACGTGAACAAAGAGAGGAGAAGATGTTGGAACCCTTTGCGTCGAGCCAAAGACGGATACCAGGATGACGTGGGACTCAATGAAAGAAACCTCCCAATGGATAGACTAAACTTGGGGATTGAAGATGTTTTTTTTTTGTTTTGGGTTTACTTCTTTTGCTTTAAGGAACTAGAGCTGCAATGTGAGTGTTCAGGTGTCGGGCATGGTGCCAGTCTCAAGGAGATCAAGGAATCACTTGATCCCGAAACAGGTCAAAACTTCTTCTTATTCTTTTATATGAAGCACATAATTGTTTGTTGTTTCATATAAGTAGCTTATAGTCCTCTAAAAAGACAAACCCTGGAAGGCAAGCCTTTTTGTACATGGCTCAGAGGTCATTCTGCCTGCATATCAGCACTTTTCTTTTTGCACACTGAGCTGCACATGGAATAATATCATGCCAACCTATCCAATGAAGATGGATAAAGACAGCAAAGACAGAGACATGACAAAAGTCATAGAAGACAATGCCAGTAACAGAGTGACAAGGGACATTGCAGCTGTCATGATGTTGTACACTGACTGTGTATGTGCTGTAGGCTATGTACACTACAGGAAACAATGGCTCACAGAAAGAGTTTTTTTTTTTGTTTATTTGGAGGAAAAATTAGACATGCAAAGACTATTCAGCCCAAAAAAACTCTTACTTTCCAGTAATTATTTAACTTTAATCTCCTTACTAAACTCAATAAACAAAAATTCAATTTAGTCAATGAGTATCTTGATCCAGGTACATGGAATGACAAATATGACATTGCTATGTTATTAGGTTTGTTTTTCAATATTTTCAATATCCTGTAATAACAAATTGAAACCAGTACTGTAAAATAAAAAACAGAAAGTTTCTAAATGCCCCAATGCACCCTCCAAGAGAGGGGTCCATATAAAAAGCAGTAAATATGACATTCAACTACATTCTCTGGTGAAGAATCTTCCAGGTCCATGTGGTTTAAATGGCAGTGATCGATTACCCATCAGGGAATATTGCTGAATGTCAGCAAAAAAAAAGAAGCAGACATCAGAGCTCCATCCCAGCAGTCGGCAAACCTGCAGTGATCCTTTTATCTATATAAGATCTCTATCTGAGTTGTCTGAGCACAATAACTTGACTGTGCTATCCTGCTACATAGACTTCTATGGGCTGACTTTCCTTAACCTCAGACTAATTGACATCCATAAAAGTCTGTGTAGCTGACTAGCTCATTCTCAGTACTTCACTCAGCTAGATAAGAGAACCATTATAACCAAATGGGAGTGTTCCACGGGTCTGCCAGGTACTGAAATGCTAGGTCTGCTATGAACAATCCTTTAAAGTTCCACTAAAACATGTTATAATATATATTACACATGGCTACACAAGCCATTATATTTTAATGTTACTACAAATCACCTTTCCATTTTAATTTGCAGACTAAAACTGTCGCAAAAAATACTGCTTTCTTGGGATTTCTTGTGGTTATTCTGGAGACATACTGTACATCGTGTACTTCCCTAGAAAACGTATTTCTTGATTGGCTTCTTGTTCTCCCCAGAAATCAGCACTAAACTGCAAATCTGAATATAGGGACCCCTTGCAATTAGGTAATCGCTGTACCCTTTCTCATTATAACATTAATTCTAGAGGATCTAAAATCAGTTTAAAGTAAACATAAAATTAGTTTCTTACTTGTGCATAGAATGGGGTCTAAAACCCCTATCAGATTATTTTTTGCTTTGTGTATGATGTTGGGGAGATTTTATCTCACTCCTGGTCTTGGTGATGCAATAGGCAGCAAAGGAAATCCCACAAAATCAGGGGACTCCTTTTTTGGGTGCTGCCTTGGGAGATTTTTTCTTACTTCCAGATTACTGTAAAACTAAATTCATCCTAAATCTAAAATCTTTTCCTGAGTTTCTGTATCAGCGACAGTGATCACCAGGAAAAATAGTAAATCCCCCTAGAAAGAACCAAATAGAAAATTGGCAAGGAGACTAGCCCTACAACATGCAAAACAACAAAAAACATGTCTTTACATTTTCTTTAGGCTATGTTGAGACTGGCAATCAGGTTGTTGTGTTGTTACCACTTCTCTGTGGCCCAGCACGCATGTAACCCATTCAGAATGAATAGGGGTGGTAGTGAACGGTTCAGTACTGCCCACTGTATAAAGTGCAAACCTGGGTTTAGTAACAATCAGTGTTGTGCAGGCAGCTGCTGGGATCAGCACAAAACTAACTGGTCCCACTGTGGGTCTGAACATGGCCTAAGTAAAGAAAACATTTTAAAAAAACCATGCCATGTGGATAATTCACCTAGAGGGGATTTTGTTAGTAAAACAACACTGGAAGTTTCCCAAAATCTCCTCATTCTGCCTAATATTTTTCTGCATTAGGGGAAAACCACATCTATTTGATTAGACTTCAACTTTTTTGGATTCAGACAACTCAGAGCTGCTCTGACACAAGAGAATCAGCATACAGATATAAGAGGTTAATTTGGCAGATACTGTAGGCAGCTGTGAGCTACAAATTCAGAAAATAAGGTATTGTGGCACGCTACGCAATTTAATCAGAGCACATTAATAACAGCTTTGCAATAAAATTACAATTACAGCTTGAAACAAGTTTGTCAGTCAAATCCACTTATTTTCCCTTCTGGTAGTTCTTTCCTATACAATAAAAAGATCCTCTGAATGTATTATTTTTAATAAACTGAAAACAGGAGTTATGCCCACGATATGAAGTTAAGCGGCCAATGTTATCTCCGTCTTCAGCTGCCCTAATTAAAGCTCACAGAAAATATCAGAGGAATTCAATAAGGGAAACAGACAAGAAAATGAACATCATGTTATTGAAATATTACATTGTTTTACCCGTTCTTAACATCCTTCCAGCAGCACTATGTATGGGAACAGTGTGCAGTGATAATATATCATATGATGGGTATTTCAGGTAGGAATGTTGGGTTAGGGGCCAGTTTAACTAAACCTAACTAAAAAAGTTTGAAAGTACCCTACAAATACAAGATAAGATGTGCTCAATGTGTGGTGTATGGAAATTAACAGAGACTTCTGGGTGTGTCCACTGCTTAGAAGAGCGGTTACTCTTACTGACCGCTACTTTATCCTGTAGTGATGTAGAGATTAGTGGGGTGGGGGAAACCATATGACTTCAAGTTATCTAACACACCCGAAAGTGTTGAATACCAGCATTGCCTGGAAATGTCTAAAGAAGCAAACTCGAGTTGTACGATTTGGACTCAAGTCCGACTTATGTCGCCTAATGAACGACTTGCAATGCGACATGGGGGTTTTCCCCAGGGACTTGCAACTTGACTTGTTTTCTCTGCTGACAGCTGAAATGAGCAGGGAGGAAAGCAGAGAGGAAACAGCACAAGGGACCAGACAAAGAAACACTAGACTGGGCAATAAGGGTAAACACAGGAGCTGGACAGGGAAACACTGAATTAAACAGCAGGTGTAGAGGAAATACTCGGCAGAGCTAGGGGGGCTTGGCATGAGTGGAGACACATTGCACAAACACAGAGTCTCAGCTAGCTAAATAGCAAAGTGCGATTAAGAGTCTATTTCCTGATTGGCCAAAGGGAGGAGCGATACTGAATAAATGTGAAAGAGCAGGCGGGCTCAGGTCTGCCCGAATGCGCAGGAAAGAGGCGGTTGCACTTTAGCGAGGAAGAGATAAATGTGACATTTGGGTTTTGATCCAGCTCTGTCAAATGGAGTAAGTGACATCAATCCAAACAACTGAGCTGCAAACTCATTCTGGGTTAGTGATTCACAAGGTACTAAAGGTCAAAGACCAGAACACTAACCAGGTAAGCTGTATTTTTTTAGAACCAGATCCGCAATGGCAGTTTATTTAATCGGTGACATGTCAACTTTAAGATCACATTAATATTCCTTATAAGTCTTCAAAAAGACTTCTTGAAACCCACTTTAGAAGGTCATACTAAATTACTATAAAAGAAACTGCCTTTATAGAAAATGGCTTCCAGTACTCTGGAACAAAAGTAACCATGAAATAGAAACAAACAATAATCACGGTGTTATTGACTGGAGAAGTGTGTTTTCTCCAAATGCTTCAGAAACACTTTTCTTCTGATAGAAACTAAACTTCTTCTATTGGATGCTTTTCTGAAGAACTTATTTTGCTTATTGCTAGTAGAAGTTTGTATTTTTTTCCCCAAGTCACATTCAACTTAGGCCTCATCTTTTTAGTTAAATATACAGGGACAGACATAGTCATCAGTGGGCCCTGTGCAGAACTGACTTGGGGCTCCTCAAAGACCCAGCTCGGGGCTCCTTTGGCTGAGGAGGGCTGCATTTCTGTGTCTGCATTTCCGTGTGTTGCAAAAAAATTCATCATGCATAGAGGTCCAATTCAATAATTTTAAATTTGTCAGACCTCCAGCAAACAAGCTCATTTGTACTGTTCTGTACACATCAAATATATTTTACTTTTCAGTTTTTATTCATAAGGTAAGTAAGTATTCAGCATATGAAATACTAACATAAATCTGGAACACGGATTGGGGTGTGTACAATGTTTTTGTCAGTTTTTATTTACATTGAATAAAACCTTTTTTTCCCAAAACTGGAAATAAGTATTAGAAGGAGAAAGTCGCGAACAACAGTATAAAGCCATTTTTTAGGTTTAGATAGTGTAAAGAAAGTGGGGCCTAGAGCCAGAGAAGGAGGAGGATAGGCATAAGGCCAACATGACCAGTGTGGAGAAGGTCGCGCAAGGCAGTGGTAGGTTGGAAAGTAAGGGGTGACAAAGGTGGGAGGCGTAATGGGCAAGGATTGGTGACAAAAAGAAAACAAGTGATGTGGGAGAAGAAAGGATATAGGGAGGCAAAGGGGGAGGGTTCAGAGGCAAGATTAGGAGGGAACAGCAAAAAGAAAGGATTTCCACCCACCCTCCCGCAGTTTGAAGGGGTTGGGGGTTTGGCTCGGTTTAGGTGTGGCGGTTTGAGGTCCGTGGGGGCAGGGTATATTTAAAGTGATGGAATGGTGTGGAGAGCCATCTAAGGTATGGGGTCTACAAAATGGGTATTTGGTAGCATGTGGGGGTACATTGGTGAAGGGATTAGGATGCGCTTGATATATTTCTCGAGGCAGTGGAATTGCACCTGGGAGCAGAATATATCAATTAGAAGCAGGTCCCTGGGTTAATGGAGTTTAAGGTGTTGTGTCCTCGAGGATCTGCAACCTGAGGGAAGTTACCGGGTTATGTTTTATTATACGGTTGTTAGATTTTTATATATTAAAGTTGCACTGATAGGATGTTGTTATTGTTATTTTTGTTATTTTTTAATATTATTATTATTATATTATTTATGAATAAGTTTATTAAGGAATTGTATAACAAACGGCCACATAGGCCAATTTCACCATAACCGCAAGCGTGGTATTATTGGGAAGGTGAGGTTGGGATACAAAGTGGAGGTGTATAGTTGAGAGCTGGGGAGAAACTCTGACCGTACACTGTTAATGTAAAACCCTTATAAAGCATTTTTTTTTTACTGTATTGATGTCTCGAAATGAGAACAAATCCCACAGAATCCCAATCCCAGAAATGTCCCCAATTTAATGCCAACACCTAAGTTACCCTTCACTTTGCATTTTGATGATGACCATCTCCATAACAAACAGATGGGTGAATTTTCTAGCAGGGACACAGGAACGGCGAAATTGACAAAGTCTAGACTGTAAGTTATTTATCTAAAGTTACAAAGAAAAATACACTTTAATTAGTCTGTTGCTAACCTGAAATCCACTTAAAATGATATGTACATCTAAAAATACCCTGTTTATGGGATGATGATGCTAATCATGAAACAGCAATGAATCTACTGGTAACTATGGTGATATTTGGGGGAACCGAGATTGGGGGATCACGCAAGTTACAGCCGCACAGTTCGAAATAGTGTTGCTTTGTGATCACAAAATAAGCTTTTTTAGGCATCCAGGAAAACAGAGCTTTGCTTCAACAGAAATAATAACAGAAGTGCAAGCTTTCAGCTGCATACCTATGTCCCATAATCCTTACCTGACAAGAAGGCACTCTAAATAAATCCCAAACTTGGGGTTTGCAGCATCTCCTGCAGGAGTGTTTTCTGCTGTGGTCCCAGAGTCCTAACTCAAAAAATTCTGCTGCCTGGTTGGCACACCTAAGTACACATAAGTGCTCCTTTCCATCCAGGTTACAGATGCCCCTCAGGCCTCTCCTGGCGCTTTCTTCTCAGGCTTCTCCTCTGGTCTCCCTTCAGGCCTCTACCTGGGCCTCTCCTCTGCCCATGCCTTTTCCCTGGCCTCTCCCCAGACCCCTCCTCAGGCCCCACCTCAGACCCCCTCCTTAGATCTCTCCCAAGGCCTCCCCTCAGGCCTGAATCCCTGAGCCACACCTGGCCTCTGGCTTTAACTCCATCCCCCAGTCTGAACTGGCAATTCCCTTTTATTGGGATTTGACAATTGTTGTAGAACCATCTCCAAATCCTGGCATGGTAAAGGGATGGAGTATTTGGCCCAACTTTTCCTTCCAAGACATTCCGGACCTGAATCCCAGAAAAAGAGCTGGAAATTTGCTGCACCTCAATTACTCCCAGCCTAAGTTATCCCAGCCCTTTAATCTCTTTCTTAGGTAAAATAGAAGAAGATGCTGCCAAACATTAACTACATTTGGCCCCAAATTCCTCACAAGGCATGTTACTAGAGGAACAACAACTTCTGTAATAAATATAATGATATTGTATATGTCATTTATTATAAGGCCATAATTCTACTCAACCACCAAGATTTGTGGTCACAGTAAGGCAACATTAAAGTGGCCCAAGGAGGAGTATAATTGAAATCCAGCCCAGTATGCAGCTCATCAAATGTGGACAATGCAAAGATTTTACCCTTACAGCGGCCATTCTAAATCCCACCCCCAGCGGCTTTCCGAACACAAATTTTTTTCCATATATAAAATAAAATCGGACATTTGTAAGCATTCACTGTGAACACCAGCTACAGTCAAAAGGTTAATAATTAAAGTACATTTGACTCACCAGAGGGATTAATGTAACCTGTGCCTCTGCTGGGTGAATTCCGCTGTGCTGGAATAGAACTAATTACACATTAGCTATTTCGCCTGTGCACTTCAAGCCCACTCTGAATTTACAGCAGTATGAAGTTTTTTACTGCAGGGCAAAAAAAAAGGGAACAATAAAATGACTGCATACGCCTACATCTGCCTTATTATATATATGCATCAGAGTTAAGAAGAAATCATACACTCTGGTCAGTAATATTGCACCCAAAAGTAAAAATTAAAAAAAAAATCCAATTATCTCTAGTTTTCCTATTTACATAGAGTTGCTATTGTGATATAAGAACACACGAGATTTTCTATTGCAGACCAGTTTCTCAAAGTCGAGTATAGTGATTTCACCTTGCAGCACTCCATGGTGCACTCTTGTGGTCACATATACGTAATGCAGTCACATGCTAAGACCACACTGCCTGAAACAAGACGCTTGCCATCCTTCTCTGAGCTTGCAGATCCTAAAAAATACCAGTAACAAGTGGTTAGAACAATGGCTTACAGCTTTGTTACATTGTAGGAAATCTGGCATAAAAATATAGCCCTACTAGTTTTACTGTGACATTACAGTCCTGTAGAGGGCTGAATGCACCAGTAACCATGTTTTGTTAAAGACAATTCCCAGCTAAACATAATTCTAAAACGTGACTCGTTAGTATTTACTGTCACCTCTGATGACTAGGCTCAAAGTGGTGTATTTGCAGTGTGAGATCCTCCGCTCTGCCTCTGAATGCACTCTCACAAGACATGAAATTAATTTTGGAGCCTCTATTGTGTTGCTCACTATTTTTGTTGCTGGAGGTAAAGCTGTATCTGCTGAAACTCTCTGCAACTGTTTGATTTATTCTATGAAACAGATTTTCAAGAATTTCTTTGTTGGTCTGCAGCTCTGGCCAGTTTGCCCCCTGTAGGGTCAAAAGGAGGACTCCACTGGGGGGGGGGGGGGGGTCACCGTCCAGAGCCACAAACTATGTCTCCCTTATGGAATTGCAGGCTCAAGAGGGTGGACGGGTTGTCTTTCTAAACACAACCCACCCAATCTCCCATCGCAGGCGCAGACCTGAGATGGGAGAGTGGGTTCTGGTATCATGAGGTTGTCACTCTGGGGGAAGTTTCTTCCCCTTCAACTGACACATAGGCAGGGGAGTAGTGGGGCGGGCATGTTTTCATGGATAGTACCGTGCCCCCTCTTCTTTTTTGTGACTACACTCCTGGGCATAGGTAACCAAATTGGTGAAAAGATTTGCTGCATGGAACCTAGGTACAATACTGACGACAAAGTCCTTTATATTCTTGTTGCCTTTGTTTAGGAACAGGTTCCACAATCCAGGTCCTCCTTAAGAAAGCAGTAGAGTGATTCACCCATTCATTAAGCCTAGCAAAACTGTGCTGACCGATACCTCCCAGCATTTTGCTGTCAGAACAGAGGACAGTTTTTAGAACAAAGTATGTAAGCAAAGGCCATATCTTTGTTATTACCAATGAAAAATTTATATAAAATTTTACAGATGATGGAAAACAAATATAAAATATGGTTGTTTTAGCTTTAGGTAGCTGCAACCTGAAGTGTGTACAATAGAAAAAGAAGCAAGACTCAATTACAGTTTTCCTGGTCAGCAAAAACCCACCTACATTTCCTGAAGGACTAGAGATAAGTAATATTGAGATATTTATTTGCAAATATACTACATGCCTTTGCCACTTGTTACACATTTTGACAGTCTCCCTGGCTTCCTCAGTGATTTTGGTGACAAATACCATCTTCTGGGGGTTTGCAGTTAACTGCTCAAGTTGGCAAGTTCAATTTGCAAAATGGCAAAAATTTTATAAATATTTGCAACTTGGTGAAAATCTTCTGCCCATGCATAGGGAGGGCATCTGACATCACCAAGCTCCTTCCTTCTATTATGTATTGAGATACCAGATCTCATAAAAGCTCAGCCTATCATCTGGGCATCATGTAAGACAATGACGACACCGCTGGCTCTAAAATATGGCATGTAATAAAAATGTAAGCATTTTATTTTAAATCTTCATTAGTATGTTGATAAAGGGGGAAAAGAAAAATCAGGAAAGGCAAAATATAATCAGATTAAACCTCAGCTTCAAACCCACACATTTTTCTTTCACAGCTAATTGTTTTCATACTCGCATTTAAAAATTACAGGTTATAATTTAGAGAGTAGATGGAAGTGTAGTATAAAAACTTTTGGTAATTAAAGAATACATTCTATAAAAGAGGTCCATACATCAAACCAATAAAGGGGCAATGAAGGAGATAAAGCACATTTTGTGGTTCAAAGAAGAACAGTTTCTTCAACTAAGGGATAACTGGAAACTGCTCCATGCTGACCACTTCATATTTTTGTTCTTCAGACCATCTCTATTTTACAAATTGCTTCTCTTTATCACTTACAGATTTACACATCATAGTTTACATCAGGAGAAACATTATTGTGTCTGATTAGCCAACCTTAGGGCCCCAAATTCACATACATAAAAGGAGGCCTGAAACACATTTAGACACAAATGTAACTATTAGCAAGTCTGCACATTTTAATAAAAAAAAAATTAAAGTGAGTTTTGAAAGCTAGTAAATTTGTATTTCCAGAACACAATGGTGCAATGTGTTATGACCACAGGGTATTGTGAATGTGTGGAGTTTAGGTGGGGATTGAAAGTTCTTGGTGCTCTGAACAGAGTGAACAACCTTCTATATACAAAACCATTCAAAATGAAAAAAAACTGATATTTGAACAGTGAAGTTCCAGTGAATAGAAACAGAGATGTAAAAAGAATGTATTTATTGTTTTGCTGGAAATATTTGTTATTAGGAAACTTTTATTGTGTGGATTAATTTCTCATGCAGCAAAGATGATCACCTGTGTGAGGTAATGCAGGTAATAGGCTATCCAAGGCTGAAGAGGGACCAAGTTTGCAGAGTTTATGGAGTATTAATAAAACAAGGAAATGATTTAAAAGATGTTAACCATATCCAATCATTTTCTTTGAAGAGATTAAGGAATTTTAATGCTCAGCAGGCTCAAAGAAGAAAATGAGGGTTAAGGATTGCTGGAGCAGCGTTTCTCACCCAGGGTTCCAATACCAGGGGCTTCTTAATCCATGAGCAATTTGGACCTTTAAGATAAGTTTGTCAGATACCAATGATGTTTTTGGCTGTCTGTAGAGGTGACATTCTTCTTGTTAAAGGCATTCATCTTACTGATCACCATTAATATACTGTGAGATATAGATATACTTTTTATAGTAGGGATTCTCTAACACATGAAAGTTATTTCAAGGGTTCCCCCCAGGTTAAAAGGTTGTGAAAGCCCAAGCTGGAGAGACACCAGTGAAGTATTGCTGAACTCATGCCTTGGCGCTGTCCTAGCTATCGTAAAGTGAAAGGGGCTGGTGAAGCGATAGTCACTCTGAGGCCTAGTAAGAGTCTCCCTAATTGTTGGTGTAAGAAAGCATTATTAACTACAACAGAAAAAAAGTTTAATCTTGTGATGTAAAGTAGGCTGTTGTGCCATATGTATAAAAAATCTGGATAGACCTCAATAGCTGCTCTCTGAACCCACAAATCCCGTGCCCATACTATAACATAATATATAACTACCACAGAAGATGTAGAGACCTGGATCCTAATACGCAAAGATTGCACAGAAAAACTCATCTCCATGTAAATTTGCTTCCCCATTATCAAACACTGTTTTTTGGTAGACTCACCTTTTATTCCTTGAACATCATCCTAAACTGTATAAACATTCTTGTCCAAAATCAAGCTACAATAAAAAGATTGTTGTATTTAGAAGCACAGAGACCATTTCAAGAAAGTATTCGAAGGCAATCAAATGAATAGTGGTAGATAGTGGAGCTAGATTATTGTTTGACCATGGGCTTTTTTTTACATTAAATTAGAAAGAATATTCAAAATTGAATATTGGAAAAAATAGTCTAATAGCTCCTACAGGTAACCCAATGAGAATATAAATTGTGGTTTTGGTATATTTGTTTGACCATTGTACCAAGACCATTGTAAATCCTGAGCATTACGTTACTATGTAGCTGACTATCCTATTTTATACCTAATTGTAATAGTGTATTAGGATGGATTTGATGACCTCCTATGGTTTGCCTTGTTTTCAAGTGATGGATCTGAGGATATTTTGGGCTTTATTTATCTTAACCAATTACTTGCCATGCACTGCAGGTTTCTTATTACTTCAACTTGGTAAGGACTTCTTCAGTGACCAAAAGTAAAACATAGGATGCAGGGCCAAACACTGCTTCACAAACGTAACTCCTGGGCTTTGGGCTGCTGAAGAACTCTTCAAAGTATCTTATCTGCTGACATAAATCTAGGTACCAGCTTTGCATGGCTGCATGAAGCTCATAGGAGGTGCAGTGATCATAGGGACACTTTGATGTCTGATATAATTACCATTGAGAGACAGAATAAACCTTGCAAAAACCCTATGCAGGTTTCAACTTTCAGAACACTTTGCTTTAACACCAAGGTCCAAACTTTTTTTTTTTAGACTGTGGAACTTTTGTCAGGTATTAACTGCTGCAAATGCAGTTATTGAGAAAAAAAGTGTCTAAATATTTTCTTCTACTACTAGGTGAGGTCTCCACAGTTCTTAGTTAGCCACCTAAGGAAGATGTAAGTGAAATATCCCCAACTTTTCCTACTCTAAACTAAAAGTATTATTATTCTAAAGAAAACATTTATCTTTCCTGCCATAGATCTAAATCCTATCTGGATAACATGGCTAATATTCAGTTTGCTAAAGTCAACAATTGCCTTTTTTAACATACCAATGTTTTTATTTTTTTGTCATTTTTTTTTTGCATTTTTCAGATGGTATTTTCCAGGTACTTCAAGTCTTCATACCTATCCTATCTGCAGCTTGTCTCTTTCTCTGCAGCTCCACCCTACCATGTCTTTACACACAACCTTTCCATTTAACACTTTCCTGGGACTGTCCCTTCTCTTAGTCATGTAGCCCCTTTATGTCCATCTTTAACTTGTTAATTTTTTTTATAACTTTTTTGTAATTGGGTTTAGATATACTTTAATATTAAATATGGAAAAACAGCATAGATAAAAGCAATGAAATGTGTTGACAAAATGTATTGAATTTGTAATACCTTTTCTCCTGTTTTTTTCGTTTTTTGTTTCGGATTCTTTCTCCCTGGGAATCTATATTCTGATCACAACACTAATCACCAATGACAGGATAAACCCTGCATAGAATGTGAATGACCTCTTAAAATAAGGGTTAAATTAGTCTTAATTAAAAGACTGTAAGGTCCTTCTCATTAACCCCCAACTTCTGCACAGTAGGAAGTGATGCTAATGCGATTCTAAAAATACATCTTCTTCTGTACAGGTGAACGGATGGGAGACAGTCCTGTGCAGTCTCTTTGCTGCTCTACAGAGGTCCTGTACTTATACAAATCCCCTAAAAATTATATCCGGTAAAAATCAGCATAGTTTGACTGCAGTCCTGTATTACTCCCGACATGTGAGCCTTATTTGCACTGCTTAAAGTAGAACTAATGTCCCACTTTGAAAATATGCAATTCAGGTAGGTGATTATTGCAAAAAGGCACAGGTGATGTCCCTTCTGCAATAACTATTTTTATCTGCCCAGCTGTAAATTTTGCTGAGCTGCACATGCCGGGTTACCCAGCAATCCTGGCTTCCCTTGCATGTACAAGGAATAAATACGCCTGCACTGGAGTTAGGTCATACCGGCACAGCCAATCTAGAAGACCAAAGATATGGAATACGGAAAGGGAGAAGATGCCAGCACCCACAACAGATCAGAAACAAGTGAGTACCGATGGGTTAAGTTCTGCAATAAAATATGCTACAAACATCTAAGTTAAAGCAATTTAAATATGTGTTTTTGTAGCATCTGAAATGCACTGCAAAAACTTTCCTATGGAAACAATGCTTCAGCTTTCTTTTCTTCAATTTCAATAAAGCATGTTGCTCTGCCCTATGTCTTTCTGTTATTGAAACAAATCAAAGGTGCACTTGTGTCTTGTTTTCCTCAGTATATAGTCTAAAGTTTGCAACACTGGCCCCACTCTTCAACACAAGAAATGCCACCAGCAATCAGACCATGCTTAGTCCCAACAATGGCCCTGATTTATTAAAGCTCTCCAAGGCTGGAGAGGATACACTTTGATCAGTAAACCTGGGTGATCCAGAAAACCTGGTATGAATAATTGAAACCATTTGCTAACAAATACCTAATGTCTTTCAGGAAATCCATTCCAGGTTTGCTGGATTACCCAGCTTCACTGATCAAAGTGTATCCTGTCCAGCCTTGGAGAGCTTTAATAAATCAGGAACAATATGTGAAAATTTTTCAAACAAGGAGTCAGCAGTGGTGTTTCATATTCAGTAAGTGCTTTATTTGCATCCCAACACATATGGCTATGTACTGATGTATGAAATGTGTTAACGTACTGTTATGCTCCTTGAATCAACTGTGTTAGGATATAAATAAAGCCTTTATTGAATATGGCTCCATGTTTGTAGGTATTTGTATAAAAAAAGTTAAGACTAGGCCTTAAAGCTAACTTCAAAAAATGAATTGCACATATCATTAACAGTCATGAAACAAAGTAAGTACACTACATAGAAAATTGTTGACTTTTTTAACATATTTGAGCAAGCAAAATATTTTAACTTCATTCAAAGTCTACAGAAAAAAGTTATTTACTGAAAAAACACAATAAGCATTTGACTTATCAGTTACACTTTTAATAAAAGTTTCAATAGATTTAATTTTAGGATTTCTGAGGACTTCTTTTAGCATCAAATGGTCAGCTTTGAGCTTGAATTTTCTAGGTCACTACTGGACAAACTTGTAATTGTTATACCAACCTATACTACTTGTAGATTATTTGCCTGAAAGTGAAATAATTCATCTTTTTATACCCCTTTTAAGACTAATTAGCATCCACAACCTTCTTCCTGAGGGCCCTTTGAGCTTAGCATTATGACAACATACAACAATAGCACAGAGAATACCAAATCCTGATATCTGAAGACACATTCCACCTGCATGCTTCCTAAAGAGGTCCTAGAGGTACATCATCTGTATCATTTGTTTATTTATAAAAGCTTTATTTGTAGGCACTGCCTAAATCAATCTCCAGCCAACATTTGCAAATAACTTTTTCTAAAGCCCTTTCTGGAGGGTCACTGCATATCCCCCAATTCTTCAAAATGGTGATGGCTGGTGGGCATGTAATGGAGAAGCTTTGACATTACTGCTGGAAGTAATGTTTTACAGCTGAGACAAATTTCCAAACTAAGCAATGTTAGAGAATTACGAGAGTTATTAGCATCAGATTTGCTCAAGGGTCTTGCATATCAAGTGATGCGGTAAAGCTTCTGAGTGATGCTGACAACATTTGGATCAGCCACTTCAGCAGCTACATAGCATCAGGAAAATGGTAGAACTGTTAGGTAATTTCTTTATTTAAAAAAACAAAATAAAAACAGAAATTCAGTAGAATTGTTGACTGTGCATACATTGAAATTCTTAAAGAACCTTTTTAACTAGAGTTACATTTTACAGGGCTGCTTGGGTGGGCCTCCTAGGGAAAAAAGAACCAGCACACTGACAAGCTCAACTCTCTATTACTTTGTTCGCTCTTCCTATCAGAATGGGGTTTTTTTCTGTGCACAGCAGTACACCAAAATTATCTCTTATTGTCTCAGCCTCCGTTAAGCTATGTGTACACTTCGGATAATTGTTGTGCTAGACTTGGGCAAAAATCAGACATACAATCCCCCAGCACCATTCATCCGCCAGGGAAGATTGATGAACGACCAAATGGAAAGACTGCTTCCAATTTTCATTGAAGAAGAAAACATTGTGGTCCCACTCACTCATCCTTTCTTCTCTGCTCTATACAAAATGGTGCTTTGTGTACAGCACTCATTCATTCATCTGCCACGGTAAACTATCACGAAAGATCATTTTCAGCAACAATTCTGAGTTTCATTGGGCATCCCTATGGGGCTTCAGTCTGCATGGTAGAATGGCAAGAGGCTGATACCAGGTCAAATTCAAGTACTTACTTCTTGTAGTACTTTAAAATAAAATAATGATTAAAGAGCTGTGTTAGTTTGTACTTTGATATCATACCTGAGTTTAACATCAAAGAGGCAAGAAACAAAAAAAATTCCCTCTACAAAGATTTATATGAATAAAATAAATATTGTAACACTAAAGTCCCCTACTGTAGTCATTCAACAGAGCACAATCTTTGCTATATTTGTTTATTCACTAATGATTCTATGATATAATATTGTTGATATAGGGAAATGACAATAGTACGGTCGACTATGAAAGCTTTTGATTCTGATAAAATAGAAGGAAATCCCGCTATGGCCTATCATTACAAAATCATACATTTTGGATTTGCTAGTAGTTTCTTAGCAGTGTCATGCTTGTAGATTTCCTACCTTTACAAAACACACATTCACCCAATCAGGCCAGCTTCTAGATATTTTATTATCCATGTACCTGATGCATTTATTTAAGAAGAGAGGAAAAAATTGGAGACTGTAAACATGCTGGAGGAGATAGTAAGCCACTGCAGACATGCTACAGATAGTTAATGACTGCAGGTATGCTACAGGAGATCGTACGAGACTGCAGACATGCTATGGGAGATAGTTATATACTGCAGGCATGCTACATGAGTTAAGAGAAGACAGCAAACATGCTAGAAAATAAAGCAAGAGACTGCAGACATTATAAGCAGATAGTGAGAGACTTGCTACAAAAGATAGTAAGAGACTGCAGACATGCTACAAGGGATAGTAATATACTGTAGTCATGCTACAAGAGATAATAATAGACTTCAGACATGCTATTAAAGATAGTAATAGACAGAAGGCATGCTACAAAAAATAGTAAGAGACAGCAGATATGCTACAAGAGATAGCAAGGAATCACAGACATTGTACAGCAGATACTGAGAAGATAGACTGCAGGCATGCTACAGGGGGTTATAAAAGACTGCACGCATGCTACAGGAGATAGTAAGGACCACAAACATTCTACAGAAATAGTACAAGAAATGGTCAGAGACTGCCTACATGTTACAGGAGATAGTGAGAGACTGCAAACATGCTACAGGAGATAGTAATAGACTACAGACATGCTACAAGAGACAGTACGAGAGAGAAAAAGTAGTAGTAAGAGACTGCAGGCATGCTACAAAAGATAGTAAGAGACTGCAAATATGCTACAGGAGATAGTAAGTGACTGCAGACATGCTACAGGAAACTGAGGTTTCCAATAGCTTCTTACTACACTCTTAAAATTACCACGACCACAAGTTTTTGAAATTAAAGTGGCAAATCAAAATGGACTGGTAAAATTCCCACATATTCAAATGTGCCTGGCAAATTGTCTAGCTGAAACTAGCGTCTGATTTTTATACTGCACTTTTCTGTGTGAAGGAAAAATATCTGTAAATGGCGAGTATCAAAATAGTGAATTCGGACTTGGAAATGCTTTTTATCGAATAAATTTCATTATTTGGAGATGATTTTTTCCTATTTACTTTCTCTGCTTGTATTGAGACCTACAGAGCCAAATAGAATCTCAAAGTGATTTTTAAGGGGCACTTGTATAAGCAACACAGGATACTTGACCCAAAATGAAATAATTCTACACAGTCTGGAAAATGTGTGTTTACAGTAATTTTGTCCCGGTGACAATGCTGACCTTTCTTCTACCTCCAGCATCCTGCGTGATAGCTTTTCAATGTTAGAGCCCTCCACGGGGACATCAGCTGAGATCAACATTTAATTTCACTTATGCCACACTGTGTTATGAAAGAGAAAACATGTAGGCTGTGAATTATGTTGTATATTGTAAAGCTAGTACCAGCAATTATGAGGTTCGTGTTAGCAATCCAGCTAGGTACAGTATCACGAATTACATCTTTCTAAAAATGAAAACACTGGTATGTATTATAAAAAGGGCTAATGTGATGAACGGAAAAATAATTTGGGCAAACCTCTTACATTATTAGCAGTTTAGCAGAGCTGGCACCACAAGCTGCCAACATTAACCTTTAGCCTAAATCTACACAGACTTACAAATGCCTGGAAAAACATATATATATAAGTTTATCCAGACATTAAAAAAAAAACAGTTACAGAGGAGAGAAGGTAAATACAACATTAAGCATCCTTAAACACTCATACTTGCTTTTATGCATTTTGGTATGTTTATTAGTGCTTTAGAGTCACCAAAAACTATGCTGCATTATTGGCTGAACAAATGGAAAGAATAATGTTATGAACATTGTCATGATTGTTTAGATTTGTTCAGCCAATCATGCAGGAGGACAGCTGAACACAGCTGTCACTGACTTTCCTGGCTGAACGAATAAGAAGAGCTTCACTCAGCCTCATGGAGCTCTTGTCATTGTGGAGAGAAGAGCAGTCAGCACTCAATGTGGAGCAGCTTGGAGCTGGAATGATTATACTACATACCCCTGTACTCATTCCCCAGGGTGAGGAGGTGATTAACTGGAGGCTCCCTTATTAAGGAGGAATTTCAGATAAAATAAGCTCCTCACACTCAGACCCCCAACACACAGGATTTACATTTTGGGGGCCCGTGCCATTGTTGGGGCCAGAAAGGAGTCAGTTTTTTTGCCAAAAGGGAAGTAGGCTTTTGCCCACTTTTTGATCAACCATGTTCAAGAGCATCTTTTAAGGATAAGGGAGGGGGCACAAAGGCTCTCTACCCCATTTTTCATCCAGGAAGGTCCTATACCTGATCAAGTATCCGGTTTCAATATTAGTGGGAGACAAATTCGTTTATTTTAAACACCTATAAATGCCTGTATAAGTATGCCCGCAAACACCTGTGCAAGTGTTTTTAAATGTTTGCAAGCAGTTCCTCTTCAAGCCAATGGAATCTTTGAACCTGGTTTATTAAAGATGTCCAAGGCTGGAGAGGTTACACTTTCATCAGTGAAGCTGGTGATCCAGCAAACCTGGAATAGATGTGGTCCAGGATTGAAAACATTTGCTAACAGATAGCAAATCCCTTTTAGGAAATGTATTCCAGGTTGGCTGGATCAACCAGCTTCACTAATGAAAGTGTATTCTCTCCAGCCTTGAAGAACTTAATAAATCAGGCCCTATGTTTTAAACAGGGAATGTTACCAAGCAAATTCAAACTTTAAGAAGTTTCAAAGGGCAAATTTGGAGAGCAAAACAAAAAAGATACAATAGTGTGAAGGGGAAAAGTGACTCTAAAATGGAAAATTAACCAAAATTAGCAAAAAAAAAAAAAAAAAAACAAACACAATTCAAACATCAAACAGTAAAGTCCCCAGCACATATAAAATATAGACTTTTTAATATAACATCACAGGATCTGTTAAGAAGGCTTTTAAAAAGTTTGATCACTCTAGTAGCTCATCTACAAATGATACAATAACACAAAATATTAAAGCACAAGCAGGTAAAATTGTCAAAGCCACATAAAATATTACATTACAAGTAAATAAATTATATGTGTTAGATGATAACACACTAATAGTTTACGATTTGTCCAACAAATGCCTACCTGAAATCTGAGCTTGGTGCTGTACTGAAGAAATTCTTCCAGACCCAAAAGACCTCATTATGTCCTATGAGAGAAGAAGCCTATGGGGACATGTACACCAAAGGGAAGGAAGGTTTAAAGGGCAGACAATCCAGAAAGAGGAAATCAATCACTCCTATATGGAATGGAAAAATCCTCAATACCCTGATGACTACAGCCAAAGGCGGGCAAAAGCAGAGTGCTGAAGCAAGCCTTTCTGAGCACTTTTATTAGATAGCATGGATGAGGATTTTTCCTGTAATACTGCCACTTTTCAATATAGGCTCGTTTAATTAGATGACATATTTTGTGATGGATGTCCTTTAAGTAAACATTTCACAGACTCCATTAGTCTCCGTAATGATCTTACAAGCTCCTATTACTCAGTACACTGTGCCCTTACCTACATTAACTGTACTTTGAAGATGGAAGCATACAAAAGTTGGTGGATGTCTCTTTTGTATATAGTTAAAGCATAAATAAACCCAAAAACAAAAATGTAATATATTGCAGCTCATTGGTCTATAGATGCAGTGCCTGTGTTTGTTTAAATGTTGGGCTTTTTTCCCCTTTATTTTCACCAGATAATGGGGCCAGTAACACACTTCCTGACCTAGGGTGGCTAAGTTCACTGGACTGTATCTATGGAGGAGAAATGTAGCCAATTTTGGGTGTGTGTGGTGGGGAGTGGTGAAGAGACCAGTATACCAGATTGACAAAATGTGGCAGGAATGCTGAGGCTTTCTGATTATTCCTCTGAAAAGCCACCTAAGAATTATCTTAGCACATCAAATAGAAAAACATTAAATACTGATTACATGTGTTGTGGATGTGTACATGTAGGTGGATTTGTGTAAACTGTCCGGTCTGTGCCCTTGTGAACATGCTGTGTCCTCCTTCTCACACTTGTTGGGGTGGGAGTGACCTGATAAGAAGAAAGTTATGGTTGTTATGTCCAGATGGGTCATGAGAAAGAAAGCAGCCGGTAATAATCAGCTACAACTCAAGGAACCCCCAACAACTTCTGGAGGAACCCTAGGGCTCTGTAAAAATGGCTGGACTGGGGTTTGCCTTGGGCATGGACCTCTGTATTGGTTTCAACCTTATAGCAGCAACACATAGCCATACTGAATAAGCCACAAGTAAAAAAATAAATTCGAGCCATTGTGATACAGGTAAACAGCTAACAATGCAAACTTTTGAACCAATTGGTATCAATTTAACTCCAAACTCTCAACTTTCAACCAAAGTATCTGTATTATTTTCTATTAAAGTGTCTATAGAATTTCTTTACTAGTTACTAGATGACTTATAACACAGGAGCAAAAATTAATATATACAACACAGGTTTGCTGAATAACCTCTCCAGTGTATGTGTAAAGCACCCTTTCAATTTTGGGTTAATTGTATTATCATAAACTAAGATTAAGAAGCATTAAGTGAACTTTATGACATTAGCATTGATGAGGTGTTTATTGGATAACATTACCAACTCACCCATTGTTTCCACCTGCTTTGAAATGATGACTATTGACCATCCTCATAAAGCCCCGTGGGTGGCCTGTTAACACCACTTAGTTATACATCTCTATCTACATAGTCTTCAAATACCTATCCATAATATTTTATACTGACAATGTTTTCTAAGTAGTTTTAAAATACAGTGTCAAAGAATCAGCTCGATATAAAGATCTTTAACCTTCATTATCCAACATCTGCATTATTATCCACGTTGCTTTCTGTTGCCAAGTCCTTCATAAAGGCAAGGGCCAAGATTTACCACCGTCTCTAACATTGCCAAGCTAGAGGACGCTTAGTGACCTGTGCAAGTTTAATGAGACAGGTGGCAGCTGTCAAGGAAAACTCATTTCTCTGCTATAAATCTTAATCTCTTTGCTACTTGGATCACTGCTTTGTAAAACCAATTTACGTAAATCCTTCTGTAAATACACTACATATAAATACATATATTTCAATATTGTCACACCATAGGAAGTACTGAAAATCTGTTCCCAACAGGAAATTATCTTTCCAGAGCTAAATCCAAATCTCTGGTAATAATAGGCATTCCTGTGAATAGGGTTATTGGAGAAAAAGGTCAGAAAGTACATTCTACAGTCTAAAAGTACAAATAAGAGGCCAGAAAACAGGAGAAGACTTCATCCTTAGGTAGTCAGTAAAGTAAGTTGTCAAAGGAATTCTAATGTTCTGCATATCAGGGACATAGTCCGTATGGCTGCACTCAACAGGAACAATCAAAAAATGTTGAAAAGTCCAAATAGGGTGTTTCATTATTACCTCCCAAGTTTCGTCGTTTTACATGCGGTTTATTAGCACCCACCCATTACAGAGCCTGTCACTTACAGCTCCATTCAAATATTATAGATTGATGTGGCTCCGTAATCATTAATGCATCAATAAATGTATTTAATAATTTCAAGTAGACCAAGTTTCTGATATCAGCCCCTTGCCATTCATGTACAGCGGAGCTGGTGTGTGAGAGGAAGATGCTTTACAAAGATCAAACCAGGTGGTGAGGTCAAGATATGAAACAATGCAGACTGGAGGATAATGCAGAATGGCAAAGAGAAAACAATCTTTTTTTATTTATTCTTCCTTTACTGTCCAGTCACAAGTTGCATCAGTCTGGGATCTGAGGGAGTTGGCTAAATGATTCTGGCCAACAGGCTTGGACCTTTAGTGGCAGAAGAGAATCACTGCAAGACAGCTCTAAATCTAAACTACTTTTTATTGTAGCCTGAAAACTCAACAATACAGTTCTCCCCTGAAAGACTTGCAAAAAAGTTACTTCCTTATTCTAAATATTTTAAAAAGGGCATTTTAGGTCAGAACCTTCCTAAAGCCAAAAAATAAATATTTTCCAAAAACAAAGAAGTAGATTTAAAAAATGAGACATTATGCTCCTATCAATGGTGTACCCCATGAAATAATACTGCCCTCTTCCACAGCTCTGCAACACAATGTCCCCTGTCCCTCAATCTATAGCAAAACATACCTGGAAATATCACCCATTGAAATACCAACCAGCGTCCATTGAAATGTCATCCATTGCATGAATCACTATTTACACTGTATTACCACCTCAATCCTCAATACAGAATAATATTTTACAAACAATACATCAAATATACAGGAGAAAAAAAACACCTTATCATAACCCTGGGGCTGCGCTGCGGACGTCCTCACACACTGTACCACCAATCAGCTAGAGGTTTGGCACTTCCAACTCCTAAGCATACA